>NC_080691.1:80515176-80822131 GCF_030445035.2 Dasypus novemcinctus | reverse complement strand
ACCACGTGGGTGCCCCTACCTGAGGGACAGGGAGATGTCCCAATGCTATTTACCTACTAGCATTAAGGCCAGGCAGTGTCCGCGGCCGCGTCAGCGCAGCCCAAAGATGGAGAAGGGATGGTTTCACTCATAAAGACACCCACCTACGGATCTGGCCAGCCACCCAGTTATGTACTGAAACACCCACCCAACCACCCACACATCTGTTCAGTCATCCATTTGCCCAACCACCCAACCATCCACCCAAACATCCAGCCAACTACCAAACCACCCATCGCTCATCCACCTGCCCAACCGTCCATCCAATCCTTCACCCAAGCATCCACCCCAGTACCCGCCCACCCACCCATCCATCACTCATCCATCCGCCCAACCGTCCATCCAATCCTTCACCCAATCATCCACCCATCCATCCATTAATCCCTCCCTCCAGCCAACCATCCAGTCATTCATCCGTCCATCCACTTATCTACTCACTCACTTACCCACCCACCCATCCATCCTCCCATCCAGCCATTCCCCCATTCAGTAAACATATATCCAGTATCTGCTGTGTGTCAGGCACTGTGCTAGGATATGGGCACACTGTGGTGTTCAAGATACCTGGTCCCCACCCTCTTGGAACTTCTCAACTAGGGAAGATACTTTCCATCCCTTGAGCAACATCATGACATGAGATAATTATCTTTTATTTTTAGAGATGAGGGTCATCCTGGTGGACATTGGTGGGGTTTCCTGGTGGACATCTGTGGGGTTTTCCTACCTGCATTTTCCACCCTTACTTTGCTGGGTGTCTAGACCCATTTCTGGGCACACAGCAAGACTACATTTCCCATCATTCCTTGCCGTTGGGGCTCTTTTTCCTGGATGGTCCGATTTCAGGGACATATTGCTATGGTTTATCCACCCTGATGATGTCCTGACCTCCATAGCCACCCAGACTTGGCCCCAGACCTGTAGCCAATTCCTCCACGATGCCTCCTCCTGAAAGTGCACCAGCTACACCCTACTCAAACCCAGAGGCATCATTTTGACCCCCACACCAGTTCATCCATCTCAGCGATGGCCTCACTATTTTTCAGGAAACTGTAAACAAGCCTCAGCTTTCCTATCCCTCCCCTCCATCCCACACTCACCAACTCCTACTGATTCTGCTACTCTTGTCACCATTCCACCCCTTCTCCCTACCTCATTCACTCAAACACCAGCTCCTCCAGCGGCCTCTCTGCTGGTCTCCCTGTGTCCACACAGCAGCCAGAGGGATTGCCACAAAATGTAAATCTGACCCTGCACCTCTCTTCCTCCATAGCTCTCCATGGCTCCCCTGTACCCTCAAGAGAAAACCCAAACCGCCTTTTCAAAGTTTCCCAGAGTCTAGTCATCCCATTGTTCCTTGCCCGGCCCTAACCATTCCTGATCAGCCTAACGCCTACTCATCCTTCGACTTCACCCCTCTGATCTCTTCCCCCCACCCACCCACTACCTGCCTGAGCTCGCCCCACCAACCATCTGACCGCCCTGTGCTAAAACTGCCTGGTCGCCTGTCCTTGAGTTCCAGGCAGTCAAGGGCTGGGTCCCTCTTGTCCACCACGACCCCCAGCCCC
Source organism: Dasypus novemcinctus (assembly GCF_030445035.2). Classification (NCBI taxonomy): domain Eukaryota; kingdom Metazoa; phylum Chordata; class Mammalia; order Cingulata; family Dasypodidae; genus Dasypus; species Dasypus novemcinctus. The sequence goes on along the minus strand of NC_080691.1, from coordinate 80,820,527 downwards.
CAACACCACCCCTGGCCCACAGTGTAGGGGCGCATGAATGCTTCGGGATGAATGAATGATGGCAGCCCGATGCAGTCCACCACATCACACCTGCCACGTCCCACGTGACGCTGAAGGAGCTGGTGCAGGAGCTGGTGGACAAACACCCCAGCTTCCTCACCCCTCCAGAGAGACAACTGAGGTGCATGCTCTGTCCCCACTGCTGGGGTCACCCCCCATGTAAGCCACTTGCCCCCCACCTCCTTCTTCCGGGGGTAGCTTCCAGGAGCCCAGCCTAAGGCACTGCACAGAGAATGTCCCCCCAGCTCAGGCACCAACGCCTCCAGGGGGAGAACTTCAGCGCATTTTGGAGAATACCCCTCTGCCTCGTCCTTCCCGGTGTGGGACCTCGCTGTCTCCGCACACACACTGCGACATTTGCAGTTGTGTATTAATTGCTTCTTTTTTTTTTTCCGGGAACGAATTGCTCTCCCACAAGATGTGTGTGTGTGTGTGTGCTTTAATGACTTTCTCTTCTTGAGAGCGGGCCAGAGAGCTTTTTGAAGAAAGTCTGCCCAGAGTCTGGAACATATAGAAAATTCTCCTGTCTTAATAGCTCTCCCACCCGCCCGCCCATCCGTCACAGATGCATTGAGGAATGAAAAACAAGCACATTGATTGGATCTACTTCTAATCGTCAGCCTGAGCTCGTGTTTGGGGTCTGCTGTTACAGGGAAACGTTGGCGCGGAAGTGGCGCTGCCTCGTTTCTCAAGGGCATGGGGGAAGCGAAAGAATCCTGGCGAGCATTTATTGAGCACCTACTGTGTGCTGGGTCCTGAGCTGGGTGCCGGGGACACAGCTGGGACCAAGACAGACCTAGCCCCGTGCACTCACAGACTGGTGGGGGAGATGGACGCGTCGGCAGGGGTCTGTGGTCAGAGTTGTGAGGGAGGACGCTTGGGCGGCTCAGGGGTCTGACCCGGCCTGAGAAATCAGGGAGGGCTTCCTGGAGGCAGGGGAAGATGAGAGCTGAAGGCTGAGGAGGAGTCACCCGAAAATAGGAAGTGGGGAAGCAGGGAGGGTGCGCCGCATGTGCCAAGGCCTGGGGCGGAGGGCCTTGAGGGCCATGGGAAGGTGTTTCAGCGTTCCTAAGGACAGCAGGGAGCCGTAGAAGGATGTGGAGCGGGGGCGAGAATGGTAAGTGTTGAACAAATAATTTTGGTTATTGTGGGAGACCAGGATGAAACAATTAGCCCAGGCAAATGATGGGGACTCAGACCAGGGCGGCAGAGGGTGAGAACAGAGCCTTTTGGGTGAGAGTCTGGTTGGGGCCAAAAGGAAACTTGGAAGAGATGAGAGAAAAGAGGAACAGAGGCAGGCGACTGTGCTCAGGCCCCACCGTCCAGAGGCCCGGACGTCACACTCCCCTGCAAGCTCCGCTGCCACCAAACGCCACACTGATGGTGCAGTCCCAGGAGGCCCCAGCAAAGAGGCCACCCGTGTCCTCTAAGGAGGCTTCAGAGCGGGTTAGCACCGCGTCCTTGGTCCAGAGACGGAGGCAGCGCTGGGTGGAAACGCTCCATCTCGCCAGCGCGTCCTGCACGCGCACTTCTGCTCGCAAGGTGCAGATGTAAGGCCTGCTTTTAAATTCAATTAAGGCAGCCTCCGTTCTGCTCCTGGAATACATTACCCAGCCAGAAACAGCGGGAGGGGGGAGGTGGGGGGAAAAAACCCTCCAAACACAACAAGACCTATTTAGAGATTTCCCTCTAAATGGATTTTAATTCTCTCGATTTATCAGAGGCCAGAGGAGCTGCTGACAGCCAGCCTCGGTGTCTGCGGACCCTGTTTCAGCCGCGGGGCGGGAAGAAAAGGGACCCAGCTCCCGAGCCGTGGGTCGCCCTGGCCGGGTCTGACTGCCACCTGTGCCACTCGCCCTGAGCAAGGTGCCGCGCCCTCTCCGGGCCTCAGTGTGCTCGTCTGTAAAATGCGGAAAGTGAGTGTGCTCATCTCAGAAGACGCTCGTGAGCAGGCTCCTTCGTGTCCAAGAGGATGCAGGTCAAGCCCTCGACACCAAGCCTGGGACGCGTGAATGTTCTGCAGAGGCACGGGTGATGACGGCGATGGCGATGGCGGCGGTGGTGATGGTGACAGAGATGATGGCGGCGGCGGCGGTGGTGGTGATGGTGATATGATGGTGGTGGTGATGGTGATGGTGGTGGTGATGGTGATATGATGGTGGTGGTGATGGTGATATGATGGTGGTGGTGATGGTGATATGATGGTGGTGGTGAGATGGTGATGGTGGTGGTGATGGTGATAGAGATGATGGTGATGACGATCATGGTGTTGGTGGTGGTGTGAGGGTGACAGACATGATTAAGCCTGTCATTGTTTTTTTTTGTTTTTTTAAAGATTTATTTAATCCTCCCCTCCCCCGGTTGTCTGTTCTCTGTGTCTTTTTGCTGCGTCTTGTTTCTTTGTCCGCTTCTGGTTGTCATCAGCGGCACGGGAAGTGTGGGCGGCGCCATTCCTGGGCAGGCTGCTCTTACTTTCACGCTGGCGGCTCTCCTTATGGGTGCACTCCTTGCGCGTGGGGCTCCCCCACGCGGGGGACACCCCTGCGTGGCACGGCACTCCTTGCGCGCATCAGCACTGCGCATGGGCCAGCTCCACACGGGTCAAGGAGGCCCGGGGTTTGAACCGCGGACCTCCCGTGTGGTAGGCGGGCACCCTAACCACTGGGCCAAGTCCGCTGCCCAAGCCTGTCATTGTTGATCGTGCCTTCCATCTGGAGCCCCAGCCCTCTGCTAGGTTGCTGTAAGGGGGAGGAAAAAGAAGTGTCAGCCTTGAGTCCTGTTCAAAGGCCGGGAGGCTTTGGCTAGGCAGTAAGGAAGAGGAGGATGGGTGGGCTGGCTTAAGCAAAGGTGTGGAGGTGGGAAAGAACCTGGTGTTTGCTGGGTGCCCTGGCACAAGCCTGTAGGGTCAGGCCAGAGGCCACTGAGACTCCCAGGAGGATCTCTCTATCTTTGTAAGGGGCTGGTGAGCAGCACCCGTTGTCCAGACACCTAGGTAAGAAACAGAAGGGATTTCTGGGCAAAGAGATGTCTTGGTCAAATCGGGGTCCTTCTGTTCTCAGTCTTGGCCTGCAGTGACCCTTGGGGACCTCAGTAGCCCATGCCTGGCTTCTCTGAAGGGGTACCTTCATCCACAGAGATCGTCCCTGGGTTCTAGGCACACAGCCCCTCATGTGACCCCTCCTGGAAGGGCCAGAGGGAAGGGCGAGAGATGGGAAAATGCTATTCCCAGAATCAGGGTTGGGGGCAGAGGCAGAGGAAGGGAAAGGCGGAAGGGAGAGAAATAGATAAAATACGTTTACCCTTGAGGGGGCCTGCCTGGGTCGGGGTGCAGAGGGGGCTTCCGAGGGCTGGAATGTCCCTTGTCTTGATCTGAGGGGTGGCTGTGTGGGTCTCGACCTACGTAATAATTCTTCAAGCCGCACACCTGAAGGCTTGCACACTCTGAAATGTAAATTATACATCAGTAAACAGGAGGGAGAAGGATCCGGGGAGATAGACAAAGAAAGAAAGAAAAAGAGTGAGATGGAGACAGCAAGGAGAGATCCGACAGGCGGAGAGAAATGACAACAAAAAAGAGATGGAGAGAAACATACATAGAAAGTGAAAGACACAGACAAAAGACGAAGCTAAAGACAGACAGGGAGAACAAAGAAAGAAAGGGGGGAAATGGATTTCAAAGGTGGGAAAAGAAGAAAGCTGGGAAGCCCCGAGGAGGGGAGAAGGCCGAGGCAGAGGGAAATGCGGAGCAGGAAAGAGGCAAATGGACTGAGCAGGGGAAGGAGGGATCTACCGGGGACCCTGGGAAGCCCGGAGCCTCACAGGCGAACTTGTCCTTGATTGTAATTACACAGGAACATTTAGCTTGTAGATGCAGCAGAAATGAAAATGCTCCACGTCGCCCATTAATCTAATAGCTGTTAGTCAATCACTCTTCAAAAGGGGCTCCGCCTGTGGCTGCTGCGCGGGGGGTGGCCTGCACCGAGCGGGATCCAGAAGAGCTGGTTTTAAACTAATGATGCCCTCGGGGAGAGCCGGAGGGGCAGTTCCCGGGGGAACAGAACTTTCACAAAAAGCCTGGCTGGTGAATTTCACAGCCCTGCAGGCAGCTACCAGCCCAGAGACCAGCAGCTGGCGAGTAGGGGTTCTAACCGGCCAGCCTGGGTGAGGGAGATACAATGTATCCAGAGGGATCGAGTAACTCAGCTAGGGGGTGGGGCAAGGCTTCCTAGAAGCACACCTCATGCTTAGAGGTAGGAATTGAGGGAGGCGAACAAAAAGGAAGGGAGAAGGACCTTCCAAGCAGAAGAGTACAGCGTGTGCAAAGGTTGAAAAGGAAAAAGCAGGCAGTGGTGGGGTCTCTGAATGTCACTGGATAGGGGGTGGGGAGTGGGTGAAGTCGGCAGAACCCAGACCACCCAGGTTTTACAAGCCACAGTGAGAAGCCTGGACTTTGTGCTGAAGGTAACAGGGAGCCATGGAAGGTTTACAGCAGAGGGGCTCCAAGGCAGATTTCTATTTTTAAAAGACATCCTTGCCTATGAGGGAGATTTTGGGGGTCAAGCCGTAAGATATTTTAAGTCTCAGAAAGAGTGAGCTCCCCAGTCCCGGAGGCAAGTGAGATAAGGCCACAAAAGGGACCCATGGGTGGGAGTTGCAGCATCAGGAGGAGGCTGCTGTTGCGGAGAAGGGGGCTTCTCATCCAGCAGGGTGGGAGAGGAGGAGGCGCAGAGGGGTGGGGTGTGTGGCTGATCTCACGTGGGGTCTCCTTCCCTGATGCAGGGAGGAGTGGGGAGTGGGGATGAGTCAGGGGTACAGCCTGAGCCCGAGGCTTGAGTCAGCGCCCAGTGTAGACCGCTCGCTGCCCCTCGCAGCCTGGGTGACTCACTCCTTCATTTGCCCTGGAGCGGGGACCTGGTGGGTGGAGGCAAAGCCACTGCGGGACCCCCCTACGCCTCCCTCTCCTGCTCATTATTGTCTCCACGTGCATCCAGTCGTGCACCAACCAAAACTCTTCCTGCTTTCAGCCCGGTAGGTCTGCAATGACTTCTTTGGGCTGCACGTCCAAAACGTCCCACCCACTTCTCAGCCCTTCCGTGGCTCCGGCCCCATCATCCTTTGCCTGGTCCAGGACATTTCCTCTGCCCCTGATCCTCCAGCTCCCCGTGGTGGCCAGAGCAACGCGGGTCGGGCTGCCTGCAGCCCTCCATGGCTGCCACCTGCCCGGGGTAAAAGCCCCAGCTCTCCTGCAGCCCACCTGAGGGGCCGGTCCCGTCCCCTTCCCCTCTCCCCCTCACTCCCTCCGCTCCGGCTGCAGGGCCCCGCCTGGCCAGGTCCGCCAAAAGGGCCGGACATAGTGGTTCTGCCTCAGGGCCTTTGCACACGCTGTCCCTCTGCCTGGAACCCTCTTCTCACAGCTACTTTTTATTCCGCCTAAATGTCACCTCCTCAGCAAGCCCTCCCTGATTGTTCGGCTAAAATAGCTTCCAACTTGCTCCCCTCCTTAGCCCCTTGCTTTACTTTCCTTTGCGGCCCTCGGGTCCTCTGAGCTGCCCCCTGTTTATCTGTTGACGTTTGCTCAGGGTCCAGGAAGGCCGGTGGAGGTCAGGCCCCCTGCACAAGCCCTGGTACACAGCAAGTGCTCAATCCTTGCTTGACGGCTGCTGAGTGGATCTTCGCAAAATCCCTCCGAGGTGGGACTTTTACCAATGCCGTTTCACACAGCGGGAAACTGAGGCTCAGAGGCGGGTGGGGGAGGGGCCAAGGCTGCCCCCCGACCTTTGCGGGGTGCGGGGGTCGCCTCGGCCATCCTCGCGGCCCAGGCCCGCCCAGCGCGGCCCGGTTCGACTTGGGGACACCCCCTCAGCCCCCGCCAGGGCCTCCGCGCCCGCGCTCCCCGCCCTCGCCCTGCCCTTCCCGCGAGCCCCTCCCCGCCGGCCCCGCAGCCCCCTCCTCGGCGCCCGCGCGCTGCCGCCCGGCTCCCGCCCCCCGCGAGCCCGCAGCCAATGGCCGCGCTGCCTGATGAGGTAATGCGCCCCCTGCGCGCCCCCATTGGTCGGCCTGGAGACCGGCCTTCTTTCGCCCCCCAGGCTGGGGCAGGGGGGCGGGGGTCCCCGCAGCCCCCGAGGGCGGGCGCACTCCGGCACGTCTCCGGGGGGGGGGTCCTGTACCCCTGTCCATACTCCCCCAGCTCCCGCCCCCTCTCGGCTCAGGGGACCTCGAGACCCCCGACCCTGTCCCCAGGGAGGGAGGAGGCCCCGAGCCCCCGGAGCTGCCCGCGCCGGGCGACTGAGCCCACGGCGGCTGCCCACGCCGCCCCCCACGCCGCTCCCCACGGCCCGGCTCAGCCTCGTCCACGTGCTCCCTTCCTGGGAACGCCGCGGGCGTCGCAGCGGATCCTCAGGCATCGTGTATTCACTCAACAAACGTTGAGTTGGCTCTTCCCCGCTGGCTTTTGTTTTATTTGCTTACCTTTTCCCTTTCATCCATCCCCCGCCCCCGTCCCCTCCCTATAACCATCTAATGCGTCCCCCCCTCCCTCCCTCCTCCCTCCCTCCTCCCCCCTACCTTCTCTTTGTCTCCCCTTTTCTCTCATTTCTTTTCTCCTTCCTTCCTCCCTTCCTTCCTTCCTCTTTCCCTCCCCTTTTCTCTTTCTCTCCTTCTTTCCCTTTTTTCCTTTCTTTCTCTCTCTGCCTCCTTCCCTTCTCTTTTTGTTCCCTTTTTCTCTCCCTCATTTCTTTTTTTCTTTTACCCTCCCTCCCTTCCCTCTCTGTCTTTCTTTCTTTCACTCCCCCTTTCTCTCCCTTCTTCTCTCCCTTCTTTCTCTTTTCCTTCCTCTTTCCTACTCTCCCTTCTTTCCTTCATATCTTTTTTTCTCTCCCCCCTCATTCCCTCCCTCCCTTCTCTTTTTGTCTCCCTTTTTTTTTTTTTTTTTTTTTTTTAAAGATTTATTTATTTATTTAATTTCCCCCCCCTCCCCTGGTTGTCTGTTCTTGGTGTCTATTTGTTGCGTCTTGTTTCTTTGTCCGCTTCTGTTGTTGTCAGCGGCACAGGAAGTGTGGGTGGCGCCATTCCTGGGCAGGCTGCACTTTCCCTTCACGCTGGGCGGCTCTCCTTACGGGGCGCACTCCTTGCGCGTGGGGCTCCCCCACGCGGGGGGGGACACCCTTGCGTGGCAAGGCTCTCCTTGCGCGCATCAGCACTGCGCATGGGCCAGCTCCACACGGGTCAAGTAGGCCCGGGGTTTGAACCATGGACCTCCCATATGGTAGACGGACGCCCTAACCACTGGGCCAAAGTCCGTTTCCCTTGTCTCCCTTTTTGTCTCCATCATTCCTTTTCTTTTCCCCTCCCTCTCCCCCTCCCTTCTCTTTCTCTCCCCTTTTGTCTCCCTCACCTTTCTTTCTCTTTCTTTCTTTCCTTTCTTTGTCTTTCTTTCTTTCTTTCCTCTTTCTTTCTTTCTTTCTTTCTTTCTTTCTTTCTTTCTTTCTTTCTTTCTTTCTTTCTTTCTTTCTTTCTTTCTTTCTTTCTTTCTTTCTTTCTTTCTTTCTTTCTTTCTTTCTTTCCCTCCTTTCTTTCTCTAGCCCCCTCCTTCCCTCTCTGTCTCCTTCTCTCTCCCTCATTCCTTTCTTTCCTTCCCCCTCCCTCCCTCCCTCCCTTCCTTTCCTTCCCTCACCCCCCCCCTTCTCGAGGCTGGGCCCCGCTGTCCTCTCCGCCTGTTTCTCTTTGGTTCACGTTCTGCCTGGGGTGTAGCGCCGACACAGCAGGTGCACCGGCTCGGTGGCCGGCGGGACCTCCTCCCTCAGCACAGGTGCTGGTCCCCGGCCGGGGCCACACGAGGACGCAGGACGCGGGGGACAGGTGGGCGGGGGAGGGGAGCCTGGCGGCTCAGAGCGAATCCTCTCTGATGATGCTCTCAGAGCGATGAACAGAGCGTGCTCATCGGGGATTGCTTTTGCGTTCACTTCGATTGTTAAAAATGCCGCAGTCAAATATTCTTTCGCTTGATGAGGTGGTGTTGTTGTCCCTTAAATTTTGTTCCTCCCTCACCCATTCACCTGGACCTGTACAGAACCTCCCACCACCCAGAACCCCCCCTGCCCCCTTCCCCTCCCCCAGGTCCACTCCCTCCCCCGCTGCTGAATTTGCCAGTTTTGAAAATTGACAGAAACGGCAGCATTCAGTTGCAAGTCCTTTGTGCCGGCCGCCTGCACCCAGCAGAAGGCCTTGGAGAGTCGGTCCCGCCGTCGCCCGCCTCGGCACTTCGTTCCCTTACTGCCGGGGACCCCGGTTTGTTTGCCCCCTTCCCCCGCTGCTGGATGTCTGGGTTACTTCCTGCTTGAGCTGCTGCGGGCGGCTCTCCTTCCCGCCTTTCTGGGGACACATGGTCCCAGTTCTCCTGGGTAAACAGCGAGCAGTGGACAGCTGCGTCGCCTGCTAGGTGTGTGTTTAACTTTGTAAGGAACTGCCAGCCGGGTTTCCAGGGTGGCTGTGCCATTTTGCGTCCCCACCGGCTGTCGGGGAGAGCGCCTGTGGATGTGTTTTGGGCACGCACAGTTTTTCCTTTCAATCAGCATGTGAGGGCACAGTCAGGCGAGTTGTGACAAATATACACACACGTGTAACCACCTCTCAGTCAAGATACATGGCATTGCCATGGCCCCAGAACGTTCCCTCCAGACATGTGCTTTTTGATTTTACAAGAGGAGGGGTTGGGGAGAGGCACAGAGCTCACTCCTATTCTCGACTTCCGCCTTCCATGCTGTGTGTGTGTGGTTTTTATTGGTTTTTAAAATGTTTTTATTTAGCTACAGACAGGTATGTGTTTTTTATTTTTATTTTTTTTTGGTACCGGGACTAGGGATTGAACCTGGTACCTCGTGGGTGGAAAGCTGGCGCTCAACCACTGAGCCACATTGGCTCCCCTGAGTCCTTTTTTCCCGTTTGTTTGCTTGTTTTGTTTTTTTTTTTAAAGATTTATTTATTTTATTTAATTTCCCCCCCTGGTTGTCTGTTCTTGGTGTCTATTTGTTGTGTCTTGTTTCTTTGTCCGCTTCTGTTGTCGTCAGCGGCGCGGGAAGTGTGGGCGGCGCCATTCCTGGACAGGCTGCTCTTTCTTTTCACGCTGGGCGGCTTTCCTCACGGGCGCACTCCTTGCGCGTGGGGCTCCCCCACGCGGGGGACACCCCTGCGTGGCACGGCACTCCTTGCGCGCATCAGCGCTGCGCATGGCCAGCTCCACACGGGTCGAGGAGGCCCGGGGTTTGAACCGCGGACCTCCCATATGGTAGACGGACGCCCTAACCACTGGGCCAAAGTCCGTTTCCCTGCTTGTTTTTTTTTAAGATTAATTAATTTATTCCCCCCTCATCATTTGCGCTTGCTGTCCACTTTCTGTGTCTGTTCATCTTCTTTTTAGGGGGCACTGGAAACTGAACCCAGGACCTCCATGTGGGAGAGAGGCACCCAATTGTTTGAGCCACCTCTGCTCTCTGCTTGTTGTGTCTTTTATTGTCTCCTCATTGCATCATCTTGTTGTCTTGCTCATCTTCTTCAGGAGGCACAGGGAACTGAACCCGGGATCTCCCATGTGGTAGGCGGCTGCCCAGCTGCTTGAGCTACATCTGCTTCCCTGTTGATTGTTTTTGTTTTTAGGAGGCCGAACTCAGGGCCTCCCGTGTGGGAAGCAGGTGCTCAACCACTTGAGCCACATCTGCTCCCCCAGGCTGTTTTTTTAAAATTATTTATTTATTCACCCCCCACCCCCCGTAGCTTGCTTTTTGCTGTCTGCTCTCTGTGTCCATTTGCTGCATGTTTTTTCTAGGTCTGCTTGTCTCCCTTTCTTGCGTCATCTTGCTGCGTCCACTCTCCACGGCGCATGGGCCATCAGCTCTCCACAGCATGCGGGCTGGCCTGCCTTCACATGGAGGCCCTGGGACTTGAACCCAGGGCCTCCCGTATGGTAGGCGGGAGCCCAACTGATGGAGCCCCAGCCGCTCCCCCCCCCAGGCTGTGTTTTGAGGCACCACCCACCTGTACCTCATTGAACGCCCTTGAACGGGCCCCTCAAATGCCTTTCCCCGAGAAGCCCCCGGGCTGGAGGGCACCCCGTAAGCTTAAACTCACCCGAGTCTTCTCCAGAGCATTTCATGATCATTTTCAAACATTTAACAAATACCTGCTGCGCACTTCCTGGGCCCCGCTGACATTCCAAGACACCAGCGAGGTGTTTTGCCATCCTCATTTTACAGGTGGAAAAACGGAGGGAGGCGCAGAAAGGTGATGTCACCTGCCCACGCCCCACAGGTAAAAAATGGGCGGAGCTAAGATTTGAACCTGGCCGTCCCTCCCCCGCCCTTGACCCCGCCCTTGACCTCCTGGCTCACTGTCTTCCCGGCGAGCGGAGCCACTCAACAAACATTAGCCCCCGCCCCTCGCTCCCTCGCCCTCAATGCCAACATCGAAAAAGCTCTGAAAATACAGTGTTTTCCCTATTAGGATGGCTTTGTTGAGAACTCCACTGATCTGAGCTTGTCAATACCCTTTATTTATCCCATTTGCTGTGAATATTCTCATTATTTATTTTCATTTACTCCCCCCCCCCCGCCCCGTTGTCTGCTCTCTGCGTCCACTGCTGTGTGTTCTTCTGTGTCTGTTGTCTTCTCACAGGTGGCTCCGGGAACTGATCCTGGGACCTTCCGGAGTGGGAGAGAGGCGCTCACTCTCTTGCGCCACCTCCGCTCCCTGTTCTGCTGCGTCTTCTTTTCCCTCCTCTGTCTCTTGTTGCGACATCTTGCTGTGGCAGCTCTCTGTGTGGGCCGGCACTCCTGGGAGGGGTGGCGCTCCGCGCGGGCCAGCTCGCCCTCGCCAGGAGGCCCCGGGCGTCGGACCCCGGACCTCCCGCGTGGTAGACGGAGCCCGGTCCCTCGAGCCACATCCGCTTCCCTCTTCTGGTTATCGCTGCCCAGGCCCTCCTGCGGTGTTATTTGATAGATACTGAGTGAGTCTTAGCCGCATTCTCCAATCTAGAGAATTCTGAATTCCAACACACATCTGGCCCCTGGGGCTTCAGATAAATGATTGCTCAGATTTTCCCTTATGAGGGATCGAGGCTACTGTGGGTCAGTCTCTTCCAGGCTCCAGAAGGACGCAGCCGGGAGCACAGCACACCCGGCCCTCACAAGGTCGCAGTTCATGGCGGTGGGGGGGGGGGATACAGACAGACGGACGTGGTGCTCACAGAGCCGGGCCATCAGGCCCCCCGTGGGGAAACTCGGGCATGTGGGGGACCCGGGGGCGCTGAGCAAAGAGCTGAAAGGTCCCAAGGGGGTAGTGAGGGAGGACAGGGAGTTCCAGCAGCAGGCGCAGCTTGTGCAAAGGTCCTGGGGTGCCTGAAACCTGTCCTGAGGAACAGCAGGGCATCCTGGGGAGGGAAGGAGCACAGTTTGGCTTACCCCCCCCCAGCCCTGCGCACTCACCCCTGCCCCACCCGGGGAGGCTCCCGGCCCCCTCCTCCTGTGAGCCCAGGGAGCGGGGGTGTCCGGCGGGGAGACCAGATGCCAGGACCTCATGCTGCCCCAGCGGGCACAGGCCGCGTCAGCCCCGCGTTGGACGCGCGCGTGGCCCCAGGACCGCAGGAGCGGCCGGGGCTGGGCGGTGCGGGGGGAGGCGCCGAGCCCCGGCCGGGAGCCCTCCCAGGCCAGCGGCTGATCCACGGCTGAAGAATTTCCTTTTTGTGGAAGGCTCTGCCCCGGGGAACTTGGTGTCTGGGGAATCCGTTGGCTCCTCCTTCTGCCAGCCTGGGAGTCCCCGGCCGCCTTCGTTCTCTGCCCGCAGCCCCCCAAAACAGCAGATCAGCCGTCCCGGCGCCTCTGCCCGCAGCCCCCATCCCGGGCCACCTCCGTCTTCTCGCCCCTGCTGGGTCTCACTCGCCTGCACCCGCGCGATCGCCTCCACCCTTGCCCCCTGCTCCCTCTTGGTCAGGCACCAGAGGGCGCCCGTGAGCCCCCGAGGCCAGCCCACCCCAGGGCCTTTGCACGGGCCGCGCCCGCTGCTCCGAAGGTTCTCCCGGCCCCAGCCCGTTCTTTTTCAAGTGCACACGCGGGAGGTGGGTTCCAGGAAGGGAGCGGCTCCATCTCGGTCACTTGCCTCTTGCCGGCTCCTCCCAGAGCCTTCCGCACGTAGTAGGTGCTTAATCAAAATTCTTTCCAAGACGGAAAGCCTTCGTTCGCGGAACCTCAGGGGAAAAAAACAAAAAACAAAAAACCACCGAACACCCTCGTTCTGCTGCCAAAGCCCCGCCCGGGAGCGCTGGGCCGTGGCGGGGGATTGAGATGTTGAAAATAAATAAATGAATTTAAAAAGCCGCCTCCCGGTCGGGGCGCTTCCCCTCGGCCTTTAATTATTTCGTCGACAGTGCTCGCCGTTCCGGCCGTCAAGGTGGCATTTGAGAGGGACGGGTCCCTTTAGCATCGCTGACAGCTAATTTGTGGGAAGTTTAATTACAGGCGGCGTTAATTAGCTGGCAGCGCGCGGGGCGGGGAGGGCGCCATCTGTTCCCGCAAAACGTCCTCCCCTTGCCGGGGCCGCGGCTGCGAGGGCCGCCAGGGGTGGGCGGGGAGGAGGACGGGGCGTGGGGACAAGAGGAGGAGGAAGGAAGAGGCCCCGGGGACGAGTCACGGCCCTTCACCCCCCTTCCCCGGGACCCCAGGACGGAGCGTGGGGCAGCCCGCCGCCTCCTGGCCGCCACCACCGGGCACCTGCCTCCGGCTCCTTGGCGCCTGCCTGGCGTTGGTCGCATCACTAGGAGCATAGGGTGTGGAATCGAGGAGGTGAAGACCGCCTCGTGCTCCGCCTGGGCGGGGGACGTGCGGGGCACCCACCTGGGCGAGACGGGAGGGTGGACAGGCCCACGGCGCAGCCGTTCCTCACCCAGACAGCCTGGACTCGGCGCGTTCCAAGCCCCGCTTTGTTCCTTCTGGGCTTTTTCAACAGGATACAAGAGCCCCTTCGCCTCTGGCGGCCCCGGTTTTCTCATCTGGAAGACGGGGTGACGGTCATGAAACCCGTGTCGCCTGGTCTCTCTACAACTGTCCCAGCCCAGCCTCCCCGGGCGTGGTTGGCGATGAACTTGGAGGGTGGCGCCTTTTGGGAGCTGACGCCGGGTGGGTGGCGGGTGGGTGGTGGGGCTGTGTGATCAGCCGGAAAACCCTGTGCCTCTCTGGGCCTTGGCCCTGCTAGGCGCAGCCCCTTCCTCCTAAAACCTCCCCTCCACCTCCAGCCCTCGCCACTGCTGCTCCCTTACCCTTTGTCCTGCCCGCCATCTCCCCAGAAAGCCTCTCCTGGCCCTCTAGGCTGGGGTAGGTGCCCCCCCTTGGGCCCCCACAGCACCCCCTGCGCCCCCCATCACAGCCGGAATCAACCGGGCCCTGGCTTGTTCGGCTCCATTTCCCCCACGGGACCGGGAGCCCCAGGCAGGGGGGCGGGTCTTGGCCACGGCTGTGCGGGCACCCAGGAAGTGGCCAGCACCCATCGAGGTACAGACGGAAGGGCGGCGCTCTGACCCCGCGTCAGGACGCAGGGCGATGGGGGCCGGCGGGATGCGGAGTTCAAGCAGAGATGGACGGACCGATGCAGGTGCGGGAGTGAGCTCACTGTCGCCGCGGGCATGCGAGCGGCCGGCGCTCGGCCGGGGGCCCTGTCCTGGGCCAGAAGCTGGACTTCCTCGGCTCCTTTCCGTGGGCCGTGAGCTGGAGGTCGTGCCACCCCCTGGATCCCCGCGTCTGACCTCCCCCCCCCACCCCTGGCCTGAACCCCGACACCTGGCGGTCCCCCCCACCCCACCCCGGGATGGAGCGGGCAGGAAAGGGCGCCGGCATCCGGCTGCCGGCTGGGGATGAGGCAGGCTGGCCCCGAAGCAGAGACCAACTCCCGGGACGCGCTCAGCAGCTCTGCTCCTCAGGCAAGTCGGGCCCCTGCTCTGTGCCTCGGTTTCCCCACCTCTCTCCCGAAGGTGCCTGCCTCACAGACTTGCTGGGAAGCGTTAAGGAGCAGGCCTGGGTCCCTGGGGAGTGCTTCAGTCCGTGCAAAGGCCCTGAGGCAGCGCCCGGCCTGGAGCGGTGGGGGAGCAGCTGGGCCCCCCGGGGCTGGAGTGAGGGAGCGGGGAGGGGGCGGGGCGGGGCGCGCGGGGCCTGCGGGCCGCGGGGGGGACCTGAGCTTTTACTGCAAATGAGGTGGGAGCCCTGGGGGGCTGCGGGCAGAGGAGGGCCGGGCCCTGACTCGCGTGCTCACGGGCGCCCTCTGGCTGCCGGGGAGCACGGGCGGTGGGGGGCGAGGGCGGGCGGTGGGGGGCGAGGGCGGGTCATCTGCGGGTCCTGGCAGGTGATGGGGCTGGGCCGAGGGTTAAGAGGTGTGGGGACTCCAGAAAGATGTGGGGGACAGAGCTGATGGGCGGGGCCGATGGAGGAGGGGGAGCCCCGGCCAGGAATGCCCGGAGCACCCAGGAAGACCCAGCTGCAGCTTTTCCGCATCCCACCCACATAGTGACGGGCAGGTCTGGGGGAGGGCGGGGGGGGGAACGAGCGGTGTCCTCCGAGATGGGTTCGAATCCCGGCTCTGCCACTGGCCTGCTGTGTGACCCTGGGCAGGCCGCTTTCCCTCTCTGGGCCTCCGTTTTCTCAGCTGCAGGTGGGACGCGTCCGTTTCTGACCCCGGCTCCACCCTCCCCCCCCCCCCCCGTCCTTCCCTGGCTGTCGCCCCCCTCTGGCTCCCACAGTGCTCAGCTGGACCCTCCTCTCTCTCTCACCTCCGCCCCTCATCGATTCACCTGTCTCATGAAGCAAAGCTTTTAAACGTGTCAATCAGCTCAGGTCCCGTCCGGGGTCCAAGGCCTCCAACTGCCCCTTTGCCAAAGAAGACACCCAGGTGGCAAAGGAGCTCAGGAAAAGATGCTCAACACCGCAAGTCCCTGGGGAACACAACTCAAAACCACATAAGCCGCATTTCACTCTTACCAGAAGGCTAAGATCTTTTTTTTTTTCAGGAGGCACCGAACCCAGTACCTCCCGTGTGAAAGGAGGGTGCTCAACCACTCAAGCCACCCCCGCCCCCGATAAACACATTTTTTCATTTAAAATTTTATTTCTATTTCTTTATTTCTCCCCACCCCATCGTTGTTTGCACTTGCTGTGTCTGTTCGTCTTCCTTGTTTCTTTAGGAGGCACTGGGAACCAAACCCGGGACCTCTGATGTGTGAGGGAGGCACCTAATCTCTTGAGCCACCTCCGTTCCATGCTTTGTTGTGTCTCTCATTATATTCTTCTTCTTGTGTCTCTTGTTGCATCAGCTTGTTGAGTCAGTCATGCCTGCCCATTGTGCCAGCTCGCTGTCTTCTTTGGGTGGCCTCGGGACCCAAACCAGGGACTTCCCTTGTGGTAGGCAGGAGCTCAATCACTTGAGCTACATCCATTTCCCTGTTTTGTTTTTAAGATTGATTTATTTCTCCCCCCACCCCGTTGTTTGCCCTCACTGTCTGCAGTCTGTGTCTTCTGTTTAGGAGGCATGGGAACCAAACCCGGGGTCTCCCTTGTAGGAGGGAGGCACCTAATTGCTTGAGCCACCTCTGCTCCCTGCTTGTTGCGCCTCTCTGGCTAAGATCTTCTAAACCGACAACACTAAGAGTTGACAAGGACATGGGGCAACCGGAACGCTCAGACACTGCTGATCGGAATGCAAAATGGCACAGCCGCTTTGGAGAACAGTTTGGCAGTTTCTTACAAAGTTAAACAGACGCTTACTAAAAAGTACAGCCATCCCATTCAGGTCTTCGTCCAGGAGAAATGAAAATACATGCCTGCCCCAAAGCCTGAGCACGAATGGTTGTAACGGCTCTATTTATAACTGTCCCAGACTGGAAACAACTCAAATTTCCGTCAGCAGGGATAAAGAAATTGTGGTCTGTCTGTACAATGGAATATTACACAGCCGTGAAAAGGGGGAGAATTCTTGTTGTACACAATAATGTGGATGATTCTCAGACGCATTGTGCTGAGTGAGAGAAGCCAGACGCAAAAGGCTGCTGCTTCTATGCTTCCATTTATATGACATTCTGGAAGAGAACAAACGAGTGGGACGGAGGATGGGTCAGCAGCGGGCAGGAGCTAGGGGTGGGGACCAGGGGCTCAGCCACGCAGTGTTTCCGGCAGAGCACAAAGGGGTACAAGGAACCTTTTTGGGGTGAGGGGACTGTTATGTAGTTGTGTGATTTCCTGTGTACACGTTAGTCCAAACCCTAAAACTGTAAACTGAAAGGGGTGATTTTATTGTATGTAGATTATACTTTAATTAACCCGACTTTAAAAGTCCCCCCCTGCATGGCTCCCCTTGGCTTTTGAAAGCCAAATCAAACGTCCCTCTGTGGCTCAAAGACCCCGCTTCATGGGCGCCCCATTTCCTCTCCGACTCCCCTCCGGCCATGCTGTCCCCCTCCAGGATTTTGTGCTTGCAGTTCCCGCCACCTAGAACACTGTTCCAGGCACCTTCCCGCGGTTGAATCTTTTCCACCTTCCTCTGCCAATGGGTTCCTCAGGGAGTCCCTCCCTGATCACCCGTAACTAAATTCACCGCCCTCCGCAGGTCCCCTGACACCCTGCCGTCTACTAGATGGTGAGCTCCATGAGGGAAGCGTCTCAGTGATGATGGTGTCTCCTGCACAGCACCTAGCACACAGTAGTTGCTCATTAAACACAGAGCAAGAGGCAGTCTGTGGAAAGAGTACAGTGCACGGGACTCTGGGTTTAAATCCTGGCTCAGCCCCTGGCATGCTGTGTGGCTGGAGGAAACTTGCTAAACCTCTCTGTTCCTCATCTGGAAGGTAGGATTAATACCCTGATTTAGCAGGGGGCTAGGGGAGGTCTGGTCCAGCAGGAGAGGGGACAGAAACCCGGTCTGGGCACCCTGAGTTCTGCCAGCAAGAGCCTCCACGAGGGAAGGGGCAGGTCATTTCCACATTCGCAGCCGCCCCGGGGACCCTGGCCTTGACCGGGTCGAGGGCTGCGTCTCTGGGAACTCAGGACATTGGGGACGTTTTTGGCTGAATAAGGGAAAGAGCAAATCAGGGGACACGCCCTGCGGCACCTTCTCTCGGCGATCAAGGCTCCCGCACCTGCTCTTCAGTCCTCGAGACTCGTCTTGTCCGTCTCCAAAGCGCAGCAGTTACCGAAGGCCCCGTACACCAGGGCTGGATCGCCGGCTCCACCCGGCGTCCCTGGGGCGCCCCTCCTCGCCCTGCTGTGACCCCCCGCCCCGTCCCTCCTCTGTCCAGGCGTGACACTTGTCTGGGTCTTGCTCCGTCTCCCCCCAGCCCCGGGCTCCTCGAAGGCCAGGCCGGCGCCCGCGGCCTCCGGGGGGCCCTGCACAGCGTCTCCCTGCACAGGCGACGATCCTAAGCAGTCGGCGATTGTCTTCGCGGAGCCAGAGACCTGGGTTCGAGTCCTGCCCCCGCTGCCTTCCGGCCACGTGGCTCTCGATGAGCCACATCCCTTCTCCACGGACTCAGTGTCCTCCTCTGGGAGATGGGGGTGCACTGGGTGCTACTGCCAGAAGAAAGGATGATCCGGTGCCTGGGCAGGAGCGGGCCTCTGCGGGCACTGACCAAGAGCCGCGGCCACGCCCGGGCCCCCGGGGCTGGCACGAGCTGGCCTTGTCGAGCCGCGGTGCTCGGCAGCGTCAGGTGTCCCTGGAGGGAGCTGGAGAAGGGCCGGGACCTGGCCAGGGAGGCTGGGGTGAAGCCAAGGCCCCTTCTTAGAGGCGGCCAGAACTTTGTGGGGGCCGGGAACAATGTGCACTTATTAAGCACCTACTGGATGCCAGGCATGGCCGCTCAGGTTCATCGCCCACGCTATTTTTTCCCCAGTGCTGGTTTCTGCTCCTTCTAGGCTCAGCTCAGAAGGCGCCACCTCCAGGGAGCCTCCCAGATTCTCCAGGGCGGGTCAGGCAGCCACCTTTGGGTGACCACAGGGCCTCAGTTTCCCCCATCGCACCTCTGATCACCCAGTGTTGTAAGTGGGCTGTGAATGGGTCACTTAGCCAACAAAGGCTGACGGAGGGCTCCGTCGGGGCCACTCCTACAAGACTCTGTGTGGCAGATGCTGCTGTTCACCCCATTTTGCAGATGGGGAAACTGAGGCTCAGAGAGGGGGAATGGTAGAGCGGAGCCATCTGGCTTGGCATACAGTAGGCGATCAGCAAGAGCTGGCTCACCCACCGTGACGGTGAGCTCACTCCCTCCCCCAGCAGGCTGTGAGAAAGGTCATCTGTTTGGTGAACCAAGACGTACCCGCTCCTCTCTTGTGCCTGTGACCTTGAAGGAAGGAGTTCACGCTAAAGGGTGTGGGGATTCATTCATTCACTCACTCATTCATTCATTCTATAGCAAGAGAACCCTTGGTTTGCAGCAGGACGCTCAGTCACTCAGAGTAAAACCACGTCTCCCGGCCTCTCTTTTACCCGGCGTGGCCACACGACTAAGTTCTGGCCAATGGCGCATGAGCAGAAGCGGAATGTGGCACTTCTGGGAAGTGTCCTTCAAGCGAGAGGGTAGGCCCTTCCTCCTCATTGCCTGGCATGTGGGTGTGATGACTGGAGCTCAAGCCGCTGCCTTGGGCCATGCGGAAGGGACAGCTTGCTGAGGATTTGGAGCAATAGGCCCCAGACAACAGAGCTTCTTGGTCGTCCCTCGACTGGGCAAATAAGTCCTGTGTGTTTAAGCTGCTGCAGCTGAGTCTTGAATCCCAGCCTCAACCCCAGGTCTAGCTGCTAGATTTGCCCCTCCCTGTCTCCATTTCTCATCCTCACCTCCTGTATTAGTCAGCCAAAGGGGTGCTGATGCAAAGAACCAGAAATCATTGGCTTTTACAAAGGGGATTTATTTGGGGTAGCAGCTTAGTCACAAGGCCCTAAAGAGTCCACCTCAAGGTGCCTTCCTCACCAAAGTCTGTTGCCACGTGTTGAAACAAGATGGTGGGCGGTGCCCGCGAGGGCGCAGCCTTCCTCTTTCCTCTTAAGGCTCCCAGCTCCTTCCGTTCCCAGCTGTGGGCTGGAGGGCTCGTTTCTTTCCAGCCCTGCTGCTCTGTTCTCTTCACAAGGTCAGCTGTAAACGATCAGGCGAACGGCTCCACTCTCTTGCCAGGGCCACACTATCCTCCTCTGTCTCTATGGAGCTCCCTTCCTCTGTGTTTCCACTTCTATGCGTCTCCTTGATTGAGTGCCCATTTTTAGAGCCCACGAAGGGGGCGGGGACTCAGACTGAGTTGCCCTAACGAAGTGGTTGAACAAAAGCCGTAATCTTGACGTAATTCAATCAAAGGCATCTCAGCTGAATCTACTGCAATCAAAGGGGCTCACGCCAGGGGACCAACCCAGCTTACAAACATCATCAGTATCTCTTTTTGGAATTCACACATAATATCAAACTGCCACGGCCCCCTCCTTGCCCGTGGAACAGAGAGGGTGATACTGGCCTCCAAGGGCAGTCCCCCGTGGCCGAGGCGCATCGCCTGGACAGCACAGCCTCCATTTGTGCTGCCAGGGCAGAAGCTCTGCCAGGCTGAGTGCCGGGGCCCGGGAAGACGGGGCCATCCCCACCACAGCCCCTGTGGTCCCCGGGGGCCCACAGGAGCTCACCCCACCTCCCTGTGCCCGCGCCATGCACACGCCACATTCACCTGGGCACACACGTTCTCACACATCATGCACTCACACACACGCACTCACACCCACACACACTCAGAGCTGTACGGTCATGCTCACACACAAATGCACAACCCACACACTCATGCGTGCACACATTCACACTCATGCACATGCACATCTGTGCATGTACCTACATTCTCACACCTTCACACACTCACACGACCATGCACTCACACACACACATTCACACATGCACTCACACACCAACACATTCACACACCACACTCAGAGTTGTACACTCACACTCGCAAATACATTCACAAATGCACAGGTCACGCGCTCATGCATGCACACATTCACACTCATGCACACTCACATTCGTGCATGCACCTGCATTCTAACACATGCACACACACATGCACGCATGCTCAATGCTCATACACATGCACACGCTGACACCTACGCTCACACGTGCACACACAACTCATGCACACTCATAAATACATACACTCATGCACACACATACACACTTGCACATGTGTACTCAGACTCACACGTACACTCACAAACACTCGCACACTCATGCACACGCACCTTTGTGTGTACCTACATCCTAACACATTCACACACTCACAGTGCTCGCACACATGCACATCCTCACACACTCACATGTGCACACACCCGTGCATGCTCACATGCACTGTGCACACACACTTGCACACACATGTACACTCAGACACACGTACACACACTCGCACACTCATGCACACGCACCTTTGTGTGTACCTACATCCTAACACATTCACACACTCACAGTGCTCGCACACATGCACATCCTCACACACTCACATGTGCACACACCCGTGCATGCTCACATGCACTGTGCACACACACTTGCACACACATGTACACTCAGACACACGTACACACACTCATCTAATACACTCACTTATGCACACCCACACCTGCACTCACACTTACGCAGTCTTGTGCAGCACCCGCACGTACACACCCACGCTCTCTCACACACACCCACGCTCTCACACGCCCTGCGGAAGCCGAGGCGCAGGCCTTCGCCGTCGTCAGCGCAGCAGGGAGGCCCCGCCCCTAAGGTGCCCCAGAGGTTCTCGCACGGTGAAGGCCAGGAAGCCAAGCGTGGGTGCAAAACGCTCCTACGTGTGGAAAAGGAGAAGCCCGCCCTGAGCGCGGATGCCCGTGAGCCCACCGAGGCCAGGCCGCTGGGGCCCAAGTCCCAACACCACCCACCCCCATGCTGTGCGGCTCCCAGCAAGCGACGTGGTGTCTCTGGGCTTCGCTGCCTCACTGTGGACCCGGGCCCTGGAGGAGCTGCTGAGAGGCATCGCTGCCGAGCTACTCACAGACCCTCGGGCGGTTTGACTTCCCACCTCACGATAAAACCCAAACTCGTTACTGAGCTTGACAGGAGCCCCCACGCCCTGCCCCTGCCCCCTCCCTGCCCCCCCTCCAGCCACACAGGCCTCCTCATTGTTCCTCCAAAGCACCAGGCACGGTCCAGCCTCGGGGCCTTTGCACTGGCTGTTCCCGCTACCTGAAATGCTTTTCCTGCCCAGTCCCCTCCTTCTCGCCATTCCACTCTCACATCCCGTGCTTCCCGCCTGACACGGGCACACCGCCGCCGCCTCCTCACCCCCTCCGCTGGACTCCTAGCACGTAGCTCTAGGAATACATCTCCCCGGTCGTTTAATTGTTGGCTTAGTGCCGTCTCCCGCGTGGAGGGTCAGCCCCGCAGGCCAGGGACTGTTTTTTCGGTTTGGTTCACTGCTGTGTCCCTGTTCTTGGAAGAGCACACAGTAGGCGCGCAATAAAGGCAGGCAGAGCTTGCATCTGAACCTCACATGTGACCCCACATGCGCACTCTTCCAGGGACAGCGGGACTTCCCGCCGCTTCCCGTGGACGTCCCGCCAAGCGGCAGCCCCCCCCTGCTCCCAAGAAGCCCCCTTAGCGCGGCCCGGCTCTTCTGAAGAGGGAAGCGCTGGGCGCTGAGAAAGCACCTTCTCTGCTCGCCAAAAAACACACAGAGGGAGCCGCGTCTGAGCTGGTCTCTGGATCCAGCTACGAATCCACAGGAAACAGAGAGGACCGGGGAACACGGGAATGACACCACAGGGACATGGCTGGCAAACCCAGGCTGCGCTGACGTGAACGGCGCGGCTATAACGACATTGTTTCACCCACTGTAACAGCACGACCGCGCTAAGGCAAATGTTAGCAGCAGGAAGGCGGGGTATGGAACCGGAACCGTACCTTCCACACCACTTTTCTTGTAAACCTATAACTGCTCTTGTAACCTGAGACTGGTCCAGGAAAAAAAAGTAGAAAGCAGGCAGGAAGGAAAGGAGGGAGGGAAAGAAGGAAGGGAGAGAGAAAATCCAGGTCACGGTAATTTCACAGCACGAATGGCCCAGTTGCTCCAAGAAGTAAATTGCAAGGAAAAATAAGAAGGAGACGGAGAAGCTAGAAAAGAGACTTAAGGGAACTTTCATGAATCGAGACCTTATCCGGACCCTGAAAAAATATTTTACAGCATAAAAGGCAAATGGGGAAACAGATGTGGCTCAAGGGATAAGGCCTCCGTCCACCATATGGGAGGACCTGGGTTCGGTCCCTGGGGCCTCCTGGTGAAAAAGAAGAGGAAGCACGCTTGTGCAACAAGCCAGTGTCCACGTGGCGAGCCGAGTGCCCGCGTGGTGAGCCAGCGCCCGTGCAAATGAGTCACGCAGCAAGATGATGACACAACTAAAGAGAGACAAGGGGAGAGTCAAGGTGAAGCACAGCAGAGACCAGGAACTGAGGTGGCGCAGCTGACGGGGAACCTCTCTCCCCATCAGAGGTCCCCAGGACCGAATCCTAGAGGAGAAAAAAACAAGACAAAAAAATAGATACAGAAGCTCACACAGTGAATGGACACAGACAGCAAGAAGAGCAGAGCAGGGAAGGGGAAGGGAGACAAAAGCATTAATGCAATGAATATCAAATTAACATACTATCTAAAAAAGGCAAATGGAAAACGTGAACTTTGGGTGCTATTTGATGCTGTTAAGGAATCGTTATTGGGAGGACATGTGGTGTTTGGAAATCCCCTATATATTCGATGTAACATTTATGTCATCTAAAGTTTCCTTAAAAATGAAAAAAAAACACAAAAGGTCCTGTTTCTTTAAACAGGATCCTGGAGTTTGGGACTACGTGGCTTTTTTAAAAAAATTCTTTAAGAGGTCTCATTTTTCGGAGGTGGATTTCGCCCCCTCGGGGCGGCTGACACGGGAGCCGTGCACTGGCCGGCGTCGAGCTGCAGCTCTGGGCTCCAACCCCCTCCCCCCCAGCACCCCCTCCGTCCCAGCCGTGACACCCGAAACGGTCTGCAGACACGGCCAAATGCCCCTGGGACCCACCCACACCTGCGGGGGCGACCCCATTCCTAAAGACCTCCGAAGGTGATCAGATTGGGGGCGGGGGCGCCTCTCTCCCACAGGGCCAAAGTCCCACCAAACAGAGGAAATTGGACGTGGGGGACACCGAAGCTCCTGGGGACAGCCAGAGGCCGGAAGTCAACGGCAGCCAGAGGAGAAAAGCCGCCGGCGCTGCGGGCTCGGCCCAGGGGCCAGCCAGCCCGGGCACCCGGAAGGCAGGCGGGCGAGCTGGAAGGACCCGAGCCCGGGAGTAAGGCAGCCCCCCAAGACGCCCCTGAAACCGGGGGCCAGTAGCCTCCCGCCGCGAAGCCCCCGGGGCCCGTGTGTGTGTGAGCAGCCGGGATGGACCCGGGCAGGGCCCCACCTCCCCCCGCCCCTTGCCCCGGCTCCGATTTCGAGGGTTTCGGCGGCACAGACGGAAACATTGACAGATGAGACCGTGTCTGGGATCTGCTTCCAAGTGGCAAGGAAAAGGGGGAGTGGGGACAGGGTGCCGAGGAGACGAGACCGTCGATTCTGGGTGCCGGGGCCCCGGGCGCGTGGAGGGCTCTATTCTCTCTACTTGGGAGGGTCTGGAAGTTTCCAGCGGGAAAATTTGGGTGGGTGACGGAGTGCAGATAAAGCCGGGCGTTTGGGCCGTTGGTTTCTCGGCTGTCACACGGGAGCCGCGGGGACCTGAGGTGCCGCTGGACGAGCGATCGCTGGGGACCCGCTGCGGCAGCTCGTGTGGACAGCTAAAATGATTTCAAAGGAAAACGTTTATTTGGAAACTGAGGTTTAAACGCGGGGACACGGCGGCGACAGGCCGACCATCCCGTGCCCGGAGTCCTCACCCACCTGCGGGGCCCGGGGCGGGCGCCCCTCGCGCCACCCTAGCCTGGTGGCCGCACAGCAGCGAGGCCGAGAGTCCGCTTTCAAATCCAGTTTATTCTCTGCCTTCCTGCAAAAGCCGGGCCGGGGGCGCCGCGGAGGCTCAGGGCGGCGGCGGGGGCCCCTCCGAGCCCGTCCCCACCGACGTGGCGCTGCAGCGGCGGCGCAGGCCGCCCCGGGCCAGCAGCTCCAGGCGCCGCGAGCGCAGGCGGGCCTGCACGGCCCAGAGCGAGGGCTCGTCGTCGCCGACGCTGTCCACGGCCGAGGCGGAGCCGTCCTCCGTGCCGGCCACCGACTGCTTGCAGACGGGGCAGGTGCGCCGCGGCGCGCGCGAGAACCAGGGGTCGATGCACTTGCAGTGGTAGGTGTGCGAGCAGGGCAGGATCTTGAGCCGGTCGCCCTCCTCGTACTCGTCCAGGCAGATGGCGCACAGGTCGTTCCTGCGGGTGAAGGTGCGCACCCGGGCCCTGGCGCGCGCCCGCGCCTTGGGGGCGCCCCCCGCGCGGCCCCCGCGGGCGCGCGCCCAGCGCCAGAGGCGCCGCAGCAGCAGGAGCGCGGCCGCCAGCAGGGCCAGCGCGCGCCCCAGCACCCAGGACAGCGCCGGCGCCGGCGGGCAGTCCGGCTCCGGGCAGGCCGGGGGGTCGGGCAGCAGGAGCACGTGCGCCGCCTTGTCGCAGCGCAGGAGCAGCCGCAGGTCCTGCGAGGCGGCCTCGCCCACGAACACCGACGGGATGGCGATCTGGCGCCGCAGGTCCTCGTCCACGTGCGCCATGCGCACCAGGCCGTCGGAGCGCACGTTGTGCACGATGGCCGCGCCGAAGCCGGCGCGCTGCGCGTGCAGCACCTTGAGCTCAAACGTGCAGTCGTAGCGGCGGATCAGCACGATGGCGCCCAGCGAGCCGTTGCCCGGCCGCGGGCCCTCGATGGGCTGGCACGCGTTGGGGGGCCTGGCCTCCGTCAGGTAGCCCCGGAGGCCCTCAGGGCCCAGCGGCACCCCGAACAGGGCCGGCAGGTCGGCGAAGTCCACCGAGCTCGAGTTGCCGGCCAGCACGGCCCGCACCACGGCCTGGGCGGGCACCAGCAGTGCCCAGAGGACCAGGGCGGCCGGGGGCGGCCTCCACGTCCCCATGGCCGCCCCCCTCGGGCTGCGCCCGGCTAGGCCCCGCTGGGGACGGCCGGCGGGAGGCCGGCGGGCATCTCCAGGGCCTCCCCGGGGACCGCGTGGGGGACAGGGGTGAGCTCCGACTGGGGGGCTCGGTCAGGCGGAGCGGTCTGTGCCAGGGGCGCCCCTAGGAGGATTCGGCTCCTGGAGACCCCCCCGGGTGCAACATGACCTCGAAGGTGGGTCTCAGGGGGAGCTGACCAGGCCTCCTGGCTGGCAGATGACGCTGGGACCGGAGCCCCCCCAGGGTTCTAGGGGGCCCCCCCCGGGGCCTCTGTGACATCATCTAGTTACCCCCCAGCCCCCTCTGGAACCCCCCAGCTAGCCCGGGCCTGCGGCTGGTGGAGAATTCCCGGGGCCCCTGACCTGGGGGCCTGGGCGAGGCTTTGGAAGATTTTCTTGAAGGCTCAGAGCATCCCCGGCCCCTGGACCCCACCAGACCTGGGAAGCCATAAAGCCAGCTGGCAGCCCACGGCCACCAGGACTTGGCACTCACTGCCGGGAATCTGCAAGCTGCATCTCGTGAGCTTCCCAGCGACCACCGAGAAAAGCGCAAATGCTGCCCCTGCCATTCGAGACTTCCGGCGAGACGTGAACTTGTCCCAGTTACATACCCCGTAAGGCCAGTCCTTAAAAGCCAAACTCCTGGCCTCCTCTCCTTCCCTCCTGTAGCAGTTGGATATTATTGATGAATTCCAAAAAGAAATATTGGGTTATGTTTGTAAAGTGACCTTTTCCTCTGGGCGTATTAGATTATATTGGATTCAGAGGTTTACTTGATTAAGTAATCATGTAAACTTGTTGTGCCAGTAGGATGTTGAGTCCCCACCCTTTCGTGGGTGGGGACTCACAGATAAAAGGCAGGGCAAAGGCAGAGTTAGAGGTTTTTGGTGTTGGAGTTTTGATGTTGGAGTTGGGTGCTGGAGCCTTAAGCTGGAGCCCCAGGAAGTCAGCTCACAGAGGAAGGAGAAGCCAGCCCCAGGAAGAGAGGAGCCCTGAGCCCAGGAAGGAGCAAGACGTCTTCCTCTCTTATCTCCTTCCCCTGCTAGCTTCCCTCTATGCCTTGTTTCCTGTCTGCCTCCCCCATCAGACTGTGGGCTCCTTCTGTCTGTCCCCAGCCCACAGCATGAGGCCCGGCACATAGTAGGTCATCATGACATATTTGTGGGTGAAATGAATGGTCATTGTTCCCATGTGATAAAGGGGGAAACTGAGTCTGATTCAGGGTCAAGGAACAAGGACAGAATTTGAAGATCTAGCTTCATTCAGCATCTGGCAAAACTAATAAAGCATATTAGTTCTCTCTTCTTGGCCCAACATGTCTCCCTCCCTGAAGTTTAAGTCTCTTGGGAGACACGATCCCTTTTCAAGAGAGAAGGAAGCATGGAGGGTGGAGACAGAGGCCGAGGAGGAAGTACAGGCAAGCCCTTCCAGATGTTTCTTCTGGTTGTCCAAGTCTTATCCACTTTTTTTTAAATCAGGAGATTTGGGGTGGTAAGTGACAGAAAATTCAATCCACTCCTAGAAAATGGAAAAGAGAATTTATTGGTTCATGTACTAGAAATTCTAGGGTGTGGAGTTCAGGCACAGCTGGCTCCAGCCACATCATTGGGAATGTACTTTTCTCCTGCCTGGGACTCTCATTTCCTCCACATTGGCCACGTTGTCGATCAGGCTTTCCCCTTGTCGTGGGCAAGCCGGCACCAGGAGCTCCAGGTCTGAGTCTTACCAGCTTGGCTGCCCCAGGGTGAAGAAATACCTCATTCCCAGTGTGCCTCCTTGATCCTGTGTCAGCTCTCTCTCATTTCTGAAATAATCACCACGGCCAGGGGGATGCAGAGCTCTGAACGGTTGAGTCCTGTGCTCATCCCTGGAGGTGGAGTTAGCTCCACCCAAAAAAACATGCATAGGTGGGGCAGGGCGGGAAGAAACATCAGCAGTGACTCCATCCTCTGTGCCAGCCGGAGCTGGCACTCCCTGCCCCATTCCCACCCAAGTCCACAGCCCTGAACATCTCCTCTGTCCCCTGACCCCCAGTGTTTTTCTTTCATTCAGTGGTTCCCAACTGGTAGTGATTCTGTCCCTCCAAAGGACATTTGGCAACGTCTGGGGGCATTTTGGGTTGTCACAACGGGGGGTGGGTGCTACTATCATCTCATGGGCGGAGGCCAGGGGCGCTGCTCAGCATCCTGCAATGCCCAGGACGGCCCCGCACGACCAACAGCGACCTGGCCCCGATGTCAACAGGGCGACACTAAGAAACTCTGCCTTACTACAATCCCTCAGTTCTAATGACGATGACGATGACTAGCATTTAGTGAGTAATTACTAGACACTAAGCAGTTCTAGGAATCCCACCTGGATGACCGTGCTTAATCTTCACAAACAATCTGAAGTGGGTATTGTTATTGCACTCATCTTTCTGGCGAGGAAACTGAGGCCCAGGGAGACTAAATAACTTACCCAGGGTCCCACTGCTGGAAAGTAACCAAGATGGCCTTGGTTGGCCAATTGTCTTGATCCGAACCCTGATTACATTGATTCACCCAACAAAACTTCAGTCATTCCACAACCAATTTTAAGTTAATACTTATTGCTATTCTTTCCTTAAGGCTAAAGTAATCTCCGTTCATTGTAGACTAGGAAACTGATGGAGGAATCACACCTAATTCTACTGCACTGGAATAAGGGATGTGGACATTTTGGTTTTTAGTCATGTTTTCCCAAACAAAACCAGGATTGTGTCCCTACACATATCCAGGAACATTTTTCTTAGGATAACTTCCAGAAAGTGAATTGCTGAGCCAAAGGGAAGATCTGCATGAGGCATATTTGTGGTGTGCAACCAATTTTTCCTCCCCAGAATTTATGCCAGTGGCTGCTCCCACCAAAAGTGGCCATTTCCCCACAGTCGCACTGGCACTGGATGTTATTATTTTTGAAAAGTTTTTGCTGGTTTATAAAATCCATGTGGGACACACACACTACTGGATGAATGATGCAATTCCTCAACAAGTAAATTCCAAAGGGGAAAAAATTCCAAGGGGAGTGAAAAAAGGTGTGTTGGGGGCTGTATGTACAGACTAAAAGAGACTTGATAGTAAAATGCCCTGTGTGAACTTTGTTCAGATTCTGATTTGAACAAGTTGAGTACAAAAAATTTATGAGAAACTTGAACATTCACTGGTAAAAGAAAATGAATCTTTGACAAGTTAATGGGCAAGAATATGCCGTCAAGGCATTCACTGTGAATTAATTTGTGTGTTGTTTTTGGCAAGCAATTACTAAGCCCCTACTCTGTGCCAGGCCTCTTTGCTGGAAACTTTCCACACATGAGCCGATTTAAACCCAATAATCTGGTGAGGGGGTCCATTTTCATCCCCATTTTACAGATTAAGAAACAGAACCGAGAGAAGTAAAGTGACTTGCCTGGGTGTATCAGTTAGCTGCTGCTGCGTAACAAATTACCACAAGCTTAGCAGCTCAACACAACACACAGTTATTATCTCACAGATTCTGCGGATCAGAAGTCTGGACACAGCTTCGCTGGGTTCACTGCTTCAGGGTCTCACGAGACTGCAATTCAAATGTTGGCCAGGGCTGAGTTCTCATCCGGAGCTGGACTGGGGAAAGGCCTACTTCCAAGCTCCCTCAGGTTGCTGGCAGGCCTCGTTTCATTGCAGTCGTAGGACTGAGGTCCCTGTTTCCTTGCAGGCTTTTGGCCAGCGGTCCCTCTCCCCCCCTGGAGGCCACCTGCAGCCTCCTGCAACAGATAGCAGCGTGCTTCTTCAAAGCCAGCAGGAGATTCTTGCTTCCATCTGACGAAACGAGTCTCATATAATATAACCTAATTGAAGGAGCACGATCCCATCACCTCTGCCATATTGCTTAGAATGTGTCACAGTTCCCACTCGCGTTCACAGGAAGGAGATTACACAGGGTGCAGCAATGGAGCACATGATGAGCGTCTTCTTACAATTCTGCCTACCACTCCGAGGTCCCATGAGGAGTGAAGGACCTCAGGGCTGGATTAGAACCCAGGACTCGGGTCATCACGACCGCACACAGACGGGGCCCAACCTTTCTCCACCGGGTCAGACCACTCCCATCCTCCTGTGGGGCCGACCGACAATCGGGTTTGCCGGAATCATGCACGTTGGCTTGTGTCCCCCCCAAAAAAGACAGGTTGACGTTCTGACTCCCAGGACCTATGAATGTGACTTTCTTTAGAAGCGAGATCTTTGCAGATATAATCAAGGTACCGTAAGGTCACGCCGGGGGAGGGTGGACCCTAAATCCAGTAACTGGTGTCCTTATTAGAAGAGGAGAAGGGACACGGAAAGACGCTGAAGACACACGCAGGGAAGAAGGCTGCGTGGGCTGGAGGCAGAGAGAGCCTGAAGTGACGCAGCTGCAAGCCAAGAGACGCCAGTGAGAGCCAGCAACAACCAGGGGCTGGAAGAGGCCAGGAAGCAGCCTCTCCTAGAGCCTTCGCGGGGACCCCGGCCGAGCCGACACCTTGACATCAGACTTCTGGCACCCTGAGCTGCGCGAGAATAAATTTCTGTTATTTTAAGCCGCCCCGTTCGTGGGACTTTTTAATGGAAGCCCCAGGAAATGAGCACACTTGCCATACACTCTGCGGTTTCCCAGCCAACTTGCGGGCTCTGCCAAAGCCGGGGGACTGGCAGAGCATCACTCCCCATGTGGCGGCTGGTAATTGCTGGGAAGGGAAGGGAACGGGCCATTTCTGAGCGGTTAGAGCCAAAGCATCTGCGTGGATTGAACGCGTGTGAAATTGTGATTGGCGGTCTCGGCGTGGCCTCGGCCCCCGGGGTTCAGCCCAGGGATTATAAACAGATGCCAGGTGGATTTGGCGGGGGGGGGGCTCCACGTCTGTTAAATGGGAATGATCATCGTGTGCATCTTGCTGGGCGGCTGGGATTAAATTGGAAGTTACCGTTTAACTTTGAAAACCAACACCACAGATGCCGCAGGAGGGGAACTTGAGAGAAGAATCCGCTTTGCAGACGGGCGCATGGAGACCCCAAATCTGCGGGGACTCGCCCAAACGGCGTTCAGGAAGTGGACCTCTTGAATAGCGCTGTTCCCTTGGATGAGAATTGGGATTTGAGGCTTGCTTGGACTGTGCTCTGGGATTACGTGATGTGCTAACGGTGGAATTTCAGGCAGGGTGTGGGAAACCTCGGAGAGGACTGGCTTAACTCCTCAGGCTGAAGTCAAATCACACAATCTTCTCCTTAACACCCCCCCCCCAAAGGCTTCATGGTACACTGGGAATAAAACCCCAAATCTCTCATGGCCCACAGGGCCCTGCAAGACTTACCCCATCCCCTGAGACTGGAGGTTGCAAGGAAGGATAAACTCGGCATAAGGCAGCAGGGAACCGCATGCTGAGGATGGGAACGGCATAGGAAAAGCCTCTGAGCTGATAGAGAACGTTTGGAAACTGCAAGTCATGTGGGTGACTGGGAACAGAGTTCCATGTAGGGATGGGAGAGAGACAGAGGAAGGGTGAGCGGGGCCAGACCCAATCTTTGAACAGTTGACGCAAAACGATGGGGAGCCCCCAACAAGTTTAGAGCAGAGGGAGAGCATCCTCGGATTTGTGTTTTCCCTTTTCTGCTCTATCTTTGTCTGCATTGCTTGGAAAGTTTACAATGAGAAAGGATTCGCTTAATACTACTGTAATAAAAAGAAACCTTAAAAGCCAGAAGTAAAAAGAGACGTGGGTTTTGGGAAGAGCCTTCTGGTGGCTGAGTGGAGAGTGGACCAGAGAAGGAGAAAGTTTGGGAGACTGGGGAGGCAATCCAAGAACCAAGAATAGGGCCAGAGAGCAGAAACGAGAGGAAAGAAGTGAAAGAGACTCAGATGAGACTATCAGCAGGACTGGACAAGTGATTGGGTGTGAGGGGGAAGAGAGGACAGATGCGGATGCAGCTAGCGCAGGGGAAATGCGAAGCTTGCCCACTTTTAAATCTTTCCTGCCATTATATAATACCTTGAGAAAGTCTTTTCTTGGTGCTATTGCTAATGGGCCTTTCTAACACAGCTGTGGCCGGGTGGGAATTTTAAAGCCTTAGTTTGTTCCCCGGGTCTCTGTTTTTTTGGGGTGTCTTCTATTTGTAGCGAGCGATACTGGTTTTTGTTTTTAAATTTTTTCTGAATGTGGAATCTGGGCTGGGGAATGAGCCAGGACCCTGTATGTGGGAAGCCGGCGCTCAACCGCTGAGCCACATCCACTCTCCTGAGCTGGTTTTTTCGTTTCTTTGTTTGATTTGTTTTCAGGAGGCACCAGGGACTGAACCCGGGAACTCCCAGGTGGGAAGCAGGCGCTCGGCCGCTGAGCCACCTCTGCTCCCCTGGGTTTTCCTTTACGACCCCCGCAGAGTTTTCTTTTGAAACAAAAAGAGAAGGTGAGTTGATCTTTAGAAAATGCTTGGTAAACAAAAGGACAGGTGGATGATTCCAGAGCCAAAACCGAGAAAGAGTCAGAGTCCTTCGAAGACGAACATTTGCAAAGTGTGGGGGGGACGTCCCCCGCCTCTGGAGGCTGTGCGTTCGGGGTTTGAGCTGACTTTGCTGTTTCAGGCTCTGAGAGGGTGAGTTTGGGAATTTTTGAAGCATGTCCCCTGCTAAGGGGCGCCGATGCAAAGTTCCAGAGATCGGTCGGCTTTTGTAAAGGGTACTTATGCGGTATAGAAGCTTCCAGTCACCAGGCCGTGAAGCCTAAGTTACTGCCCTCACCCAAGTCTGTTGCCACGTGCTGGGGCAAGACGGCTGCCGACGGCTGCCAGGGCTCAGGCTTCCTCTACCTCCTGAGGCTCCGTGGTCCCGGCTTCTTCCTCGCAGCTGCAGGCTGGGCTAAGGCTCGTCTCTCTCCCGGGGCTCGTTTCTCTCCGGGCTCAGCTGCTCCGCTCCCTCCACGAGGCCAGCTGTGGACTCCCAGGCTCTCTGTCTTCCCAGGGCCTCTGCCGTGTGTAAGGAGCCGTCTCCTTTCCTCTGTGTTCTTCTCCTGTGTGGTCACTTTCCAGGGCTCCAGCATCCAAAACTCAACCCGTCCTCTGCCACGTCGCACTACGGATGTGGCCCAATCAAAGGCTTCATCATCATTTAATCAGGTAAAAGTGAAACTTCTGAGCTCTATACAGTCAAAGGGGATCACGCCCAGAGGAACAGACCAGTTCACAAGCATACCCCAATATTGCTTTTGGAATTCACGCACAGTGCCAAACTGCTGCCCTCCCAAAAGACCTGTTCAGCTCTTAGCCCACGCCCCTGTGTGTGTGAACCCGTTTGTAAACAGGACATTTTGAGGACATCAGTGTTAGTTCAGGTGTGACCACTTGAAACAGGGTGCCTCTTAACCCATCTAATTTATAAAGAGAGGACATTCAGATGCAATCAGTAGTAGAAGCCGAAAGTCTGAGAAAGCCACAAGAGACCAAAAACATCGCCATGTGGCAGAGACGGAGATGCAAGCTGAGGAACTCTAAGGACCAAGATAAGCCAGCCCCGGATGCTACAGATTCTGGGAGAAAGTCTGCTGATGCCCTGATGTTAAATTCTAGTCTTCCAACCATGAGCCAATACATTCCCGTTAAGCCACCTGGTCATGTGGTACTTGTCATAGCAGCTCTGACAAACTAAGACGGTAGGCTAGTCTGTTTCTCCAAGCTTCACATTATGCATCAGTCCCCAGCTCAGATCTGCAGAAAAGAATCCCAAAAGAAAGTCAAGGGTCCTGGGTTCAAATCCCAGCCCTGCTACTTGCTTACTGAACTGTCGACCATGTCACTGACATTCTCTGAGCCTAAACTTGGTCCTCTTTACAATGGGGACCTGCTCTCTACAGTAGACGTGTGCTTCGGGCCATGAGCTTAATGTCCTTGTGGGGAACCACCACTCCCCTAACTCGGGGTTCATGTGGCTAGAAGTGGGGTGGACAGACCTCTTTCCTGGCTCCAGGGTGGTCACATGAGCCAGATCTGGCCAATGAGAGCATTGCATTCTCAAAGCCACAGTGATTGGTTCGGGATGGGCCATAGGACCCAAGATGGGCCAATGAGAGCCTGCCCTGGGACTTTCTCTAGGAACGACAGGGAAGGCTCTTCCTGCTTTGGCGGCTGAGCTGGGGCGGCGGGGAACAAGTCTGGGCCTCTCCTGCACCGTCTTTGCTGTCAAGAATGAAGCGCCTGCTGGCAAGAGATGTGGTTGGGGCCCCCTTCCCAGCCTCTCAACACTCAGTTTCTGTGCCTGCTGGTCCGGCTCCCAGTTTCTAGCTCCTACACCTCTTCTAGGTGGTTCCTCTGGCTGCTGGAGCCCACTTTTCCCATATTCAGGAGATACAGGTGGACCAGAGAATTGTCACTCCTGGGAAGCAGCTCTCCACCAGTGAGCGATGGCAGTTAGTGAGCGAATGAGTCACCCCCCTCGCCCCTCAGGCAAGATAATTCTGGGGTGCCTATTCCGTGCCATCTCCAAGGGCTCCCCAGAGGGACTGAGCTCGTTTCCCAGAGTGATAACTTGCTTGGTAATGCATCCTTTGCCAGCTTCTCTTTCCTTCCCCATTCCCCACTTGCCTACCAGGGTTTTCTGAGGTCATTTCCCAAATAAACTACTTGCACTCAAATTCTTCTCTCCGAGTCTGTTTAGGGGGGAATGTAGATTAAGGTGCTGCCTGAGAGGGAAGCGGATGTGGCTCAACTGATAGAGCTTCTGTCTACCACATGGGAGGTCCAGGGTTCAGTACGCAGGGCCTCCTGGCCCGTGTGGTGAGCTGGGCCGTGCACAGTGCTGCCGTGAGCAAGGAGTGCCGTGCCACGCGGGGGTGCCCCTCGGGTAGGGGTGTCCCACGTGCAAGGAGTGCGCCCCACGAGAGGAGTCACCATGTGAAAAACGCAGCCTGCCCAGGAGAGGCGCCGCACACACGGAGAGCTGCCGCAGCAAGACGACACAACAAGAGACACAGATTCCCGGTGCCGCTGACAAGAAGGCAAGCGGACACGGAAGAACACACAGCGAATGGACAGAGAGCAGACCCCTGGGGGTTGGGGGAAGGGGAGAGAAATAAATAAAATAAATCTTAAAAAAAAAAAAGGTGCTGCCTGAGAAGACACATGAGAAGGTAGAACAAAGAGGCCGAGAAACACTTCATTCCTAAAATCATCACTCCAGCCCCTCATTCCAGCTGAGCCTGAAGGCCACAAAACACCTCTGGTGATTCAAACTATATATGTTCCCTTCTTTCACCTGAGATACTTTGAGGGGGTCTCTATCTCCACACAGCTCATCTCACAGGGGGTCAACGAGCCTTCCGTGGGAGAAAAGGCACAGGGCACCCCTCCCCTGACTTTTCTGGACAGAGCTACCTTCGGGGATGCCCGGCGGGGAACATACCAGAGAGTCTCGGGCTCCTCTGGCTCTTGGACTTGAAGCACTTGTCAGCTGGGGTGACTGGATGTGTCTGAGTGATTCTTTATTTCTCCGGAAGTCAAAGCCCCCACCTCCTTAAGTGATAGAGCCTGGCAATGACCTGAGGCAGCCTAACTCCAGGATGTGATGGCTGTACTATTACCCATAAGCCTCTGCTCTTTCTTGAGGTCCTACTGTGTTCCAGGAGGTGGGCTTGGCGCTGTAGATACAGCAGTGACAGCAGAATCCCTGAACTTACAGAGATTTCATTCTAGCTGAAGGGGAGGCAGTCAATAAAGAAAGACACCAAGTAAGTGAATACGTATTAAGCGAAGACGTTTCATAAGGCAGGCACGAAAGGGCTGAAATTGTACGATGACACTTATATGAAATACTTGGAATAGGCAAATTCGTAGAGACAGAAAGTAGATTAGAAGGGACCATGGACTGGGAGAAAAGGGGACAGGGAGTTATTGCTTAGTGGATGCAGAGTTCCTGTTTGGGGGGATGAGAAAGTTTTGGGAAAGGATGGTGGTGAGAGTAGCATACTATTTTTTAATGTCATGAATGCCACTGAATTACACACTTATAAATGGTTAAAATGGGAAACGTTGTGTTCTCTACACACTACCGCAATAAAATAAAAGCCTGAAGAAATGTCAGTGTTAGGGAACGTAAAGGCATTAGCTGGGGTGCTGGGGAGAGGCCTGCCCGAGGCGGGGGCGCATTCGAATGAAAACCCAAAGTCGGGGAGGAAGGGCTGGGAGGGCAGCTCAAGCGGGACTAAGAGCAGGTGCAAAGGCCCTGAGGTGGGAACAAGTTTGGCGTGCTCAAGAAAGAGCAAGGGGGTGATGGGGCTGGAGCAGAGAGGGAGAGCTGTGGGAGAGGCGGGCAGGGAGGTAAGGAGAGGAGACCGCAGGGCCCGGCAGGCCACGCTGAGTTTGGTTATATTCTAAGCACAATGGGAAGTCACGGCAGGGTTTACGTAGGAAAGGGCGAAGATCTGATTCATGACTTTAAAAGTTATATCCGCTCTGGATATAGAACAAATTGAGGGGAAAACTAACATGGCTCAACTGATAGAGTGTCTGCCTACCACATGGGAGGTCCTGGGTTCAAACCCCGGGCCTCCTGACCCGTGTGGAGCTGGCCCATGCGCAGTGCTGATGCACACAAGGAGTGTCGTGCCACACAGGGGTGTCCCTGGCGTAGGGGAAACCCACATGCAAGGAGTGCGCCCCGCAAGGAGAGCCGCCCAGCGCGAAAGCAAGCGCAGCCTGCCCAGGAATGGTGCTGCACACATGGAGAGGTGAATGCAGCAAGATGACGCAACAAAAAGGGACACAGATTCCCAGTGCCGCCTGATAATACAAACGGATGCAGAACACACAGCGAATGGACCCAGAGAGCAGACAATGGTGGGGAAGGGGAGAGAAAGAAATAAAATAAATCCTAAAAAAAAAACAAAAACAAATTGAGGGCTAGCCTGGGTGACAGGGAGGAAAGCTAGGGAGGAGTCTGCTGTGACCATCCAGGGGAGCCCCAAAGAAGGCCAGGCCAGCGTGGCCACGGGGATGGACAGGAGGGGATGCACGGGAGCCTGGTGGGCTGGTGCTGCAGGTAACTTCTTTTTTTTTAAGATTTATTTTATTTCTTCCCACCCCCTTATTGTTTGCATTTGCTGTGTCTACTTGTTGTGTCCGCATCTTCCTTTTAGGAGGTACTGGGAACTGAAGCTGGGACCTCCCGTGTACCAGTTTGATATAGTTATGAATTCCAAAAATAGATACTGGATTATGCTTGTAAAATGGTCTGTACCTGGGCGTGATTGAGTTATGATTAGGGCTTTAATTGGGCCACGTCAGTAGGGCCACCAATGGGTGGGGACTCACAGATAAAAGGCATGGCAAAGGACAGAGTGGGAGCTTTTTGGTGCTGGAGCTTCGATGCGGGGGTTTTGCTGTTGGAGTTTTGATGCTGGGGTCTTGAGCTGGAGCCCCGGGAAATAAGCACACAGAGGAGCTTGGTTGCGAGGAAAGAAAAGCAAGCCCCGGGAAGAGAGGAACCCTGAGCCCAGAGAGAAGCAAGACCCGGGAAGGGAGGAGCCCAGGAAGCCTGAACCCTCGCAGACGTCGGCAGCCATCTTGCTCCAACACGTGGAAATAGACTTTGGGGAGGGAAGTAACTATGCTTTATAGACTGGTATCTGTAAGCTCCTACCCCAACTAAATAAAAGCCAACAGGCTTCTGGTATTTTTCATCAGCACCCCCTTTGGCTGATTAATACATCCCATGTGGGAGGGAGGTGCCTAATTATTTGAGCTACTGCTCCCTGCTTTTTTCTGTCTCTCATTATGCTTTCCTCCTTGTGTCTCTTGTTGCATCATCTTGTTTCGTCAGCTCACTGCACCAGCCCATAGCGTCATCTCACTGTCTTGCCTGTCTTCTTTGGGAGGCACTGGGAACTGAACCCCGGGCCTCCCGTGTGGTAGGCAGGAGCTCAGTCGCTTGAGCCACATCTGCTTCCTGTGTTGATAAACTTCTTAAGGGCTGCGTTTTCTCTTCCTCTGTGTCTCCCCCTCCTGGGACTGACCCCGGTGAAGGCACACAGTAGATGGTTAATAAGCACTTTCAGGGCCAAGAAACAATGCGGGTAACTCTCACTGAGCACCTACTGTATACCGGGCCCCCAGCTTTAAGACTGACACCCTGTCCCCCTGGAATTCTCACCCCAGCCCCAGGCGGCTGGGACGATCAGCACACCTTTCTACAGGGGAGCTAATGGAGGCTCAGAGGGAAAGTGACCTGTCCAAGGGCACACAGACAGGAAGTGGAAGGGCCAGACCTCGAACCCTGGCCCTACAGACTCCAGAGACTGTCCTCTGACCTCCTGCATGCACAGCCACACTTAGTGCCAAGCTCCCCCATGATGCGCTGGGACAGCTAGCCTCGGCCCCTCCCATGATGCCAGGGGGCAACCTAGCCCCACCTCTTACCTTGAGGCACTGGGGCAGCCTAGCCACGCCCCATCCCATGATGCACTGGGGTAGATGGACCACCCACTCTCATAATACATGGGGGAGGTCTAGCCCCACCTCCTCCCATGATGCATTTGGGTGGTCTAGCCTTGCCTACCTCTCATGGGTGCAGTGAGGTTTTCTAGTTCCACCCCTTTCCATGGTGCACTGAGATAGCCTAGCCCCATACCTTCCACTGTGCCCTGGGGAATCTAGCTCCATCTCTCCCCATGATGCACTGGGGCAGTCTAGCCTTGCCTCCCTCCCATGATGCACTGAGGTGGCCTAGCCCCATACCTTCCACTGTGCCCTGGGGAATCTAGCTCCATCTCTCCCCATGATGCACTGGGGCAGTCTAGCCTTCCTGCCTCCCATGATGCATTGAGATGCCCCAGCCCCCTCCGTCCCATGGTGCTCTGAGGTGACCTAGCCCCATACCTTCCACTGTGCCCTGGGGCGCCTAGCTCCATCTCTCCCCACGATGCACTGGGGCAGTCTAGCCTTCCTGCCTCCCATGATGCATTGAGATGCCCCAGCCC
The DNA here is from genome assembly GCF_030445035.2 of Dasypus novemcinctus. NCBI lineage: Eukaryota > Metazoa > Chordata > Mammalia > Cingulata > Dasypodidae > Dasypus > Dasypus novemcinctus. The sequence goes on along the minus strand of NC_080691.1, from coordinate 80,782,305 downwards.
CCTCCGTCCCATGGTGCTCTGAGGTGACCTAGCCCCATACCTTCCACTGTGCCCTGGGGTGCCTAGCTCCATCTCTCCCCACGATGCACTGGGGCAGTCTGGCCTTCCTGCCTCCCATGATGCATTGAGATGCCCCAGCCCCCTCCGTCCCATGGTGCTCTGAGGTGACCTAGCCCCATACCTTCCACTGTGCCCTGGGGTGCCTAGCTCCATCTCTCCCCATGATGCACTGGGGCAGTCTAGACTTCCTGCCTCCCATGATGCATTGAGATGCCCCAGCCCCCTCCATCCCATGATGCACTGAGGTAGCCTAGCCCCATACCTTCCACTGTGCCCTGGGGCGCCTAGCTCCATCTCTCCCCATGATGCACTGGGGCAGTCTAGACTTCCTGCCTCCCATGATGCATTGAGATGCCCCAGCCCCCTCCATCCCATGATGCACTGAGGTAGCCTAGCCCCATACCTTCCACTGTGCCCTGGGGCGCCTAGCTCCATCTCTCCCCATGATGCACTGGGGCAGTCTAGCCTTCCTGCCTCCCATGATGCATTGAGATGCCCCAGCCCCCTCCGTCCCATGGTGCTCTGAGGTGACCTAGCCCCATACCTTCCACTGTGCCCTGGGGCGCCTAGCTCCATCTCTCCCCACGATGCACTGGGGCAGTCTAGCCTTCCTGCCTCCCATGATGCACTGAGGTGGCCTAGCCCCATACCTTCCACTGTGCCCTGGGGCGCCTAGCTCCATCTCTCCCCATGATGCACTGGGGCAGTCTAGCCTTCCTGCCTCCCATGATGCATTGAGATGCCCCAGCCCCCTCCATCCCATGGTGCGCTGAGCACCCTAAGCCTTCCCAGGACCTAGCCCGCCTTTCCCGGCATCAGAGTGTTCAGATTCCTGCGCTGCTCCTTGTTTCCTCAAAGCCTGTTTCCTCACCTGTTAAATAGGGCCATCCCTTCCTTACTCCAACCACATCCCCTTCCTCACCCCAATCTACAGTTCACACTGGGCCTCGGCTGAGATGCCAGTGACTTCCTTTCCTACTTTCCTGGGAATTTCAGCAGGGGCCCTCGAGATGTTGGTCGGCTTGGTCATTTCCTGGCTGTGTGACCTCAGCAGGTTATGTAACATCTCTGAGCCTCAGTTTCCTTACCTGAACTATTCGGTAATAACAGCACCTCACGGTGTTGTTATGAGGGTTGTTTGCTAATACGTGTGTAGCCAGAACTCTGAACAAGCAAATATAATCAGAAAGCAGCCATATTGTTTTCTCCCATTATTCCTGTAACATGTTGCAGAATGCCATTGTATCGGTCTGTGTGTGTAGTATTAGGTGTGTAACAAACATCCCCCAAATCTGAGTGTCTTAATAAAGATTTCTTTCTCCTGTTGTAATCCAATCGCCAGTGGCTCTGTGTGTCACTTAGTATCAGGAACCCAGGTTCCTGCCAGCTGGTGGCTCCACATCACTTCCTACCCACATTCCACTGGCCAGAGTTCCATCGTCCAGTGGCACCTGACTGCGGGGGAGGCTGGGAAATGAAGTCCAGCTGCCTGCCCAGGAGAGAAAGAGAAGCATCAATGCTGATGCACTCCAGTCCTCTTTGTCTTACCCATTTTTCCCCTGATTGTTCTCAGTTAATCAAAAACAAAACTCTGCAGTCCCTTTAAGTCACCCATGCAGTTTCAACCCAGACGTGATCATTGAAATTTTGACTTTGACTTTGTTTTAAAGTCACTGTGTTCCTCCTCTGCAGCCTGGGGAGGAAGAGGGGGCAAGGCAACTCGTCCTTCTTTCCATCCTCGCTTTCTGCTCCTCCTCTCCACGTCTTGCTAAGGTTTCTGAGCTGAGGAAGGTAGAGAGAAACGCTGGTGGCAGGAAGGAAAGTTCTTCCTTGATGGGTACTGTCTTAAGAGGGCTTCAGGTTCTTTGGGCTGAGAAGGTGTTTACAGCTCTCTCTTCTCTCTCTGTCTCTTTTTCTCATCCTTCTGACACTGGGACCATTGACCCTCCTTCTAACAACAAAAGGAATGAATTTCCCTCTGGCTGCTGCTTTACCCTCCATCCTGCTTTTTCCAGGTGCTTCCTGCTGAGAATCCCTTTCCCCTTTTGGCAGTTTTAGGGGGAAGTCTTTTAAACTGTCCCAAGCTGTGCTGTCTGCAGCCCACAGTGCTCTCTAGGAATCATCCTCATACTCTCAGCCCTGACCACTTCAGGACACCCATCCCATGCTTATCTTACAGGGACCCCTGTCCTTTGCTCCCACCACAGATTAACCCAGCACCCCCCTTCCTGCCCAAAGATGTAAGGAGAGGGACAGGGCCCAGCTCCTGTGCTTGGGGAATCCTCTTTTGGCATCGGCATGTACAAGAGACTTCAAAGTTAGTGTCCATCAAGATTGTGGGCAAATGGGTGCGTCCCTCCCTTGAGCAAGCCTACACCCCTGTCTTGGGTGTGGACACTCTCTTCCTTCTGCCTTACAATAAACACTTGACTTGCTTTCATAAAAAAAGGGTTGTGGGTACACGGTTTCTCTCTTTCATTGCCAGTGGGAATACAAAAGGACACAATCCTTAGGAATGGAATTTGGAAACAGTATTTAGCAAAACTGCAATGCATCTGTACGAATGCGATATTTCCCCATAATTTTGCTAAAAGTACATTTGAAACCTCAGTTTACCTGTGACCCAGAAATTTTATTTGTGGTCATTTATCTCACAGACACTCTTGTCATATGCAGTATTGGTTGTCATCCTACAAAAGAGGAAGCAACTTGAGAGTCTATCAAGAGGAAGCTAGTTAGCTCCCGGTCTATGCACACAAAGGAGTACTATGTAGCCTGGTCGGAGAATGAGCACACTCTTCATTTACTGATAGGGAAAGATCGCCACTGTATGTGCAAATGCTGGTTTCAGAACAGTGCGCATACTCTACTAGCATTTGTGTAAAATAAAATAGGAAGGACTCAAGCCGATTCTCGTGTGCCAGCCTTGCTAGCAGCATCGTTCACAATAGCCAAAAGGTGGAAGCAACCCAAGTGCCCACCGACAGATGAACGGAGAAACAAAACGTGGTCTACGCATACGAGGGAATACTATTCAGCCAGGAAAAGGAATGGCGTTCTGATATACATGCTACAACGTGGACGGACCTTGAAGACTTGAGTGAGAGAAGCCAGACACAAAAACACAAATGTTGTCTGATTCCACGTCTATGAAATATCTAGAGTAAGCAAATTTGTAGAGAATGTAGATTCAAGGTCTCCAGGGACTGCGGGAAGAAGAGTGGGGAGTCATTGCTTCAAGGCTGTAGAGTTTCCGATTGGAGTGGTTGACAAGCTTTGGTAATGGACGGTGGCGATGGTGGCTCAGGATTGTAAAAGGAACTAGTGCCACCGAACCGTACATTTTTTTAAAAGGAGGTACCAGGGGTTGAACCCAGGACCTAGTACGTGGGAAGTAGGAATTCAAACCACTGAGCTACGCCTGCTCCCCAAGAATCAAAACTTTAAAAATTGTTACAACGGCAAATTTGGTGTTATAGCTATGTTACCATGATTTTTAGAAGGAAGGGAAAATATTCAGGGTGACTTGTATTTGCCTACAGGAACTTCGAAATGATACCCAGGAACGCAGGAACAGGGGCAGCCCCCTCGGGGAGGGCATCGCAAGCTCTCCGACAGGGCACACCTTTCCACTGGCCGTCTTCCTGATGGCGATGATTTTGAACCGTTTGCATTCCCTCTTTGCGCATCAATTAAAGCAGGGTTCTCGACCATTCTTCATACCCCGGACCCCTTAGCCAGGCAGGTGAAGCCACAGACCCCTCCGAAGCCCACGCTAGACTGTGGGTTATTTAATACATAGATCCACCCACACCAGCTCGTCCCCTGAGATTCAGTTCAGGCTCCCGGACCCCGGCTAAGGACCCCCGAATAAAAGCCTTAAGGGGAAGACGCCCGGTGGCCAGGGTCCTGCCGGTTCTCCTTGGAAACCTGCTCCACTCTGCACCTTGCAATTTGACCTTTGGTTCCAATCAGCAAGCACTAAGACCACGGGGAAGCAGGCGCAACACCGGCTGCGGCTCTTTGGGGGGCAGACGGAGCCCCGCTGGGGCGGAGCCGCGTAGCTCAGACGCGCCGCAGCCAGGTGAGGCATCGCTGGGAGGGGCGGGCAGGCGACACCCGCCGCGCGCGGAGCCACAGCCCCGCACGCCGGGAACCCGGGCCACCCCGCCGCTTCTCCCAGGCCGCGCTGGGTTTAGCGCTCATGTTCCTAAGGCGTCTTTTTCATTGAAAAATAATAATAAAGAAAAACTTTATTTTTAGAGTGGTTTTAGGCTGGCAGACAAATGGTGCCGAAAGCACAGGCAGGCGGCGGACGTGGCCCAGTGGTTAGGGCGTCCGTCTACCACACGGGAGGTCCGCGGTTCAAACCCCGGGCCTCCTTGACCCGTGTGGAGCTGGCCCATGCGCAGTGCTGATGCGCGCAAGGAGTGCCCTGCCACGCAGGGGTGTCCCCCGCGTAGGGGAGCCCCACGTGCAAGGAGAGCGCCCCTTAAGGAGAGCCGCCCAGTGAGAAAGAAAGTGCAGCCTGCCCAGGAATGGTGCCGCCCACACGGAGAGCTGACACAGCAAGATGATGCAACAAAAAGAAACACAGATTCCCGTGCCGCTGACAACAGAAGCGGACAAAGACACAGCAAATAGACACAGAGAACAGACAACTGGGGTCGGTGGGCAGGGGAGATAAATAAATAAATAAATGAATGAATGGATGAATGAATAAATTTTTAAAAAAGGAAAAAAAAGAGAAAGTACAGGTAGTTCCCAAAACAGCCCCTCCAACACATGCAATTTCCTCTCACTCTCTTTCTCTCTATTTTTTGAGGTACTGGGGGACTGGGATTGAACCCGAAACCTTGTATGTGGAAGCCGGCACTCAACCACTGAACCACATCGGCTTCCCTGTGTTGGTTCTATCATTGACTTACTTGTCGTTTTGTTTTTTTCAGGAGACACAGAGAACCGAACCTGTGACTTCCCATTTGAGAGGCGGGTGCTCAACTGCTTGAGTCACATCCACTTCCTCCCCCTATTAACATCTCACGTTTGTGTGGTACATTTGTCGCAATCGATGAAGCCATCTTGAAACGCTCTTAGTAACTAAAGCCCACAATTTACCTGAGGCGTGGTACAGTTCTAGGGCTTTCAGCAAATGTGTAACAAACGTCACATATCCACCTCCCTGGTATCTTTGGATGGGCAATTTTTTATTTTAATGGTGTCAAATTTACCAAACATTTTCCTTTACGGTTATTATTTTCTGTGTCCCAGCTAAGAAACTTTGCCTGCCCCAAAGTTACGAAGATACGTTCTCAGTTTTCCTCTAGAAATGTTACAATCTTAACTTTTAGAAATACGTTTTGAACTTTTTATTGTAGTGACACATATACAACTCAAATGTCCCCTTATGTTTAATCGATTATCCAACTCAAATTATTTTTTGAGTATGGTATGGGAGGAGGTGGGGAATCTTTTCTTTTGTCCTATACAGATCATTCCAGCAACTTTTCTTAGAAAGCCTCACCTTTTGTCAACAGATTGTCAAAAATCAAACAACTGTCAGTGTTGAGGGTGATATCTTTTTCCAAGCTCTCTCTTCTGTCTTCGCTCTACTTGTCTATCCTTATGCCAATGCTACCTGTCTTGATTGCTGCAGGTTTTAGTGGCCTTGATTTCCGAGGACAAAAGAAATGTGGCTTGAGCGTCCTACACCGACTTCCCATAGGGACGGGAAGCAGTCGGGAGACACAGAGCTCCTGTGTCTTCTTGGGGTTCTCCGTCCATCCAGAAGAGTTGATTTTTTTTAGAGGAGGCACCAGGAATCGAACTCGGGACCTCATCTATGGGAAGCAGGTGCTCAACCACTCGAGCTACATCTGCTCCCCTAGAAGAATTGACTTGCTCCCAGTCCGAGCCTGGTGCTCCTGGGCTCATGTACAAATTTTGGCTGGTGTCATTTTACTGCCTTTACTTATTCCTCAAACGTTTGCTAAGCACCTACGGGGGTGCTGGGCAGAGAAAACCCAGAAACGACCAAGGCAGGCGCAGCGCCTTACCCCACGCCCACGGGCTCCCTGCCCTGAGTGGGGCCAGTGCTGGAGCAGCAAATAAATGAGTGAGACTCTTCCAAAGAGCGGTGAGTCCCACGAGGAAAATAAAACAGTAAGTTGATGAGATCAAGCGCGTCTGACAGGCGCGATCAATCGGAGAATGCTAAAATTAGTGCGGGAACGTTTAAGGAGAAGCAGGATAATTGCAGCGTCGCAGCGCAGCTCTCCAAAGAGGTTTCTCCAGTTCAAAAGGGAAAAGGTAACTCTGCGGGGAAAAAACCTGGCAGACGCCACCGCAACCAACATCACCGAGGACGAGACACAGTGACACCCCGCGCCTCCAGATGTGGTGCACCGAGGAGGAGGCAGTGTCACTTTTGGGGGCCTCTTTTCCAACCCTGCATGTCCCCAGGCTCATCAGGAGACAATTTCATACCAACCCAAAGCGAGGAACAGTCTACAAAGTACGTGGCCTGTGATCATCATAAAAGTCAACGTCGGAAAGCAGATGTGGCTCAAACGATTGAGCTCCTGCCTATCACACGGGCGGTCCCTGGTTCTGTTCCCGGTACCTCCTAAAGAAGACAGCGAGCTGATGTGATGGGCAGGCACAGCAAGCTGACGCAATAAGGAGACACAAGAAGGAAAACATAACGAGAGACCTAACAAAGCAGGGAATGGAGATGGCTCAAGCAGTTAGGAGCCTCCCTCCCTGTCAGGGGTCCTGAGTTTGGTTCCTGGTGCCTCCTCAAGAAACAAGGAAGATGAACAGATGCAGCAAGTACAAACTACGAGGGCATGGGGAGAAATAAAAAAATAAAATAAATCTTTAAAAAAAAGTTGAGGTCAGGGAGCAGATGTAGCTTAAGTGGTTGAGTGCCTGCCTCCCACGTACGAGGTGCTAGATTCGTTCCCTGACTCTAGTAGCTAAAAAAAAAAAGTCAAAGTTGTGAATGACAAGGAAAGACTGAGGAACTGTCCCAGATGGGAGAAGATCACCGGGATGTGACAATGTATTATATACGTGGGATCCTGGACCCAAAAAGGGCCATCAGTGGACAAGCTGCTGAAGCTCAAGTCCATCGATCAGCTGACGGTCTCGTTTCCACATCAGTTTCTGGTCCTGACCCTTGTCGCGTGGCCACGGAAGACGCCCTCCCGAGGGGAGCGTGGGTGAACGGTTTACTGGAACGCTGGCCTAGGTCTGCAACTTTTCTGTGAGTCTAAAATTATCTCGAAATAAAACGTGGTTTTTTGGAGGAAGAAAAACAACAGCGCGTCTGACTTCGTTTCCTAGGGCTGCCGCGAGAAAATACCACCAACTGGGTGCCCTCAAGCAACACGAATAGATCCCCTTCCGGTTCTGGAAGTCCAAAATCAAGGTACGGGCAGGGCCTCGCTCCCTCCGAAAGCTGTAGGGGAGAACGCCCGCTGGCGCGCCTCAGCCTTCTGGTAGCTTCCGGCCACCCACGGCATGCCTTGGCTCGTGGCCCTCCGAGCACTGCCTGTTGTTGCGTGGCCCTTCTCCTCTGTGTTCCTGTCTCTCTGTCTTTTCCTCTTCTTAGAAGGACACCTGTCACGGACCTCAGGGCCCAACCTACGCTAGAATAACGCCATCTTCACTCGACGACACCTTCAAGGACCCTGTTTCCAAACACAGCCACATCCACAAGCACCAGGGCAGACAGACTGGGGAGGGGACCCACAGGTCAACACGTCACGGGGCCTTTGAGGCATTTAAGAGACAAAGAGGGCGGAGGCAGAGGCTGGCATAGACGGTATCCACGGAAAGCCCCTCTACCGAGACTGGACGGGTGAGAAGGAGTTGGCACAAGAGGCCAGACCAGAGTTCCAGGGGGCGGGACAGCGCGAGCAAATGGCCTGTGGCAGGAGAGGGTTTGGTGCATCTGCAGAAAGGGGAGGAGGGCAGAGGGTCAGAGAAACGATGGACAGACCAAGGAATGCCCCATAGACCATGGCAAACAGCACCTTTAAAAAAAAAATTTTATTTTTATTTATTTATTCACACCAGCCGCCCCCCCGTGATTTGTTCTTTTGCTGTCTGTTCTCTGTGTCCATTTGCTGTGCGTTTTTTCTGTTTGTTTGTCTCCCTTTGTTGCGTCACCCTGCTGCGTCACCTCTCCGCAGTGGGTGGGCAAGCCTGCCTTCACAAGGAGGCCCCGGGACTTGAACCCAGGGCCATCCATAGGTAGACGGGAGCCCAATCGATTGAGCCACAGCCGCTTCCCCGAACGGCGCCTTTGACTGTCAACGAGCTGAGTTTCCTGGGCCCGGGATTTGGGTGTAAGAATTCACCTGGGAGGCAAGCCCCAAAGGCCCCAGCACAGGGCGTGCTGGCGAGCGGGGCGTCCCATGGGGGCAGGTGGAGCTCAGGCCCGCTGGGGACCTCTGGGAGACGCCGTAGAGTCGACATCCCATTCCGGGGGTGAGGGGGGGCTGGAGAACTTACTCATCATTTATTCCGTCAATCGTCAGGGGCAGCTGCGGAGAAGAAGCTGAGTTCCGGGACGCCTCCAGGCCTCCACGAGGGAGGACAGAGCAGGCTCCGGCGGCCAAGGGGTGACCTCAGAGCTGGGAAGCCGGCTGGCACGGGTGGGAAAGGGCCAGGGCCAAGGGGACGGCCGGGGGGCGCCGATGGCATCGGCTACAGAGCTTCGTGGTCCAATATGGGAGCCGTGTGAGGTTATTTAAACCAGGTTCATGAAAATGAAGCACCATTTAAAACTCACCTTCTCAACAGCCACGTGTGACGGGAGGTGAACACGTTGGGTGAAATCCCCGTCATCACCAAACGTTCCATCAGACAGCCCTGTGCTGGAGGGTTTTTAAGCAGGAAAGTGGCACGATCCGATTTAAGCAGGGAAGACACTTCTGGCTGCTGAGGGAGGACAGTCAGCCAGAGGTGAGGGCAGAAGCTGGGAATCCTGGGAGGAGGCTGGGGCAGGCATTCGGCGGGAGAAGACGGAGGCTTGGACCAGTGCAGTAGCAGTAGGGGAGGCGTGAAGCTGATCGGCAGTAGCATCGCCAGGAAGCGCTGACCATTTGGACATGACGGGGGAGGAAGGAGGAGGAGGCGATGCCCAGACTGTGATGTGAAGGGCAGGTGGTTGTGGGGCGGCCGTCCCCAAGACAGAGACCCAGGAGAAGCAGACGCTTGGCAAGACCCCGCTGCGTCTCAGGGGTCAGGGGGCCACCCCAGGGGACCCCCAGTGGGCAGCTGGACCGTCATCACGGAGTCACGGGCCCACGGAGCAGCTGGCCCCGGGCACAGCCGGCCACCCCCGGGTGCGCTGTCACCCGTCAGGCGGAAGCCGCGCCCCGTCCCCAGGCCCCGAGCCACAGCTTGCGTCGCCGCTAACAAGTTTCGCCTCCCCCGGCGGCGGGGCGCGCCCGCGCGTGTCTGCGCGCGTTTAATTCTGGAATGCACTGAATTCTCCTGCCGCCGACTCCGGGGATGGGAAACAGCTGTCTTAATGAGTTAACAGTGGGTTTAAAATAGCGAGCATCTGGTCGCCGTCGCCGCCGCCGCGCCGAGGTTCCGGGGCGCGCGCTCCAGGGGGGCCTCCCGCTCCCCAGATCTGGCTGCCGATGGGAGCCGGGGCTGCCAGGCCCCAGGTGCGGGGTCAAAGCCAGCTGCGCCCCGAGACGAGTCCGCTCCGCCTGGAACTGCCACCTGCAAACCCGGCGCCGACCCCAGCGGGGGCCACGGCCGCTCCTGCCAGGCGGTGGGCGGCGAGCAGGCGCCCACCCGCCCCGTTTCCTGGCTGTGTGGCCTCAGCCGCCCCGTGCCTCAGTTTCCCCTTCTGCAAAGGGAAATGCTCGCTGAGCCCCCGACCCGGGTGGAATGGTGCACCCCAAAATTCCCGTCCCCCCCGGGAACGTCAGGAGGTGACCTTTTTTGGAGACAGGCAGAGGTAACTAATTAAGCTAATGAGGTCAAACGGGAGGTGTGGCGTCACCAGCAGAAGAGGGAAGTGTGACAGGAGACATTTCAGTTATTTTAAGGCACCCAGTGCGGGGACCTGGATACAGCAGCGTTAGGGGCCCGAGACCAGGAAGCGGACGTGGCTCAACGGATAGGGCATCCGCCCACCACATGAGAGGTCCGCGGTTCAAACCCCGGGCCTCCTTGACCCGTGTGGAGCTGGCCCATGTGCAGTGCTGATGCGCGCAAGGAGTGCCCTGCCACGCAGGGGTGTCCCGGCGTAGGGGAGCCCCACGCGCAAGGAGTGCGCCCCGTAAGGAGAGCCGCCCAGCGCGAAAGAAATCACAGCCTGCCCAGGAATGGCGCCGCACACACGGAGAGCGACACAGCAAGATGACACAACAAAAAGAGACACAGATTCCTGGTGCTGCCAGATAATGCAAGTGGGCACAGAAGAACACACAGCGAATGGACACAGAGAGCAGATAACAGATGGGGGGCAGGGAAGGGGAGAGAAATAAATAAAATAAATCTTAAAAAGAAAAAAGGAAACCGAGACTGCCCCTAACTCAGAAAGTTGGTAAAAAGTTAAGCTGAGTTTTAACATATGTGAGAACAACGGAGGGCAGACATGATGTTTAATATATATATTTTTTTTAAGTGAGTAGATATATGATATAATTTCAAGGGTGAGGAAGGGGGAAATAAGAGTGATTGCTGCAACAGAGGGGCCCGGGTGGGGCTAATTTAAAAGAGGAGGTCCCAGGAGGCTTCCTGGAGGAGGTGACCTTTGAGCTGAAGCCTGAAGGAAGAGGTGGGGCAAGTCAGGGGTGGGGCGTTTGGAGCGGATTGGGGGGGGCCTGGGTTTTCTACAAAAAGCAAGGAGGCCTGTGCGGGTGGGGCAGAGGGAGAGAGGGAAGTTCCTCCTGGAATTTCGTCCTGGTCCCCAGGGCACTGGGGAGCCACTGCAGGTTTCAGGCCGGGGAGAAATGAGCTCTGATGGACAGCTGGACTTCCAGCCCTCACTGGGTCTCTGCGGGCGTTTATTGAACACCTACTGAGGACCAGGCTCCCCGGGGGCCTCCAGGGCAAGTCGAGTTGCTCCCAGGCAAGTTGGGAGAGGGACAGACCCGGGGCGTGGCCGTGAGCTTCGACCCGATCGGGACAGTGCCCAGCTCTGCCACTCCCCGGCCACGTGGCCCGCCCTCGGTTTCCCCTTCTGTAAAGACCAAACCCCTGCCCAGGGATGGAGCCATGCCCCCGCTTGGCGGGTACCGTCTGCAGCACTTTGGCATTGTTGATGAGTTCCAAACATCCAGAACTACAAACTGGGTCAGGTTCGTAAACCGGTCTGTACCCGGGCGTGATGACATTCTGATTGGGCCTGGGTGGGTGTGGACACACAGAAAACTACGCGGCGGAGAAGACAGTGGGAGTTTTTGAGCTGGAACCCGGAAAGGAAACTCACGGGAGAGAGGAGAGCAGCTGAGTCCGGAGAGAAACAAGCCCCGGGAGGAGAGGAGCCCGGGAAGCCTGAGCCCCGGCAGACGTGGCAGCCGTCTTGCCCCAACACGCGGCAACAGACTTTGGTGAGGGAGTAACTTGTGCTTTACGGCCTGGTGTCTGTAAGCTCTTACCCCAGATAAATACCCTTTATAAAAGCCAGCAGATTTCTGGTACTTTGCGTCAGCACCCCTTGGCTGACTAATACACCATCTAAATGTCAGTTCTCGTTGCTCCTGTTTAAAATGCCATGCCAGCCGTTGAGCGCCTGCCTCCCAGGTGGGAGGTCCCGGGTTCGGTCCCCGGTGCCTCCCAGCGGCAGGAAGAAAAAGAAAATCAAGCAACAAGCAAACAGGAGGGAATTCCGGCCGACTCAGGAAGGCTGACGGGCCTCAGTGGTTGAGCGCCAGCCTCCACACACCAGGGCCCTGTCCCGTTAAAAACAAAAGCAAAAGCCTCGCCGACCAAAGGACTCAGCCTTCCCCTTCCGGGGTATTTTCCCAGATGACCCGAACACAGGTGTCTCTCCAAGGCCTCGGACACAAATGACCACCGCAGTTTTATTGGTGACCACCCTGCCCCCAGCCCGGAGCCAAGCCGAGTGTCTGTCAGGGGGTGGGTGGAGAAACGGTGCTGCAAGCAGGCAGCGGCAAAGCCTCGGCAATAAAAAGGAGCTGGGATTTTCACTATCCAGCCGCCCCCCAACAATGCAGACGAACCTCGAAATCACCGGGAGGAGACAAGCCAGGCAAAAAAAAAAAAAAATACACGTATACAGAAGGAAAAACTAGAGAATATTCCAGACCTAGAAAATGCAGCTCGTCTGCAACGAGAGAAAGCAGGTCCGTCGTGCCTCGGGGTGGGAGGCGGGGATGACAAACGGACATGAGGTGATTTTGGGGGGGGTCAGGGACACATTCGCTGCCCTAAACGGGCAGGTGGTGGAAGGGGCGTGGCTCAGTGGTTGAGCACCTGCCTCCCACAAACGAGGTCCCGGGTCCAATCCCCGGTGCCTTCTTTAAAAAAAAAAATGCAGATAGTTTTGTGGGTGGACGTCATGTGTCAACACTCATCAAATCGTGCGCCCTAAGTAGGAGTTAATTGCGCAGCCGTTGTACCACCGTAAAGCTTGAAACCATGTGGAACAATTGGAAAGGAAAAAAAAAGAGCCCACTGCCGGCCGGAACGGGATTTCCTGGCTGACATTGGACATAGGGGGTGGGGGCCTCGGGGAGGGCTGCCTGAGGCTGGACTTGGGGTCCACAACTCCCCCCGCCCTCCAAACACCCCGACCCCGGCACAGCGCGCAGGGCTCCCCGGCCCTGGCCTTCCCCGGGCTGCGGAAAGTAATTTCTGACCACGCCGCCCTCCGCCAACGAGACCCGAGATTAATTACAGCCGTCAGCGCCCCGGCCGCCGCCTAGATACTTCACAGGGCCGCGTGCGCTGGTACGCGCGGCCTGCAGGCTCGCTCGCCCGCCTTGTCGATTTTGTGCTTTTCGCTGAAGGAGGCTGCGGGTGGACACACCGGGCGAGCGTTCCCTTCTTTTCCTTTCTTCTTTCTTTTTCCTTCCTTCCCCTGCCTGGAGAGATTTTGGGGAGAAGGGGGAGGACGAGGGTTCGAGGAAGAAATCTGTTTCCGTGCGGCATCCATTTCCGAGTCTGAGGCTGGGTCGGGGGGTGTTGAGAGGGTCCCCAGCTTTGGGGGAAAGTCTGGGGGCCTCCTTATGGAACGTGGCCCTGAGCTCCTGTCCCCTTCCCAAACGATTAACCGGCGCTCCTCTAGTCACTCGACACACGCCTCCTTGGGGCGGAAGACCGTGAGGCTTTAGCACCCAGACTAGGGATCAGAGAAAACCGCTTCCAGTTCGACCTCCGCCACTTCCTTCGTCTCTCCTGGCCTCGGTTTCCCCATCTGCAAAATGGGGATCCTAATAGAATCCTGCGCCATGGAGGCCAGGTATACAATAGGTGCTCACCATTGGCTGTTACAACTGGAGACAGACGGTCCTTGTGCACACATCGCTTCTGCTCAAGCTCCCGAAGGCTCACGCCCCGTCCTCAGATTTTGTTTCTTTCATCCCCTCGCTTTATATATGGAGGCTCAAAGCCATGTAAGGGTTTATTTTATTTATTTCTCCCCCCGCCCCGTTTCCCCTGTTGTCTGCTCTCTCTGTCCATTCGCTGTGTGTTCTTCCGTGTCTGCTTATATTCTCTTTAGGTGGCTCTGGGAATTGATCCTGGGACCTTCCAGAGTGGGAGAGAGGCAATTACTCTCTTGCGCCACCTCGGCTCCCTGTTCTGCTACGTCTTCTTATATTCTCTCCTCTGTGTCTCTTGTTGTGTCATCTTGCCTCACCAGCTCTTAGCGTCGGCCAGCATTCCCATGCGCGCCGGCACTCCGCGTGGGCCAGCTCGTCCTCACCAGGAGGCCCAGGGCCTCCCATGTGGTAGGCGGGAGCCCAGCTGCTTGAGCCACATCTGCTTCCCGGGCCCCTTCTTTTTGCCAACGGGGAGACCAAGGCCCAGGGAGGGATGCGGGTGGCGGTCCTGGGTCTTGACAGGAAATTCAGACATCTGTGGTGGCCTTGCACCTGCCCGGGGCGCTCCGTACCCACGGGAGCTGCCAGCCTGCAGCGCGTCAGCCCCGAGGGCGCAGTCTGAAGCGATGGCTTCTGCCCAGCTGTCACCTCCCACTGAAGGCTGCCCAGACAGAGCGAGGCTCAGGCTTCCCGCACGCTGGGGTTCGGCCGGCCAAGAGCTTCTGCAGACCTGGAGGACGGCCGGAGGCTCCGAGTGGACCCGGGGCCGGGGGGAGCACGTCCCGCTGGGCAGACGCAGACACCGAGGCCCGAGTAGGAGAACGAGTCACGGGGGCCGTGCGGCCCTGAGCCCCTCCTGTCGCCCACCCCCGTGCTGGGGGCCGTGGACCCAGCAGCTCCCCATCTCTCGGGGCTCACGGGCCAGTGGGGATGAGCGACGGGCGGTGCACGGTGTCAACAGCTGCTGGTACATTGGATAATGAATGCGAAGAATAAGAAGGAAGGAAGACAGGAAGCGGACTTGGCCCAGTGGTTAGGGTGTCCGTATACCACATGGGAGGTCCACGGTTCAAACCCCGGGCCTCCTTGACACGTGTGGAGCTGGCCATGCGCAGTGCTGATGCGCGCAAGGAGTGCTCTGCCACCAAGGGGTGTCCCCCGCGTAGGGGAGCCCCACGTGCAAGGAATGCGCCCCATAAGCAGAGCCGCCCAGCGCAAAAGAAAGTGCAGCCTGCCCAGGAATGGCGCTGCCCACACGGAGAAATGACACAGCAAGATGATGCGACAAAAAGAAACACAGATTCCCATGCTGCTGGCAACAACAGAAGCAGACAAAGAAGACGCAGCAAATAGACACAGAGAACAGACAACGGGGCGGGGGAGGGGGAAAGGGGAGAGAAATAAAAAAAAAAAGAATGCCTTCAGTATCAGTATGGCAGGGAAGCAGAGATTGAGAGGGGGAAATTTTTCTTGTGTGTTTTTGGTTTATTTTTCTTACTACTGAAATAAAAAATAATAATAATGAAATAACTTTAATAATGATTGACGTGATGAATGCCCAACTATGTGAGTATAACCTATATCGGGCACTTTGGATGAATTGTTTGCTTTATTAATATGTATCAATAAAATTGATTTTTTCAAACCTTTTTTATCGTCTTTTTTTTAAAGATAAATAGATCACACAAAATAAAATTGATTAAAAAAAAATGCCTTCAAACCATACAGACCAGTGGAGAGTGAAGTTTACAAACCATCAACCGGTGCTTGTTGGAAGTATCTGCTCTGAGCCGGGCTCTTTTTTTTTGGTGGTGGTTCTTTTAGATTAGTGAGCGGCTGCCCCCCTCACAATGGCCAAAGGTGCAAACAAACCAACTGTCCATCAACAGATGAACAGAGAAGCAAAATGCAGACAGTGGAATACTATTCAGCCCTAAAAAAAAACGAAGTTCTCCATGCTACAAGATGGATGAATCTTAAAAAAACAGTTTGCTCCAAGAAAGAAGCCAAACACCAAAGGACAATCATTGCATGACTCCACTTCTCCAGAATGTATAGAAATAGCAAATCTGTAGAGACAGAAAGTAGATTACGAGTTACCAGAGAATGGAGGGAGAGGGTGGGAGGTTATTATTCGCTGGGTACCGAGTGTTTGTAAAGTTTGGCAATTTTGAAATAAAAAAAACATGAAAATAGAAACAAAAACCCCCTCCCTCGGGTGACTCCCATTGACCTGCTGGTGCAAACCCTTCCACAGCTTTCTCCTCTCCCCTCATCTTTCTGCTGCTTCCTCTTCCCCGGAACATACCCCGGGCATCAGTCTGCGCCTGCTCACGAGCCGACCTTGTTTCCCTCAAGGCTGCTGCATCCTCCCTTACAGGGTGGACCCAGATCGTCGCCCTCCCCCCCCCCCCCACTGACGGGCTTCCGGAGGGTTCCGCGTATTTATACTTCAACATGCAGGCGACGGCATCGGACTGTCCCTGCTTTTGAGAGATGCTGTTGTGGGGTGCGAAGACGCTCGTTCTGCGCCCCCCTCACCCTCCCCGGTGCTCCTAAGCCAGGGTGGGTGCCCAGAGCCCCCTCATTGGCCACCATTCTGCCTGCCCCGCCCCAAGCCAATTGAGCTTTTTCATATAAAGGGAATCATGCTCATCTCCCGTTCAAACCCTCTGAGGCCTCCCAGGGCCCTTGAATAAAACCCAAAGACCCCCACCGGCCCTGCACGCCCCGCGCCGCCCCTCCCTGCCCTGCCCCTCGCCCCCTCCGCTGCAGGTACTCAGAGCCTCCCGGCCTCAGGGCCTTTGCACACGCTGGCTGTCCCGCTTGTCCAGGCTGACTCCTTCCCCTTCGGCAAATCACAGCTCCGGTGTCATTTATTCACTCAACACTGAGCAGAGAGGGCGGGAGGGAGCGCGGGCGCGAGATAGATGAGAGCACCAGGGAGAGAGAAAACCTCAGAACCAGGCTCCTGCACGGGAGAGGCAGGGACCGAGCGCAGGGGAGGGGCGCTGGGTTCCGATGGGGTTGGGTGGGGGGCTGGCGGCCGCGGAGGCCACTGCGGCGGGGAGGGGGCGGCAGCCCGCGGTGGGGGAAGTGTCCCCGTGCCTGCCCCCACCCCCCAACACGCTGGCTCTGGCACATCAACACTCGCCCAGAGAAGCGGGAAATATTTTCTCTTGGGCTGACACTTTTGGCAAAATACAATTCCTCCAGCTTTTTTTCTGCGCAAAAAACATGTCCATCAAAGCCGTCCCCGCGGCGCCTGCGGGAAAGGGAGGCCGCTCGGATTCCATCCGGGGATGGCGGGAAGGGCTCCCCGGAGAGGGAGGGGCGGCGGCAGGGTCTGACTCGGAGGGCGACATCCAAACCATAAGAGTGACAGTAACACGGACACCTCCAACTGAGCGCTTGGCCCACACCAAATTGATATTCCCAGTTTCCAGATGAGGACGCTGAGCCCAGAGACGGCAAGAGTCTTCCCCAAGGTCACACAGCACAACTGGGGTTTGAACCCAGACTCTCCTCGGCCTCCCCAGGGATGCCTGGAAGAGGGTGGCAAGGAGACGGAAACCCAAGGGAGGCCAAAGGAAAAAACAGCCTACGTAAGGGCTTCCAGCAAGTTCCATTTGACGGCCCCAGCCGTGGCCAGCAGCCCTCAGTTAAAGCAGCCGGTGGCCGTGTGGAGTCTGGAAGGTGGGGCATGAGTGTCAGAGGGTCCCTGCCTCAGTGGTGGCGGGAATGGGGTTTCCTGGCGTCCCCCACTAGCCAGCCACTCTCCCTGTCACCTCCACACCCCGTGGCTAGCGGCAGTGCGGCAGCAGCAGCAGCTGGCCCCAGGTATGAGAAATGAGACCAGAGTTTGGGACCGCGACGCTCTTATAATCAAAGAAGAGCTGGGAGCATAAGCTACCAGCCAGGTTCAAAGCCAAACGCGGACGCCCATCTGGCCAAAGCCGCCGTGGGCCGCGGAGGAGAGGACGAAACTGGGCCCAGGGGATCTGGGTTCGAATCCCGGTCCTGCCGCTTTCTCGCTGTGCCACCTTAAGCCAATTGCTTACCCTCCCTGTGCTGAGGTTTCTGGTGGGTAAAAAGGATCCTAAACGAATTCCCAGCCCTCCCCCCACTAGGATTCTTGATGGAAGGAGTCGATGTTGCAAAAGCACTTGGCGCGGGGGCACGTTCTTATAAATGGGGAGTTGAGACAGGGGAACCCACCCCCCACGCCTGCAGGGGGCCCTCCTGAAAGGCGGCTCTGGCCCCCGCACCCCCGCCGCCGCCGGCCTCCCGTGGCAAGGCGTGGACTTTTCTAGAACCTCGCCCCTCCTCCCCGTTTCCAGCCCGCGCCAGCCCTGCCGCATAAATCCCGCTTTATGGCTCGTATTGACGGGAGCCGGCGAGAAGCTGGAGCGAGCCCCAATTAATTTTCCCGTCTGGCATCTGCGCGCCGGGCGGATCTGAGAGCTCCCGGAGGGAGGGGGCCGAGCGAGCGGGGGACAGGCCAGGCTGAGGACAAGGTCGCGGGCAGGCGGGGGCGGCCCAGGCACCCCGCCCGGGAGCACTGTTGGGCGAGTCCAGCACCCCAGGATCCTGCTCTTGTCTGGAGGGAGAAGGGGAAACGGCTCTCCGCTCCGCGCAGGGGGAGAAGGGGGCTTCTGCGACTGATGAGGATGAAAAGGAGAGGCTCGCTGATGAGCCATTGGGGAGGAGCCCAGAGGAGGCGAGGGAGGCGGCTTTCTGAAGGAACAGCTTGCCGGCAGGGGGAACGGCATGTGCAGAGTCCCTGAGGCAGGATTACGCCCGCGAGGAACAACGAGCAGGCCCGTGGGGCTGGAACTGAGTAGAGAGCTGGAGGACGGGGGTGGAGGGGTGGGGACTGGGATGGGAGCAGGGCGTGCAGGGCCAGGTGGGTGGCGGGGAGGACGTGGGCTTTTACTCCAAGTGAGGTGGGAGCCACGGAGGGCTGTAGGCAGAGGAGGGATGGTTCTGACTCCAGTGCTCACAGGTGCCCCCTGGCTGCTGCGGGGAGGACATTGGGGGGCTCCACAGTGAAAACAAAGCCCAGTCACTAAATCTTGAGCTGGAGGCCTCCTCGCTCTTTGAAAGGAAAAGGAATGCACGGGAAGAGGTGTGGACAACATGCTTTCTATCTGGATCAGCGCCCTGGGACGATGGAAACACTCTGTATCTGTCCTGCTTGAGACGGCGACTGCCGGGCCCTGCGGCTACGGGGCACTCAGAGTGTGCTGAGCATGACCGCAAAACTAAATTTCCCATTTTGGTTTAATTTTAATTAATTTAGACCCCAGGAGCCAGAGGTGGCTCGCGTCTACCATCTCGGTCCCTGCGGCTCTCGACGGATGGAAAGAGCAGATTTCTCTTTCCGCGGGGTAGTTCAGAAATTCTTGACCCTCGTCTGTGTCAAAAATAGCATCTGATGAGCCACCCACAGTTAGACGCATCCCACACGGCATTGGCTGTCCAGCGTGGGCACGGCCCCAGAGCAGAGGGACCCATGCAGGGGCGGGCGGTCCGGGCTCTCCAGGTCTGGGGATGGCGCCCTGAGGGGCATGTTTAGAGGGACGTGTATTGGTCAGCTACTGCTGCGTAACAAAGCTCCGCCGTCTTAGCAGCTTCCGGCAACACACGTTTATTATCGTGCAGTTTCTGGGGTGGGTCAGGAATCTGGGCGGGGCGGGGCTTAAGGCGCTTCTCCTGCCTCGGGGCCTTTCACGTCAAGGAAGGCTGTGATTTCAGTGTCAGCCAGGACCGTGGTTCCCTTGGAGGCTCAGCCAGGATCAGCTTCCGAGCCCCCACGGTCGCTGACGGGACGCGTTTCCTTGCCGAGGGCCCCAGCTCCTTGCCAGCCGTCGGTGGATGCAGTTCCTGGCCATGAGGTCCTCTCTGCGGGCCGTTTGTGGCATCACTATGTATGTGCCACTAGGAGGAAAAAAGATTGGCAAGGTGGCTAGCACAACTGAGCCTTATAAAAGGTCCCCTAACCATGGAAGTGACATTTCATCCCCTTTCCAAAATTCTGTGAGTTAGGGGAACAGATGTGGCTCGAGCGGTTGGGCACCCGCCTCCCACACAGGAAGTCCTGGGTTCAGTCCCTGGTGCCTCCTAAAGAAGACGAACAAGACAAAGAGCTGGTGCTGCAAGCTGACGCAACGAGGAGACACAACAAGCGAGGGGGCAGGTGTGGCTCAAGCAATTGTGTGCCTCCTTCCCATATGGGAGGTCCCGGGTTTGGTTCCCGGGGCCTGCTAGAAAAAAAAGATGGGCAGGCACAGCGAGCACACAAGGAACAGACACAGAAAACAGACAGCAAGTACAAACAACGAGGGAGGGAGAGAAATAAATCTTTAAAAAAAATGTCTGTGAGTTAGAAGGAAGTCGCCAGGCGGGCCCACGCCCGCGGGGAAGGAGCCACGCAAAGGCGAGAGGCAGTGACCTGAGCTGCCTCAGGTCTGCCCACTGCGGGTGGGGGCGGGGACAGAGGACGGGAGAGCTTGAAATGACTTAGCGCTGAAAGAAATGTGGGAAGGGAGGAAGGGAGGGGAGAAGGGAGGGCAGGGATCGCTGGGGGTGAGAAAGACTGGGGACTTGGGGAGAAGGAAGTGCAAAGCACCAAATTCTACACTTGAATTTGGGGCGTCCTTTTTACTCAGACTCCCCAGGGGAGACCCAGCCCCCCAGCTTTCCTGGGGAGTCAGGCTGACATCCCCAGCCTGGGGCGATGTCTGTTGTCATGGGAAGGGGAGAACCCAGGACCGGAGCAAGCCCAGAACCAACCTGGAGGTCAGGAAAGGCTTCCTGGAGGAGGCAGCCTCTGAGCTGACCTCAAAGGGTGAGACGGGTCCCGTGGGTGAGATGGGGAAGTGAGTTCTGGATGGAAGTTTCCAGTGTGAACAAAGGCTTGGGAGCAAACAGCAGAGGGGCGTACGCAGCAGAGAGAGCATCGTGATCTTGCAAGAAGGTGATGGAGTGAGTCATCACTTTGCCTCCGGGGAAGCAATGTCATACCTGATAAACCGATGAAGAGACTGAGGGTCAGAGTGGCTACGCCACTTTCTCCAAACCACGTGGCTGGGAAGAGGAGCAGCAGCGTTTGTAATGGATGCTTTCACTCCTTCTTAGCTCTGAGACCCACTCGATGAGGTCTAGCTTAAAAACAACAACAGTAATAGTACTTCCTAAGCACTTTTTATGTGCTAAAAAAACCTCTCGTAAACGCTGTATACTCGAAATCGACAAACGACAGCCCAGGGGCCAAATCCAGCTGGTTGCCTGTTTTATAATGGCTGAAAAAAAATCAAAAGAATCATATTTTGTGACACATGCCAATGATAGGAAATTCACATTTCAATCGCCGTAAAATAGAGTTTTCACAGCCCACAGCCCTGCCCATTTGCTGATGTACCATCTACGGCGGTTTTTTACCCTGCAAGAGCCGTGCCAACCTTCTGGCCTACAAAGCTGGAACGTTTTGTTGCTTTCTGGCCCTTTACTGAAAAAGTGTGCCACCCCCTGCTCTTCGTGCGTGAGTAACTCCCTGCCACAGCTCTCTCAGGTAGAGGCTCGTAACTGCCTTGTTTTATACAGATGGGGAAACTGAGGCAGGCAGAGGGTAAGCAGCTTGACCAAGGTCACACACTGAGTGGCAGAGCCTGGATTTGAACTCGAGACTGTACAGTGTTCTCAGCACTGGACCAAACTGGGCTTAGGGCTGCGTTTTTTCTTCTCCTTCCCTCGACTTGGGGGGTCCCTAGAGGTGAGGTTGGCACCGAGGCTTAGCGGGGGAGGGGGGTGTCCGCGAGGGGCCAAGACAAACTCCAGATCCCCCTCCCGCCCTTGGGGTCCACGGGGAAAGCGGCCAATTAAGGGCAAATCAATTAAACAAACTCCCCGCTGGCTGCTGCCCGGCTTGTCTGACCTTGGCCCGGAGGCTCACGTTCCCAGCCCAGGCGACTCTGGTTCGAGCAAATGCACTTGTGGCCAGATCTGAGAAAGGGCCCCAAGATCAGGAATCCATCCGGAGAGCGCTCAGCCGGCCCCCTGGGAGCCCGGGATACTCTGATGGTATAATCTGATCCCCTCCGGGGGAGGCGAGGTGGGAGGTACGGGGTGAGCAAGCCCGGGGCGCAAGGCTGGGGAAAGGAGAAGTCTGTTCTGCAGAGGATGAGCTGGCAGCGCAGTGTGACCAGAAGTGTGAGGGGAGCAGTGGGAACAGAAGGCTATAATTTGCTCATTTTGCACATCAATCAAATGATGGAGGAGGCTGTTGCTTTGCCGCATGCTCTCCGAGAAAGTCGACACCTGGAAAGGGGACAGCATAATTCAGGCTTTTCCTGCTAGGCTTGAACCTGGAACAAAATGAAGCTGGAGCTGCTGCTGCGGCCAGCTTTTGAGGGACTCTACATGGAGCCTGAGAACAGCAAGGTGGAGAAAGCCGAGCAGAGAGACGTCAGCTCCTGGATCCAGCCGTGCCTGAAGGTGCTTGCCCCCTGGGCTTTTCTGTTACAACTTGGACATGTCTGTGCATGGATTATCTATAAATGGCCTCACCAAATAGTTCCTAATCCTCACCTTCTGGACTGTGGAAGATTTTACTATTCGGCAAGTTTTATTCTGTGGCCCTTCCCCAAACCTCCCTGCCCCATGGATGTCAGGCCCAGCCATTTGACTAGCTTTGTCCAAGACAATGTGGTCAAAAGTGACATGATGCCAATTCCAAGCCTAGACCTGCCAGAGGTATATGTTTCGACTTGTTCTCTTGTGCTCCGGCTTTTAGCCGTGAGACAAATATGCCTTAAGTAGCCACTGCTCTCTTCCTCTCACGCGAGGAAAATGAGAAACCCATGGAGCGGATCTGGAGACAATTCGTAGATTAGAACTGAGCCCAGATGACCCACAGGCATGTGAGTGAAAATTAAATGCTTGTGGTTGTATGCCAAAGAATTGGGGTGGATGTTTGTTAGGCAGCAGTAGCTGACTGTTACATGAGCCCACGATACGCTTGCACTTCCGAACCTTTGTGATTGGTTGGATCAGGAGGGGCTCTGTGATTAGTACTGGACAATAATAGTGATGGGAAATGGCCTGGGTCAGAGCATTTAATTGCTAGTGAGAGACCCTCTCAAGCTCTTTTCCCTCTGCCACAGACACCGATAATATTCCAGACAGTGGCTGCTCCTTCAATTGGGGGTCTAAGGTGAGGCCCTGGGCCAAAAAACCACACAGAATATATGCAACGTGAACAAGAAATAAACCTTTGCTGTTAGTAGCATCCAAAATGTAGGGGCTGTTTGTTACTGCAGCAAAACCAAGCTCAGCCTAACTGATACAATAGGACCAAGAACTTTTGATAGTAAGGGCAGAAAGAGGTGGCAGGAGTCGACGCAGATCTGGGCGAAAGAAAAGATTTATCAAGCCTTTCCTATAGTTTGGCATTATGTGCAGTACTTTTCTGAGTAATTTCATTTATTCTACACTCATGCTGTGAGTATGAAATGATATTGTTTTGTCTCCACTTTACGTAACAGGGAACTGGCTCGGAGAAGGGACAGCATTTGCTCAAGGTCACACAGTGGGGGAAGTAATAGCACCAGAATTTTCCCCCAGGTCTGGCCGAGTCCAGAGTCTGCCTTTTCCGGGAATCCAGTTTCCTCCACGCCACATTGTTCCTAGGACTTGCAGCCACGTGGTAATTTCTGGTCACCCCCAGTGGCTTGGAAACCACGATAGAAGTCACGTGTCCACGGGTCTCCCAAACCGCCCAAACCCACCTGCTGGGATTTAAATCTTTCTCTAAAACCCCGTTCCTGCCGGGGGTAGCCTCAACGAGCCGCTGCCCCATACTTCCGGTTCCTCCCATGATCTCACCATTATCACTTGGTGGAAGATGCCACAGCCCGGGCACCCGGGAACCCTTTCCCTGGGGGCGACCCCACATGCTGCTTGGGTTTCTTCTACAAGCTCTGCAGTCAGATGACTCACGTTTTTGCTGCCCTCGAGCCTCAGGTGAGGAGTCGGCTGCAGACCCCGATCCTCGGCTTACGTCCAAGCGTTTTGAAAGCACCATCTCTTCCTTCTTTCCCGACACAGCACTTCTCACCATCTCACACGCCCCACAGCATACTGATTTTTACATCCCATTGACCGAGACGGCGTACATGAAAGACACACCATCATTTTTTTTTTCCTTTTAGGAAGCACCAGGAACCGAACCTGGGACCTCCCATGTGGGAGGCGGGTGCTCAACTGTTTGAGCCACTTCCACTCCCCCCTCTTTTGTTTTTCTGTTCATTGTTCCCTCATTGTTTGTGCTCGGTGTCTGCTCTTTGTCTGCATATTCTTTCTCTTCTTTAGAAGGCACCGGGATCCAAATCCAGGACCTCCCATGTGGGAGGCAGGCGCTCAACTGCTCAAGCCACATCCGCTCCCTCACACCCCTATTTCATATCCTGCGAAGGAGGAAGACGGTCCCACCAATTAAATCGCAACCTGCCTCAATTTTAGAGACGCTAGAACCCCGGAAAATGGGCATCTGGGAATCCACGGAACGGGGTGTGTTTTTTTGTTTCGTGTCTGTCTCCCCTACCCTGAAAGCAGGACTCTGCTTGTCTCGGTCACCACTGGGTCCCCGGTGCCTAAAACAGGGCCTGGCATCCACTGGGTGCTTAATAAATGCAGGTTGAAGGAATGAGCCGTCGGGCCCGAGCCTGAGAAGTTTTCAAGTTCTAGCTCGTTGTAGCCCGGCACCGTTGGTGCTGAAATTATACACCGTGGACAGACGGGGAGACTGAGGCCCCAGAGTCCCACGGCCGAGCCCAAGACGCACCTCCCCGGCCCGGGCTCCGGCCTCTCGCGCCATCCTCCCCCACCCCGAGCCTGTTTTGTGAAAACCTCATCACGCCGCCGCCAAGTCGACATGGAAATCACCGCCGAGCCCTTGACTGGGGCAATTAGGAGCGTTTTCGGGACGCCGTGCTTGATTAAAAGCAGATCATCCGTTCCGAATGAAAATGCAGGCGGCAAATGGCTTTTGTGGCCGCCGCCGCTATTTTAAGCCCAGCGTCGCGCGCAAGGGCCCGTCACTCGCTGCCAGCGGCCCGGCCGCCCCGTGTGCGCAGCGCCCCGCTCGCCGCCGCCGGCCCCCCCACCGGGCCCCCGTCAGCGCTTCAGACCCACGGGGCCCCGGGCCGGCCTCGGCACCCCCCAAACCCGCTCCCCTCTCAGGACACCCCAATCTGCCCGGGCCCCAGGGTGGCAGGCTGGCCCCCCACGACCTCGGCACCCTCCCCCCCAAAACACCGGTTCCCCGACCCCTCCTCGTGTTGCCAGTCTCCCCTTGGAGTCGCCGCCACGACCCCCCACCCGGGGGTCCCCACCGCGGCTCCGATCGCCCACGTCGTGGGGTCCGGGCCATGCGTTACCACGGGGGGGGGGGGGCGGTTGGAGGGAGGCTGCCCTTTGCACGACCTTGGGGACCGGCTCCGTGTCCCCAGCTGCAGAATGGGCCTGCGTTCTCGTCCGCCTCGCCGGGAGTTAGGTCACGGCCTGAGGCCAAGCAGTTGAGCACCTGCCTTCCACACGCAGGGGGCCACCCGGACCGCGGCTCCGGCAGGGCAGGGCTGGCTGGGCCTGGGTCCGGGCACTGGGGAGGGGGAGGGGAAGGAGGAGGGACGGAGGCACGGGAGGGGGCGCTGCCGGGGACCCCGCGGAGCTCAGACGCCCACCCTCAGGCAGCCGCTCTCCCCGTCCCCGAGCGTGGCGTGCAGCCCCCACCCCTGCCCCGACCAGGCGGCAGCAGGACCCCCCCGTCAGCCCCTCCTCCCGCCTCCCTCGATCCCCAACCGAGACCCCAGCGTGTCCTCAAAACTCGGCTTGGGGGACCCCTTCACCCCCCAGTGGTAGACACCCCCACTCTGCAGAGGCTGGGGGCATGGCCGAGAGGCGGGAATCGGGAGGATCCAGAGCGGGGGTGGGGGTGGGGCCGGAGCTGCTGTGGGAAGTTCTTCCTGCAGTCTCACCTCGGGCCAGGGAGCGCGGGGGTCTCGGCGGCCCGGGTGCGGAGAGGGCGGCTTCCCCCTCCACGGCTCGCCCCTGAGGGTGTGAGCCTCGCCCCCGCGCGGGGGCCCTGGCCGTGTCTGGGGACATTTGGGGTCACGGCGATGACGGGGGAAGGGGGTGCTCCTGGCGTCGAGTCGGGGGAGCTGGGGGAGTGCCCGGGACAGCCCCCCCACGGGCGACACCCCCCCCGCGACACGCCCTGTCCCCTTCAGCTCTAACTCGCAGCCAGGCGGGCGATGAGACAGACCCATTTTCCAGATGGGGAAACCGAGGCCGGGAGCCGCGCACCCGACCCCCCGTCGGCCTCGCCGCGGGGAGGAATTTGGGGCCGGGGCCCCGGGGCCCGCAACGGGGCTTGGCACTGAGCAGGGGCTCCCACCCCCTCGCATCCCAAGCCGAGGCGGGATTCGAACCCAGGCCAGCCGACCCTCGGGCGCGGGGTCCGGGCGGGTTCTAACAGCCCGAACCCCTCGCTCCCAGCCCTGCTCCCCGAGACCCTTCTGCCGCCTCCACGGGTCCCCGCCGCTGCCCGGGACGGCCGAGCACCCACCCGCACCCCGGACCGGGAGCCCGTGGGGTGCAAGAGGCTTCGCTGGCCCCTGAAGAGGGAGCGGGAATTGGGGGCCTCGACCGAGGGGCCCCGCCCGCCGCCTGTGTGCCCCCGAGCCCGCCGCCCCCCGGCCGTTCCACCCGCTCCACCCCCCTTCCATCTGCGCCCGAAAATCCCCTCGCTCTGCCGGGCGGCTTTGTTCTCCTTCTCGTCCTCTGCTGAGCGAATGCGCTTCCCTCGGCAGCGGGAGGAGAATGCACAGAAGCGCCGAGGCCGGGAGAACAGAGAATCGCGGCGCTGAAAGGCCGGGGCTGCCCCTCGCAAGCGCTGACAAAGCGGGCGCGGGCCCGGCTGTGGCTGCCCCCGATGCTCAGCACAACGCACCTGCAGGCGCATCTTCTCGGCCGCTAGACGCCTGCGTGAACCCGGGCCGGGCAGACGGCTGAGCCAAGCTGCCGGGAGAAGCTTGGGAAGGGAGCCTGGGGACTGGGAGATGGGGGGGCGGCGGGAGCCTGGAGGCCGACTTGGGAGCGGGACCCCCTAGGGGCCAGGGCCCTGTTCAGCCCCTGCCTTTGCTGTGTGACCTTGAGGAAACCGCTTGCCCTCTCTGGGCCTCGCTGCGAATAAGAATCCGCCACCTTTTCAAGGGCTTCCCGGTCCTAGGGAGCGACTGGAGGGTGGAAGGCGTTGGCTCGCGGTCCCCCAGCCGCTGGGAGGTGGGCTCCAGGTTTGGGGTGCCTTGCCAGGGGCAGGGAGGAGGGGCGAGGGGTGTCCAAATGGAAGACAAAAGCCATTGTCCGTCATTGTCCCCATGCACGCCCTCTTGGGCACGTCAGGTCTCCTCCCCGGGGCTTCTTCTGTAATGTCTGCTTTATGTTATTTAGCTCATTGTGGAAACGTGAACATTTCCTGAGCACCTACTGTGTGTCAGGCCGTGTGCTGGGCTCTGGGGACACCGACCCCACCCCCCTGGGCCCCCCCGCGGCAGTTACAGCATGGGGTGACGGGAGCTGCGATGCGGGACACCCAGGGGTCCCCCCAAGCAGGGCGCTGGGTGGACATTTAACACCTGGGTCATCAACCCGAAGTGGGAAGGGCAAGTGCAAAGGTCCTGGGGCAGCACCGCGCCTGACGTATCTGAGGAACCAAAGAAGAGGCAGGGGAGCTTCGAGGGGGCAGGGGCCACCGCGGGCTGCCCCGGGGGGTGGGGGGACAGCAGCCAGGCAGCGATCTGGAAATACGACCCGCCCGGAGCAGGCGGAGGACGATCAAGTTGGAGGGCCCGAAAGCAGGGCACCAAGGTGCCTCAACCTTCCCGGGGCCCAAGAGAAGCCTTGGGAGGGCCGTGAACGGGGAATGGACCCCCCAGGCCTGCAGGAGGGGCCCCCTGGTCTGGGGTTGAAGAGCCGGCCCGCCCAGGTTCCAATCTCCACTCTGCCCCTCCCCTGCTGTGTGGCGCCAGGCAAATCAAGCCCCATCTCTGAGCCTCGGTTTCCCCCACCTGGGCAGAGGGTTCTTCAACCCGCGAAAGGAGGAAAGGAATTAATCTATGGAACAGTCCAGGGCTGGGCACCCAGGAGGACAAAAGGCTCAGGGAAAACTCGTCCCCCCAAGATTCTCGGGTGCCCGCCTCGCTCCCACCTGCAGCCTTTTATTTTCTTCGATGACCCACGGGGTGGGCGATCTCGCCGCGGTGGGGAAATAAAACGCCACCGCCTGGGGCTGATTGCGGCCCTCGCGCCCCCCCAGGAGCCGCTCACGACGGGAGGGGCGCGGAAGCCCCGAAAGGGGGGCGGGCTTAATCACCGCGCCCGAGGCGGGAGGCCTCTCTGTTGTCGCCAACTCTTTAGTAACAGGGGGAGGAAATCACCGCTTCCGAGGAACGAGAGGGCGGCGTTTTCTCATTAGGCTTTTTGTTTCTGATTTTGTTTAACGGGGAGAAAAAGCAGCGCCATAAAATCCCACGCTGGCCGGCCCTGGGGACTCGGGGGTGCCTTTCCCAGGAAAGGGCATTTGCCTTCCCGGGTCTGTGAGGCTTTCTCTTGACGAGGTGGCTTCAGTCTGGCCACCCGTGGGTGACTCGCCCTGGCCTGGCGCACAGTAGGGGCGCAGAGAGACGCTGGGGCCGTGTGTAGGGACCGCCGCCGGGGCGGGGGTCCCAGGGCAGGAGGCCCGAGTCGATGCCACCCTTCGGCGATTCCTTCTGGAAATATTTGTGGAGCACCTACTATGTGCCCGGGCTGCTGGGGACAGGGGGGGACTCCCAGGCAGACAGCAATCCTGGCCTTTGTGGAAGGAGACGGAATCGGGGCGAGGCGGATGACAAGCAGGCTGGTGGGGGGCATCGATGCGGGGGACCCCCAGGTGCTGGGAGGGCTCAGCCTGGGGCATCAAGGAAAGCTTCCTGAAGGAGATGGCTCTGAGAATGTGTTGGAACGAGCCAAGAGAGGGGGGCTCAGAAGAAGCGACAACCACGGCTTCCGGCAACTGGGGGGCGTGCAGTGAGCGGGACAGGAGACGGGGAGGGGCAAGGGGGCCGAGGCTGGGGGCCGAGAGGAGGGGACCGATGGGACAGGGGCTCAGGGGGAGAGTCGGCAGGACGTGGGGGGACGACGAGGATAAGACAAGGCACGAGGCCAGGGCCAGGTCTCTGGTTTGGGGCGGGGAGAACAGAGGGGGTCCCCTCTGAGATTTGGGGGTTGACGCCAGGGTGGGCCCTAAGGGGGGAGGACCTGGGAGATGTCCACGGGGAGAAGTCCCGCCTGGTGGCTGGGCCTGCAGGGCGGGTGGCCGCGCCACAGTCAGAGCCTCTGGGCCCTCAGCATGCTGTTCTCTCTGGCTGCAACACCTTTCCCTGCAGTTTCCCCCAACGACATCCTCTGGTCCCTTGAAGGCTCAGCTTGGAAGACACCTCCACCCAGAAGTCCCCCTGGATTTCACGACCCCCGTGTATCCCCCATTATGACTGGGAGCCCACTCGCTGTGGGCCCTGGAAGGGCAGGGCTGCGCCCGTCTTAGTCACCTCTGTGTCCCCAGCACACGGTCAGTACTCTGTGCACCTCTGTGATCGAATCCGGAACCTGGTCTGTGGGAGGCAGGTGCTCAACCACTGAGCCACACCTGCTCCCCAATGAGAGTTGTTTTTTTGTTCATTTTTAGTAGGTAACAGAACTCGAAACCCGGACCTGGTCCATGGGAAGCAGGCGCTCAACCACTGAGCTGCACCCACTCCCCAGTGAGAGTCGGTTTTCTCGTTTGCTTGTTTTTTTAGGAGATACAGGGCTGAACCCGGGACCTCGTACATGGGAGGCAGGTGCTCAACCACCCGAGCTCCATCTGCTCCCCGTGGTTTCTTTTGAAATGTTAATTCCAGGTTCATTTGCCCAGCAGGTGGAAATCAGTCCCCTCCTGGGGACCAGGCAGCTTTCTGGGCACCGCAGTCCAAGAGCAACTTAAAACAACCCCCCAGCGGGCCCCCAGGAAGTCTGGCGGGAGAGACTGGCAGGGGGCACGTAAGCAAACCAAACAACGAGGAGTGCCAACTGCTGGTAAATCCTGCAGTAAAATTAATAGGTGGGGAAGCGGACGTGGCTCAATGGATAGAGCGTCCGCCTACCATATGGAGGGTGCAGGGTTCAAACCCCGGGCCTCCCTGACCCGTGTGCAGCTGGCCCACGCGCAGTGCTGATGCGCGCAAGGAGTGCCGTGCCACGCAGGGGTGTCCCCCGCGTAGGGGAGCCCCCCGCGCAAGGAGTGCGCCCCGTAAGGAGAGCCGCCCCGCGTGAAAAAAGCACAGCCCTCCCAGGAGGGGCGCCGCACACACGGAGAGCTGACGCAGCAAGATGACGCAACAAAAAAGAGACGCAGTTTCCCAGTGCCGCCAGATGCTAGTGGACACAGAACACACAGCGAGCGGACACAGAGAGCAGACAACGAGGGGAAGGGGAGAGAAATAAACATAATAAATCTTTTTAAAAAAATTAATAGGGGGGTGGAGTGGAGAAACCCAGGGGTGCGCCTTAAGCCAGGGAAATCAGGGAGGGCCTCCTGGAGGAGGTGACACTTGAAGGGCGAGTGGACCGTTGAGATGGAGCCAGCCCTTCCTGCGGAAGGAGCATTCCCGTGCAAAGGCCCTGGGGCAGGACGGGGACTGGCGCGTTGAAGGAACACCGAGGGGATGGAGAAGGTCGTACAGGGCCTGGTGGGCTGCAGGGGGGAGTGGGCTTTTACCCCAGGGGAGGCAGGAGGCCGGGAGGGGTTCTGTCACCTTCTGTCCCTCCCCAGCCGTGGGACCTCGGCTGGATCCACCTCTGAGGCGCTCTGGGGAGACGAGACACCCTCAACCCTCCACGGCCGCGTCCAGACGCTCCTCTTGGCCAGCCCCCCCTTCCAGGCAGTTCACCGCGAGACCTTGAACCCCAAACCCCAAGACGGCTGGTCCGTCCCTGGGGCTGTCCTGGCTCCCGCCAGAGCTCCAGCCGGGGTGATTCCTGTGTTTCCAGTCCACGCAGATGCCTCCACCGGCATCTGCTGGGTGGGGGGCCTGGGAGAGAAAACCCCCCCGTCAGAGCCTCTGGGTCACGGCCACATGGTCCCCAGAGGGGCTGAGGGCGCAGGGGGCAAATTCCTGGTGACATTCGGATTCCATGCCAGGGACCTGGGGGACGTCTTCGGGGGATCCCTGATTCAGTCAACAAGCGTGGACGTCGTGTCCCCTTAGAGGTTAGTGTAAACCCGGCCGAGCCCTGATGCCACACTAAGTGCTGACCTGGGGAAGTCCCGACCCTGGCTGAGCCCCGATTCTGGCCGAATTCCAGTCCTGACCCAGCCCGGATCCCCAGCCACTCCCCTGCCTGGTGAGATCTGATCCGAGACTGAGTCCAAAGTCTAGACCAAGACCCAGGCCCAGTTGTGTCTCATCCAAGGTGAGATCTGACCCCGGCTTAGCCCCAGCTCTAGGCTGAGCCCTAATCCCAGCTGAGCTCAGAATCCAACTGAGCTGAGCCCCAACCCAGACTGAGCCCTGGACTGAGCTCTGACTTTGAAATGAGCCCTGACCCTGGCTGAGCCCTGATTCCAGCCATGCCCAATTCCAGCTGAGACTTGTTCTCAATGGAGTCCTGATCATAGCTAAGCCCCAGCCTGGACTAAGTTCCTGTCCCAGCTGAAACCGGATCCCAGCTGAGCCCCAGTCCTGATTGAGCCTGAATCCAACTGAACTGAGCCCCAACCCAGGCTGAGCCCTGAACCTGGACTGAGATCTGACCTTGAACTGAGCCCTGACCCTAACTGAGCCCCCATCCCAGCTGAGTCCTGTTCTCAATGGAGCCCGGACTGTAGCTAAGCCCCAGCCTGGACTAAGCCTCTTTCCAGATGAGCCCTGATCCCAGCTGAGCCCTGATCCTGACTTAGCTCTGAATCCAACTGAACTGAGTCCTAACCCAAGCTGAGACCTCACCCTGGACTGGGCTCTCACCATGGGCTGAGTCCTGACCTTGAACTGAGCCCTGATCCTGTCTGAGCCCTGAATCCAACTGAGCTGAGCCCTGATCCTAGGCTGGACTCTGAACTTGGGCTAAGCCCTGACCTTGAACTGAGCCTTGACCTTGGCTGAGCCCCAATCCCATCTGAGCCCTGTTCTCAACGGAGCCCTTACTATAGCTAAGCCCCAGCCTGGACTAAGCCCCTTTCCCAGCTGAGCCCTGGTCCCAGCTGAGCCCCAATCCTGGCTGAACCCCGAGTGCAACTGAGCTGAGCCCCAACCCAGGCTGAGCCCTAACTCTGGACTGAGCTCTGCCCTTGAACTGAGCCCTGACCCTGGCTGAGCCCTGATCCCAGCTGAGCCCTGTTCTCAAATGAGCCCTGACCCCAGCCTAGACCGACCCTAGCCCTGGGCTGAGCCCCGATCCCGGACACAGCCCCAGCCCGGCCCGACTCTAAACCTCAGTTTCCAAACTCGTCCCTCTAAATCCTCAACCCAACCCTAACTTCCCCACAGGTTGGCTCTGTGACCCAGGCCAGCTTGGCTTGTTCCAAGTGGGACAGGGGCCCCGCCCCACCCTCTCCCCTCAGAGACCCCAAGAACTGGAGGCTTCCCGGGGGCCCAGGGCAGCGAGTGAGCCTCAAATGCTCCGGCTTGGAGGCCCTGCCGGGAGCTCCATCTACTGCCCAGCGGGGGCTGCATTAGCCGCTCAAAACGCATTCTGGAAATTAGAGCAGAGGCCTCGGTGACAATCACGGGTCATTCTCGTCTCAGTTCCCAGGCCCTCCCGCAGGGATGACAGCTCAGCCGCGGGTGGGGGGGCGGTGGGGAGGCGCAGAGGAACTGGGGGTTCCCAGCCGGCCGGCTCAGGCTTTCCCAAACCAGCTGGAGAAAGAAAAGTGCAATGACTGGGGGTTCGAAAGAGTCACCTCTCTGCTCTGCCCCCGTCCGTGGCTCCGAGCTGCCCAGGGCTTCTTCATTCGGCCCGCACGGTCAACCCGACAGCAGGTCAGGGCGGCGCCAGGGGAGAAGCCCGCTCCTCTGCTTCTCCATCTCTCTCCCCCACGGCGTTTGTGGGTTTCCTGAGTGCCCTCCAGTCACGGCGGCTCGTGAGGCAAAGCGGGGCTGTGTTTGTGTTTATTTCAGAAGTCGGGTGGACTTCAGGACAGGTTCGATCCAGCCCTTCAGCAGGACATCCAGAGCCAAGGTCCATTCTCTCTCCTGAGCTCTAGTTCCAGCCTCTATCCCAAACTCCCTTGAGTTTCTTTTCCCACCCCAAGATTCCCGCTCGCGCAGGGGCCTCCACCTAGCTAAACTACTCCACGCCTCCTAGCCCCCCGCCCGCCAAACCCTCACCCCAAAGGTCATGCCCGCAGGCAGAACATCAGTGCGGTCCCTGGAAAGAAAGGTCAGGAAGTTGGCTGCCATCCAGGTCCTCTGCCCCTCTAAGGGCCTCACTTTCCCCACCTGGAAAATGGGAACTTGAGTCCAAGTGCACTTGGATTCTTTTTCAGCTAAAGTTCTGTGAGCCTGGAGCCCCCACGTGGGGTTCATTGGTGACAAATCCTCTCAGGGGCCATTTCAGTCGTAATAACAGCCGACATCAATCGAGCGCTCACTATCGCTACGTCTTTTGGGCTCTGACAGTCACCAGCCCTCACCATCCCCTACAATGTAAGTCCTGGGGTTAGCTCCATTTCGCAGATAAGGAAACCGAGGCCCAGAGAGGTCCAGCTGCTTGCTGAAAGTCACACAGCGGGTGGAGGTTAAGCTCAGGACTTAACCCCTATGGGCCTGTTTCACTTTGCTAAAAGCTGTAGGAAGCTCTAGACCAAGAATGGTTGGATTTTAAAATGGTAATTTATTAGGTTAAAAGCTCACAGTTCTGAGGCTGCGTTCAAATCAAGGCACCCTCAGAGACACTGTCTCACCAGAGGTCGGCTGCAGAGGATGCTGGACTCCTGCCACGTGGCAAGACCCATGGAGGCGTCGGCTGCGCTTTCAGAAATCATGGCTCCAGCGTCTGGCTGCTCTGTCCGTGTCCTCTCCTCTCCTGGCTTCCTCTCTGAGCTCCTGGGATCCTTCTCTCTGTGTCTGTGGCTTTCAGTCCTCCATCTGAGGACCCTTTGATGATTGGCAAGAGGACCAGGTCCCTTAGGTCAATCAAAGATCCTTGACCAAAGGGATCCAATCAAAAGTCCTCGACCAAAGGGATCCAATCAAAGGTCCTCGACCAAGGGATCCAATCAAAGGTCCTCGACCAAAGGATCCAATCAAAGGTCCTTGACGAAAGGGATCCAATCAAAGGTCCTCGACCAAAGGATCCAATCAAAGGTCCTCGACCAAAGGGATCCAATCAAAGGTCCTCGACCAAAGGGATCCAATCAAAAGTCCTTGGCCAAAGGGATCCAATCAAAAGTCCTTGGCCAAAGGGATCCAATCAAAGGTCCTGGGCCAAGGGATTCAATCAAAGGTCCTTGACGAAAGGGATCCAATCAAAGGTCCTCGACCAAAGGGATCCAATCAAAGGTCCTCGACCAAAGGGATCCAATCAAAGGTCCTTGACGAAAGGGATCCAATCAAAGGTCCTCGACCAAGGGATTCAATCAAAGGTCCTTGACGAAAGGGATCCAATCAAAGGTCCTCGACCAAAGGGATCCAATCAAAGGTCCTTGACGAAAGGGATCCAATCAAAAGTCCTCGACCAAAGGGATCCAATCAAAGGTCCTCGACCAAAGGGATCCAATCAAAAGTTCTCAGCCAAAGGGATCCAATCAAAAGGGCTCCATGCCCACAGGAATGGACTCTTTTTCAGAACATGATCTTTTCTGGGAATGTCTAGACTCCACATATTCAGCTCCTACCTGGATTTTGAGGTCCATGTCTTCAATTCTGGCAATTGTGGAAAGGGCAGAAAGAAGCCTTTTCTCCCACGGATGCATCTCCAGGTTTGTAATGGGGTCAATGGGTGCCTGGGATTCAGTTTACCTCCTGGGAACCTTCCCTTTCCCCTGCAGTTGCTCCCACGTAACTGACAAGTGTTCCTCCTCCTCTTACCAATTTGGAAACTCGGGTTCAGAAAGGAAAAGTGATTCTCATGAGATCTCCCAGCCAGACAGCTCAGCAGTGCCTTGTGTCAGTCAGGATGAGCTGGGAGTGGTGCAGTAACAAATAACCCCTGTTGAGCCAGCCTCTAAGATGGCTCCGATGAGCCTCGCCTCCTGGTATCACATCCGCGTGAGTCTCCTCCCACCCTGAATCAGGGTTCATCCTTGTGATCCATAGACTATGGTGAACGTGAACACAAGTGACTCCCAAGGGCAGGTCGTAGATGGCACGGTAACTTCGTCCTGGCTCTCTTGAATCCCCCGCCCTGGGGGAAGCCGGCCACCATGTTGGGAGGACACTCAAGCAGCTCCTCCAGCCCTGGCTGGCATCTCCACTGTGACAGACTAATTGTGCTTACTTTGAACCACAAAATCACAAGAAGTAAGACATTATTTTAAGCTGCTGCATTTTAAAATATTTTATACAACCCAGACTATCAGGGGCAAACCCCCACATCTCAGTGGCCTGAAACCAACTAAGGTTTATGTATCACTCACACTCTATGCCCAAAACAGGTTGGCAGGGGGCCTTTGTGTCTACCTCACTCAGGCATTGGGGCAGATGGAATTTATTAGCTTCAAAGCTTACCGTTCGGTGGTCTCTGAGGCAGGGAACAGATATGAAGAATCGTACACTGGCTTTTAAAGATTTCCACCTAGAAGTGGTACACATCACTTCTGCCCTAGTAGGCCCATTTATTGAGCACCTACTAGGTGTCCCCACACATGCTTCCTCATCCATCTCTCAAGGCAATCCTGCCAAGACGGTTTTCTCATCTCCATTTTATGATTGAGGGAACTGGGGCCTGGAGATAGCAAGACACTTGCCCAATACCCCACCGCAAGTCAGAGGCATTTCCAGAAGGGAACTCTGCTCTAACAGCTCTCCATTTTTCTTCCCACAGAGTCTGTGGGTTTCCTGAATGCTCTCCAGCCTCAGCAGCTCATAAGACAAGGTCGGGCCAAGTCTGCATTTAATTCAGAAGTAGGGTGGAATTCAGGACGGGTTTGATCCAGCATTTCAACAAGCTCTTGCTCACCCACCTCTTCCCACCCCAGCAAGAATCCAGATTCACTCTTTCTCTTCCATCATTTCTGCCTTCATCCTAAATCTGGTTCTTTTGGTTTTGAAGAGTGGCTGCTGGCAGCTAAGGAGACGGAGGGTTGCAATGCTTTCTCATTCATGCCAACGAGAGAGAGAGAGATTGGATTCATAAAACTCTCTCTCTTAAAAACAGGAAAGAACATTCCATGGGCTTCCCTTGCATCTCATTAGTCAGAACTGTTCTTCACGGCTCTTTTGGAACTAGATGCCCCATCCTTATGCCCTCCTCTACTTTCTTGGCCATCACACTCATCACCTCTACATGTTATTAATTTATCATGCTCACTGGTCAATGTGAAGGTCAGCTCATGAGGACAAGGATTTTTGACCATTTCATTCTTTATTGTATCTGAGTGCCCAGAACTGTGCCTGGCACAAAGCAGAAGCTCAATAAATATCTGGTAACTGAAAGAAGGAGGCAGGATCACCCTCAGACAAGACACACATCTCTTCCAAGGCATTAATCAAGGAAAGTTGAGAATCTGTTAAGTAGGATGCAGAGGGTTGAGCATATAGTGCCCTGGCTCTCTCCCTGCAGGGCTGCTGTAGCCCAATTCCATCAATTTCCCAAGGACTCCATTCCTGTCAGGTGACCCTCCCAACCTGGCTCTTTGGGGTCCAGGAAATTCTTCTTCCCTCAGGTCTGGGGGGAGCGAGGGCTCCCCAGTCTGGGTGCTGCATCGTCTGCCAGGCTCCATGCTCTGTCTTCTACCCACATGGTCTCATTTAAACCTCACAGGTGCTCTTATAAATCCCATTTTACAGATGAGGAAACTGAGGCTCAGAACATTCAAAGTAGCTTGTACATAGAGGTAATAAGTCCCAAAGCCAGTCTATGTCACTCTCTAGCATTCATGTCTTTTAACTTCTCTTCCGGGTTGCCTGTTACATACGATTTCTCCCAGCTCTGTCTCTCCCCATCGCCACCAAAACCAATAAAAACAAATTAATTTATTCCTCATCTAAGGTATCTCCAGATTTCACATTTTCCTCCTCAGGCCCTTTTTATTCAGTGTGTCTAATAGAGCATGGCTGCAATGTCAACTCTCACCAGTAGAGGTCGCCCACACACACACTTTCAGTCCTGCATGGATTCCTGCCCTGATTTGTAGTAGAGTGAACTTGAAACTATGTTATACGATCACCTGGAAGTCAGGAACACCGCAGTATAGAGACTCATACACTACTGGGCTCAAGGGGTTGGACCCTTACCAGTTGCTGATTCTGAACCTGTGAGACAAGGGGAATTGGTCCCATTTTATAAATTGAAGAACTGAGAACCCATGAGGGCGCAGCTTCCGAGCACCGGGTTTCCATATGTGGAAATGGACATGAGAGTCCCTGACCTCCAGTCCCTCAGTAAATCCTGTCCCCACTGCTCCCAAAACCTGCCCAAACCACCACACAGCCACCAGGCTGGCCATTATTTTTAAAAAGGAATGGAAGAGTTGGCAAGGATGTGAAGAAGTTGGAACCCCCGTGTGTTGCTGTGGAGAGCCATATGGCTGCTCCTCAAAGAAAGTTAAACTTAGAGTTACCATACGAACTGGCTCTTCCATTCCCAGGAGGAAACCCAGAGAAATGGAAAAAAGGGACTCAAACGGATACTTGTACACTGATGTGCCCAGCCGCCAAAAGGTGGAAACAACTTGAGTGTCCATCAACAGATGAATGGATTTTAAAAAAATGGTGGTCTATCAGTACAATGGAATATTAGTTAGCCCTGAAAAGGAATGACGTTATGATACAGGCTACAACATGGATGAAACTTGAATAGATCATACTGAGTGAAAGAAGCCACTCAGAAAAGGAAAAATACTATATTTTTACTTTCGTAAAATAGTTACAAGTAGCAAATTTATGGAGACGGAACATAGATAATAGAATATCAAGGGATGAGGGAAAGGGGAGCTGGTGCTTGGTGGGTAGAGAGTATTTGTAAATTTTAGATATTAAAAAAGAAGATGGGGGCGGTGGGGTTGAATGGGACCTCGTATTTTTTTAATGTAATTTTTAAAAATAAATAAATAATTAAAAAAAAAAGAAGAAGAGGGAAGTGAACTTGGCCCAGTGGTTAGGGCGTCTGTCTACCACATGGGAAGTCTGCAGTTCAAACCCCGGGCCTCCTTGACCCATGTGGAGCTGGCCCACGCACAGTGCTGATGCGCACAAGGAGTGCCGTGCCACGCAAGGGTGTCCCCCACATAGGGGAGCCCCACGTGCAAGGAGTGCACCCCATAAGGAGAGCCGCCCAGCGCAAAAGAAAGCGCAGCCTGCCCAGGAATGGCACCGCACACACAGAGAAGTGACACAACAAGATGACGCAACAAAAAGAAACACAGATTCCCGTGCCGCTGACAACAACAGAAGCAGACAAAGAAGACGACGCAGCAAATGGACACAGAGAACAGACAACCGGGAGGGAGGGGGAGAGAAATAAATAAATAAATAAAAATCATTTAAAAAAAAGAGAGAGACACAGATTCCCGGTGCTGCTGACAAGAATGCAGGCGGACACAGCAGAACACACATTGAGTGGACACAGAGATCAGACAAGTGGGGGGGGGGGGGATAAATTAAAATCTAAAAAAAAAAAAAGAGTGGTTGCTGAGGGCAGGGAGAGGGAGGAAGAGATGTGACGTGGGGGCATTTTCGGGACTTGGAGTTGTCCTACGTGATACTGCAGGGACAGATGCAGGACATTATATATCCTGCCATAACCACTGAATGGACTGGGGGAGAGCGTGAGCTACAGGGTAAATTATTATCCGTGTGGTGCAGCAGTGCTCCAAAATGTGTTCACCAAAGGCAGTGAATGTGCCAGTGAGGAAAGAGGCTGTTGACGTGGGAGGAGTCGGGGTGGGGGAGTGGGGGGTATAAGGGAACCTCATATTTTATAATGTAACATTTTTTGTGATCTATGTATCTTTTTTTAAAAAGACAATTTTAAAAAATTAAATTATTTCTTAAAAAGAGACAATGCCCGGGTCTGCTTCCAGGGACCGTGCTCCAGACGCGTTCTTATTAATCATCCTTGTTCTCTTACGACCGGACGCGCTGCAAGGATGTGGTCCAGACGCCCTCGCTCTCCCCTGGCCTTGGCGCCGCCGCCACCTCCTCGGAGAAGCCCTCCGTGATTGCACGGCCTACAATCTCGCCGCCTCCAGCCGCGTCCGCGTCGCGGCCCAACCCCACTTCACTCCCTCCGCCGAGCTCTGAACCCACTTCTGGGTTTATATACTCACTCCTCCATTGTCTCTCTCTCCCCTGCACTAGAATTTAAACCACATATGAGGGCTGGCGTTCTATCCATCTTGCATGTGGCCATAACCCAAATGTCTAGAAAGTTGAGGGCTTGGTATCCAGTGAGCGCTCAATAGATACTGGCTGGCTGGGATCCCTGACTCCGGGGTCTCGACGGCCCTGTGGGGTGGCAGGTGCGGCCACGTGCCCCGCCACAGACTTCGGGCTGACCCGGTGAAGCTGGCCAGGACGCGCGCTCGGCTCTTTCCGTTGTCCCCGCAAGCCGCGGCCTCCCCGGTGCCAGGACGAGGCGCGCATCGGCCAGCGGGTGCTGACGTGAAATGCCAGAGATCGGCTGCTTTTTGTTTTGTTTTGTTTTAAGATTTATTTTTCTTTCTCTCTGCCCCCCAGTTGTCTGCTCTCTGTGTCCATTCCCTGCGTGTTTTTCTGTGTCTGCTCGCATTATCCAGAAACTGGGAAACTGCGGCTCTTTTTCTGTTGTGTCAGCTCTCCGTGTGTGCGGTCCACTCCTGGGCAGGCTGCGCTTTCTTTCGTGCTGGGCGGCTCTCCTTACGGGGCGCACTCCTTGCGTGTGGGGCTCCCCTACGCGGGGGACACCCCTGCGTGGCACGGCACTCCTTGCGCGCATCAGCACTGCGCGTGGGCCAGCTGCACACGGGTCAGGAGGCCCGGGGTTTGAACCATGGACCCTTCATATGGTAGGCGGACGCTCTTATCAGTTGTGCTACATCCACCTCCTGGCTGGTTTTTATAAAGGGTATTTATTTGGGGTAGGAGCTTACATTTACTAGACCATAAAGCATAAGTTCCTTCCCTCACCAAAGTCTATTTCCACGTGTTGGAGCAAGATGGCTGCCGACGTCTGCCAGGGCTCAGGCTTCCTGAGCTCCTCCCTTCCCGGGTCTTGCTTCTCTCTGGGCTCAGGGTTCCTCCCTTCCTGGGCTGGCTTCTCTCTCCTCTGTGTGCTTACTGCCCGGGGCTCCAGCTTAAGGCTCCAGCATCAAACTCCAACATCCAAACTCCAACCTCAGCAGCCCCCAGCTCTGACCCTGGCCGTGCCTCTTATCGGTGACGCCCTAATGACACGGCCCAGTCAAAGCCCCAGTCGTACCTCAGTCGCGCCCAGATACAGACCAGATGACAAACACAGCCCACATCTATTTTGGGAATTCATAACCTCATCAAACAGCCACAGCGGGACCCAGAAGAGAAGGGGGTCCTTCGTGGAACCCCGTGGTCTCCCCGAAAGCGGGGCTCCCCCTCCGGCGCCGCCGACCCCCGGGGCCGTCCCGGGCCTCCTGGGGCATCGCGCAGCACCCCTGGCTTCCCCCCACCCCACCCGGCAGCCGCCCCCCACCCAAGCCACGACGACCAAAACCGTCCCCAGGCCTGGCCGCCCGCGCCCCGGGGCCGGCCTCCCACCCGCCTCCCCACGGGGCGCTTCGGGAGTCCGGGATGGCGGGGACCCCCCGGGCCCGTGGCTCCCCGCCTGGGCCGACGCCAGCTGGCCAAGGCCTCGCCCGCCCCGGCCGGGCAATGGGCTGAGCTGGGAGCCGGCCGGGCCCGCGCGTCGGGCCACCTGAAGGACGGGCCATCGGTCCGCGCCGCGCGAGGAAACAAAGCGCTGTCCCCTTCATTGTTTAAAACGCGGCTTAAGCGATTCCGGGCGGGCCGGGCGCTCCCTGGCCGCCTCTCGGGGCTGGGTGGAGGGCGGCAGAGGGGGGACGCGGCGCTGTCGCCCCCCGGGGTGATGGATGAGCCCCGAAGAGCAGCTGCCAGGCTGCCTCTCGGCCGGCCGGCGCCGCAGGCCACCGTAATTCATGAACCACGCGACCGTGGTGACAGCGGCTGATGGGGACTCAGCCCGCCTGGGCCCGAATTGATTTTGGGGGTGACATCTCGGAAAGGGGAGGGGGGGCGCCTGGGGGCGGGGCCACGGGCCTTGGAGAAGGGGGTCCCGGCGGGGGGGGCCGCCAAGGGCTTCGGGCCCGAGGGCCCCAAAGGAGCCACCGAAGCGAAGCCGGGGTCCCACAGAGGGGCCGAGGGACGGACACTGCGCCTCGGCCGGGCCCGGGGATG
Source organism: Dasypus novemcinctus (assembly GCF_030445035.2). Lineage (NCBI taxonomy): Eukaryota > Metazoa > Chordata > Mammalia > Cingulata > Dasypodidae > Dasypus > Dasypus novemcinctus. The sequence goes on along the minus strand of NC_080691.1, from coordinate 80,741,042 downwards.
GCCAGGAGTTGGCTGGGAATCTCGTCGTCCCCGGGCGCTCGGCCGGGGTGGCCAGGGGTGGCAGATAAAGCTACAGACAGCCAGGGACGTCCTGGAAAAACAACAAAGACCTTTTTAGCATAAGTATAGCCCACGCCGGTATTGGGGCTATACTTATACTAAAAAAAAAAAAAGGGATTTGCCTTTTGTCTGAAATCCAATTTTAATCAGGCAGCCCGGGTTTCATTTGCCCGTCCCGCTGTGACACCCAGGACGCCAGCTCCCGGCAGCCCCCACGAGGGATAAGGTGGCAACCCGTTCACCTCATGAGGAAATCGAGGCAAGAATTAAGATTCAAGGGAAGTGGACGTGGCTCAATGCATAGGGCGTCCGTCTACCACATGGGAGGTCCCCAGTTCAAACCCCGGGCCTCCTTGACCCGTGTGGAGCTGGCCCATGCGCAGTGCTGATGCGCACAAGGAGTGCCCTGCCATGCAGGGGTGTCCCCCGCATAGGGGAGCCCCACGCGCAAGGAGTGCACCCGTAAGGAGAGCCGCCAGCGCGAAAGAAAGTGCAGCCTGCCCAGGAATGGCGCCACACACACAGAGAGCTGACACACAAGATGACACAACAAAAAGAAACACAGATTCCCAGTGCTGCCAAGAATACAAGTGGACACAGAAGAACACACAGAAAATGGACACAGAGAGCAGACAAGGGGGACGGGGAGAGAAATTAATAAAATAAATCTTAAAAAAAAAAAAAGATTCAGGCCCAATGCCAAGGCCAGAACCTTCCAAAGCCTTCATGACCCCGTGCTACTGTTGACAGGAAGGGACAATGGCTTTTCTCTCTATGCAGGGACAGGTCAGAGGAGTTCCAGGGACGGCCTCTGGTGACAGACAGATGATAGTCCCGGTGGGGTCTCGTAATTGCTGTGTGACCTTGGAAAAAGGGCTTTGCCTCTCTGGGCCTCCATCTCCAGCTCTGGAAAAATGGGCCCAACCGTGGCACCTCCACCGCAGGGTGCTGGGCGAGCGCTTGATATGTGGAAGGGGCTCCTTGGGTCTCCACAAATACCACCGAAGACAGAGAGGGAGACGGGGATCTGGGTGGGGTCCCTGAAAAACGTGCCCCGTTTGGAGAGTGAAAATGGAAGCTGCAAATCAGAAAGTTCGTGCGCTTCTGTGAGAGGGGAGAAAGCAAATAAAGGAGGCTGATGGGGGCAGCAACCGCAGCGCACAGGGCCCAGCCCCCCGCCCGGCCCTGCGGCGCGGCTTTAAATATCGTTCAAGATCAAATAATTCTCCCCCCTCCGCGCCGCGTGATTGACGCGGTAATGGGCCCCTCCGCCAGGGAGAAGGTCATGCTGGAACGCAATCAGTTCTTTCCAGCACGATGCATAAACATGATGTCTCAGGCAGGAGAGACACGGCTGTCCCCAAACCCTCCGAGCTCTCGATGCAGGGCACGAAGGGATCCTGGCAACAGTGACAGCCAGGGAGGCTTCCTGGAAGAGGCGTGGCAGCCGCTGAGATTGGAAGCAGGAGGCATCGCAGGGCAGGGGCGATCGCAGAAGCGAAGGTTTGGAGGTGGGAACGCTCTCTTCCTGCATCTCCTCGGCCCCCCTACGCCACGGCTGAGCGCTCAGGTCTCCTTGTTTTATTCCCAGCTTTACACCTTCCATGGCTCCCAGCTCTCCTCTCGACCTCAGGGGTGCAAATCCTGCCCCCTCCCTCTTAGTAGCTGCGTTCTCGGACAGGTCACACGCGCGCGCCCCAAACCTGGGTCTCCTCACGCACGGCACTGTGTCCTTGTTTGTCGCGAGCTCCCTGGAGGACAGGAAACTGTCCTGCTCACACCTCCCCAGGACCCAGCACAGAGCCTGGCCCACAGAAGGCACTCAATAAATGTTCGTTAAATCAGTGACTGACTTAGTCACCCAGGGCTGGTCGACCCCCCTGGTCAAGAACATCATCCTCTGTTTTCCCGGGCATGGCTGCCACAGCGCACCTCGTGGTCCAAAGTGGCTGCCAAAGCGCCAGCCATCACGTCCGCATACTAGCAGCAGCAAAGAAGGCAGGATTGGCCGGAACTCAGTCCCACGGTCACACCTAGCTTGCTGCTAGGGAGTCCGGGGATTGTATCTTACAGCACGTGCCCGATCTCCCCCCTCCCATCCCACCCCTCATCCAGCAGCAAATCTGAAAGTGAGAAAGACATTAGGCGGCAGGGAACAACGGGCTGACTCTGACCCCCACGTGTCCAGAAGCCAGGGAACCCCGTATTAGCTTTTCTACTGCTGCCGTGAGAGAGGACCACGAGCCCAGTGACTACAACAGCTCGCGTTCATTATCTCACAATTCTGGAGGTCAGAAGTCTGCAGTGGGCCTCGCCATTCTCCAGGGGAGAGCCCACCCTGGCCCTTCCCAGAGGCCGCCCGCATTCCTGGGCCCGTGGCCCCTCCCTCCCTCTTCAAAGTCCTTCCCCGCTGCCCCCGTGCTGTCCTCTTCCCAACCAAGAATCCAGGATCACCCCCGATGTATATAAAGCCCGCCGCTCAGCAGGTTTGGCCCAGGGAAGCTTCGTTTCCCTTTGCCGTGAAACCTGATAGACCCGCAGAGTCTGGGCTTTGGGACGTGGCCGTGTTTGGGGGCGTCTCTATTCCGTCTACCACCCCACCCAGCCCGGACAACCTTGCCACGGGCATCGCCTCCGACAGGGAAGAATTTTTTTTTCAAGATTTATTTATTATATTTGCCCCCCCTCCCCCCACGGTCTGCTCTCTGTGTCTATTCGTCATGTGTTCTTCTGTGTCTGTTGTCTTCTCATCGGGCGGCTCCGGGAACCGATCCTGGGACCTTCCGGAGTGGGAGAGAGGCGCTCGATCTCTTGTGCCACCTCAGCTCCCTGGTCTGCTGCGTCTCTTATTGTCTCTCCTCTGTGTCTCTTTGTTGTGTCATCTTGCTGTACCAACGTGGGCCAGCTTGCCTTCACCAGGAGGCCCCGGGAATCGAACCCTGGACCTCCCCTGTGGTAGGCAGGAGCCCAACTGCTCGAGCCATATCCAATTCCCAGGGAAGAACTTTGCTAAGAACCCTCCCGTGTATTCAACTCAGAGCCTTGGCGCTTTGACGTCGCAACGCCCCCTCCAGCCCCCGTGGGGGAGAAAATGCCTCTGTACCCATTGAGCAGATCAGGTGACTGAGGCTCCAGAGCTGGAATTTGAACCCACGCCAGTGTGATCGCGAAAACTGCGCCTTCTTTAGGCCACTATTGTCACTTGTGTCGTGAATCTCATTGTTGGCATCATTCATTGAGAAACCTCCCAGGCGCCAGCCTCTGGGATCTGCTAACCCCGGTCTCTGGAGCGGGTGCTACAAGGGAGACCACTGAGGCCCAGAGAGGCCGAAGGACATCCCAAGGTCACCCAGCCGGCGGCAGAGCCGGCACTCGAACCCGGGTCCGCTTGGCTCTGGACCACTCTGCTGCCCGTGGGAGGTCACAGGGGACCCTGCTGGGGTGATTTGTCAGAGCCAGGATTCCTGGGCCCTTTGTCTTTCCGGCGAAGGCTGGGACGGCGGCGGTGAGAGGGGAGCCGAGCCAAGTGCTGATGCGACATTTCTCTGCGAAAGCCGCGGGGCCACGTGGCCACGGCCGAGGGCCCTGCCGGTCATCAATCTCACCCAGCCCTCACCCCGCCACGTCCCCGCCCCCGCCCTGGCACCCTCCGCACCCCCCCCGGGTCTCCGTCTTGCTGCAAAGCAGAGTCCAAGGGACCCGGCAGAGCCCCCTGAAGGGATTCCAGGGGAGGCACCTGGGAGGGCCCAGTGGCGGGGTCTCAGCCCGTCCCCTGCTGCAAAGTCTCAGGCAGGCCTCGCCCGCCGGAAGGAACACGCGTCTGGAACGCCCGCACCCGGATCCCCACCCCAGCTCCTCTAACGCCGCGCCGGCGAGTTCATCCGGCTGTGCCTCCGTTTCCCCATCTGCAAAGAGGGTCCAAGAAGCAGAGGGCTTGGCGTGGGTCTGACGGGAGGTGGAGGACGGGAGCTGCGACAAACGCACTGAGCTTGGCCGGTGTCGATGGAGCCCGGAGGAGGCCATGAGAAAGCTCAAATTGTCCCCGGAAGGCTTCCCGGAAGAGGCAACGTTTGCAGGCAGAGGTGAGCTCCAGGGCGGCACGGATGGGACCGCTCAGCCTGTATGAGATTCCAGCAGCTGCTGTAACAACCTGCCCCGAAGGGGGTGGCGTAAACGCACAGAAATGTTTTCTCACGGTTGTGGAGGTGAGAAGCCCGAAATCGAGGGGTCGCAGACCCCGCTCTCTCAGACGGGCTTAGAGAGTAACCTGTCCCAGGCCCCTCCCCTAGATCCTGCTGCTCTCGGAACCCCTGGCGTCCCTGGGCTCAGAGACGTGTCCGCGAACGATTCCAGGTTAGTTTGCGAAAGATGAGGGGCCCGTGGCGGGGAGAGCCTGGCCGTCCCAGCCAACAGCCAGCCGAGCCCCCAAACAAGAAGGGGGGTCCACCCACCCCCGTTAACTACGCGGACAATCACGGCGTGGCAGCTTGATGTTAGCCACGAAGTCCAAGAAGAGGTCGAAAGGGGAGGGGAAAATGGACGTGCAATGGATGGAACAAAGGTAGATAAGGGGGCAAGAGAGGAGTTATGTGAGAGTACACGAGGATGAATATAAAACAGCTAATATTACACCAAAAACATATAGGGGACGACAGACTAATAATGAAAACCATAAGACAAAACATAGGATAACTAAAAAATTTAGAAAACTGTACAACCTAAAGTATGGACCACATAGTAAGCACAAATGTTACCTTGTTTGAAAACTATAGTTTCGGAATCTGTACATCAGTTTCAGGAAATATGATATGAATAAGTTAAAAGATTATTGCTGTGGAAGGGAAAAGGTTTTATGGTGGATCTGGGGAAATACTGTATATTGTATATATGAATTTTGGTGATCTAAGACTCTTCTGAAGCTGACATTATGTTGGGATTCACTTTACGGGAAGTTTTGGATCACAGAGTGGTTCAACAATGGCAGCGGAGGAATACTGATATGGGACGTTATTGACAGGATATATATGGTTGACAGGGAGTTATACAGGGCATATGCCCAGGGTATATGGTAATGTCTATATATACTCATAGTGGAAACAATTAAAAACAACAGCTGGGGGGGTACTGGGCTCCTGGCCGGGGGGTCACTGTTGTGGGCCCTGGGAGAGCAGCGGCAATCCTCCAGGTGCAACGGCAAGAACCAGGAAGGAAGGAGGGCCCAACAGTGGGCCCTTGATACTAATGGCTACACTTTTGAGCCTATGCACCTGCAATAAGAACAAGGCCTAGAGTAGCATTGTGCCTGGGGGTTTCCTCCTGACAGCCTTCATGTTACTCAAATGTGGCCACTCTCACAGCCAAACTCAGCGTGTAGATGTGATGCATTCCCCCCAGCGTGGGACACGACACCCGGGGATGAGCCTCCCTGGCACCGAGGGATCACTACCACATACCAGCTGAAGAAGCAACTAGAAAATGACCTTGAATTAAAGATTCAATGCGGAACAGCAGAATATACCTGTCTACATATAATAACATGACTTCGGGAAGCGGTTTGACCTAATGTAAGGGGGAAATGGAAAGGAGAAATGAGATTATAAGGCTGTGAGTCTCTAAAAAAGAGTCTGGAGGTTGTCAGAAGGAATACCCCTATGTACAACTGAACAGAGTCTAAGAGACAGATAAGGTAGATACAACCCCAGGTATTGGTTCTTTTGAGGGATAAAGAGACCCACGGGTTCTATGGTCATGGCAGAAGGGGTTCACTGCCATGACAGATGGCCCTTCTTTGGAGCTGGTGTTTCTGCGTGATGGAAATGGACTCAGAGGGGATCTCTTTTCACAAGACTTGCATGCTACTTTATTGGAATTGTAGTTGGTGCTGGGTTTAAGATATATGTAGGGGATTCAAATCTCTGGACTGATAATATGACACCCAGGCCCAGAGCCTCAACAGACTTCAGCTCCTACACTTTGACTTATTGGACTTACTCCACTCAGCTAACATGGAGTTGAAGAAGGTCAACCACCACAACATGGAGCCTAGAGTGTCTACAACTAGAAGCGGGAAGAGTGCATCCAGTACCCATGTGGAATCTAAGCCCTCACTTGACATAGATGTGCAATGGACACAACCAATCCAATGTCCACAGAGGAAATGTGAAATGGGTGTGGGAACGGTAGCCATGGGGGCTGCTGGGTGTGGGGAACGGGAGGAAGAGATGAGATGTGGAGGCGTTTTCGGGACGTGGAGTTGTCCTGGATAGTGCTTCACGGACAATTACGGGACACTGTAGATCCCCCCAGGGCCCACTGGATGGAACGTGAGAGAGTCTGGGCTATGATGTGGACCATTGACTATGGGGTGCAGTGATGCTCAGAGATGAACTTACCAGGTGCAATGGATGTATCACGATGATGGGAGAGAGTGTTGCTGTGGGGGGAGTGGGGGGCGGGGGCGGTGGGGTTGAATGGGACCTCATATATTTTTTTTAATGTAATTAAAAAATAATAATAATAAATAAATATTTTTTAAAAAAAAAAGCATGACAAAAAAAAAACACAAAAAAACAAAAAAAAAAAAAGAAGAGGTCGAGGCCGTGTTTGAAAACTGGGCAGTTCCCTGGGCGTGAGCCCCTTTGATTGTCATAGATTCGGCTGTGCCGTCTGGTTAAACCTCGCTAAGATTAGGGCTTTGATTCGAACACGGCGTTCGGGTGCATTGAGCGCCAGTGCCCTCCACGGGCTGGTGAAAGAGACCCTCACACGGAAGGAGACACGCAGAGAACATAGAAATAGGCACGGCGGAGGAGGCAGCTCGGTCTTGATGCTGGAGCCCCCGAGAGAGATGAACCATTCACCTGATGGTCTACAGCGGACCTGGTGAAGAGACCGGAGCAGCTGAGCCCTGAGAGAGACGAGCCCCTGGGAGAGAGATGAGCCCCCGGGAGAGAGACGAGCCCCCGGGGAGAGATGAGCCCCTGGGAGAGAGACGAGCCCTCCAGCTGAACACTGAGATCAGAAGAAGCTGGGCCCACAGCGTTGAAAGAGGAAGAGGAAGGGGAAACGGATGTGGCTCAACTGATTGGGCTCCCGCCTACCATATAGGAGGCCCAGAGTTCGATGCCCAGGGCCTCCTGGTGAGAGCGAGCTGGCCCACACAGAGTGCCGACCTGCATGGGAATGCTCCTGGCGTGGGAAACCTGCTCTGTGCTGGAGTCCCGGCCGATGCTGAGAACTGGTGTGGCAAGAGGAGACACAGAGGAGAGACAATAAGGAGACGTAGCGGAACAAGGAATTGAGGTGGCACAAGAGAGTAATCGCCTCTCTCTCACTCCAGAAGGTCCCAGGATCAGTTTCCTGAGCCGCCAAATGAGAAGACAAGCAGACACAGGAGAACACAGAGAGCAGACAACGGGGGGACCCAGGCAGGAGGCAGATAAATAAAAAAATAAATCTTTAAAAATAAAAGAGAGGAAGAGGAAGGCCGAACCCTGGCAGACGTCGCCCGCCGTCTCGCTTCAACACGTGGCAACAGATTCTGGGTGAGGCAGGACCTCTCGAGGCGCCGTGAGCTGGACTCTAGAGAGCTGGGACCTGTCAGCTTCTCCCCCAAGCAAATCCGCTTTACAGAAGCCCACGGAGTTCCGGTCCTTCGCCTCAGCGCGCCGCGGCTGACTAATACAAACAGGCTCAGCCGAGCCCCGGAAAATCACCCAGCGCATCGGGAAGACGCGTGAACCAAAATAAACGCCGGGCGCGTTCAGCCGCGGCGTTCGGGGGTGGCTTGTTACGTCCCGAGCGGTAGCTGACTGATACAATCAGCAACGGCTTTGCCATCACCGTTCCCCCCGAACAAAGGGCACCCACTTACCTTCCGCGTGAATCAAACCGGGAGGAATCGCACAATTGCCTCTCCCTAAAAAAAGACTCCCGCTCCGAGGGCGCTCGCCGGCTCCTACAAAGGAGAGGTGCCGGCAGCCTCATCCTGATTAGAAACCGTTCAGTTCCGCCTCACCGGGCACCCTCCCCCCCGGCTCCATCCACCCCAGGCCCAGCAGGGCTCCCGGGAAAGGGGGGCGCTCGGCCAGGCTTGCGCTCTGGGTCAGGGGATTAGCTCTGGGGGTCCCTTGGCTGCCCCCGGCCCCCAGTATCCCGATCCCGGCGGCTCGGGGAGCGCCTGCTGGCCGGTGCCTTCCGACAGCTGAGAAGCTCTCGAGAAGGAGGCACGAGTGCGGGCGGCAGGGGCAGGACGGCTGCAGCCGAGGAGAAATAACGGGCGCCCCAGGGGTGGCGTGGCACTGCGCTTGTCGCCGTCCCAGGTGGCTGGACAGCTGTCATCACCTGTCTCTCGAGGCACTGACCTGGCCCTCCCCTGTGGCCTGGGCTTCCCCTGGTCCAGCCGCTAACAGAGTCCAGCAGCTGCTGGGACCGGCTCCAATGGCCCCTTCTTTCTGGCCAGTGCCCCATGCTGTCTCTACAGTTAATATTTTTAATATCACCCCAGGCAGCAAGGAGTTCAGCCAGAATAACTCAGGGAGAAGAGCCTGAGCTCAAGGAGCAGACCTGAGTATAAACCCCGGCTTAGAGAAACGGGGATGCGCAAATAAATGATGGGATGATGGTTCGGTTGTGCTGTGGAATACTATGCAGCCGTGTAAAAGGAAGTGTTGTCTCATGAGATGAATTGTTAAAATAAAAAAAGGTGGAGCGGGGGGTGGGTTCAGTGGTTGAGCAGGCACTTCCCATGTATGAGGTCCCGGGTTCAAGCCCTGGTACCTCCCCAAAATAAAAAGAGTGAGGCACTGGTCAGTGTTCAATTGGCTACCTTTGGCAGTAAAGGAGAAGGGTAAATTAAAAAGTATTTCCATTTAACTGTATGTGTAGAGACCACAGGAGGAGTCACAAGAAATGAATAAAAAGTTTCCTAGGATGGCATGACAAAGAGACGTCTTACTGCATATCTTTTCCTGTTTTGAATCTACATGCTTTTATTACTGCCTCAAGATATCAAATGTAAAAATATAAAGCAAAGAAACCCACAAAAGGCAGAAAGGAAATCAGAAAATAAACCAACAATCAAAAGGAAAAATAGAAAACTGTGGCTTGGCTGCTCATTAACTGCACGAGGCTGGAAAGCTGATCAGTTTTCTCATCTGTGAAAGGGGAATGATAAAGCCTGAGGGGCATGGATGTGGCTCGAGCAGTTGAGCACCCGCCTCCCACATGGGCGGTCCCAGGGTCAGTTCCCAGCACCTCCTCTAGAAACAAGGAAGACAGCCACAGCAAGGGCAAACAACAAGGGGGTGGGGAGAAAGAAATAAAATAAATCTCACAAAAATTTTTAGAAAAAAAGAAAAAGGACATTAGAGGAAAACTCAGAAAATCTGGATAAACTAGGTGCTTCGGTTAAGAAGAATTTAACAGACACTAACCTATCATTCATTGCAACAAATATACCAAACTGGTACTGGGTATATGAGAACTCTGAGTGATCTTTGCAATTTTTCTGTAAGTTTAAAACTTATTTTTAGATTAAAGATTTATTTTTAAAAGACCCCTCCTAACCCTTAAGCTTGTAAGGCGGCCTAGTCTATGCCCCATCACGGCACTGTGAGAAGAGAAGCAGACCCCACTGGCTGGCCCTGCCGCAGCCGCTCCTGCCCCTCTTCTTTCTTCCCTGCTTTGATTGGATTTCCATGGCCTTTCAGAACAAGACGACTCCAGCCCCCGCCTCAGGTTTATGCATCATGATTGAACCCAGCTCCTCGCTGGTGAGTGCTCTAGAGGCAGGCCTGTGGTCCAGTGAGATGTGAAGAAGTCTGCTGGGAGAATTCTGGGCAAGGTTTCCTCGCCCATACAAAGGGCCACAGAAGAAGCGAAGGCCCCATGCTTTCCCTGCCTGGTGTTTGCGTTTGGATGTGATGGCTGGAGCTCTGGCAGCCATTTTATGACCGACCATGGGGGGACAGGCTAAGAATGGTGGAGAGGGAAAAGGTCACAACCAGAGACTTTGATGATGTTTTGAGCCATTGAATCACCACCCTGCACCAGGTGCCTTGTTCCGTGGGATAGTGACTTTGTAGTTTAGGTCTTTTGAGTTGGAGTTTCTATTACTTGCAGCCAAAAGCAGCCTTGCTTCTCGTGTAAGCTTGAATAGTGCCAATTCTTCAGCACTCCCAGCATCCACTCCTGTCATGGCCTCATCGAAGCCTTCTGGCTATGTCACTTGCTTTGATGAGTGGCCTGTGGGCAGACACGACTGTGCTAGTTCTGAGGCTGGATCTTATGATTCCTTGCATATTTCTGCTTTCCCTCTTGCGCCTCTGCTGTCACCAAGAGAAGAACCCCCCAGGGTAGCTACTGCCCCTTCAACCCAGGCCCTAACTCACAGGCAATTGGACAATACATGATTGCTTTTAAGATGTTTTTTTTGGGAAGTCGCTTTGTTATGCAGCAATAGCTAACCATTACACTTACCAAAGGCAATGCTATTATTTGCCTCATTTTACAGATGAAGTAATGGAGGCTCGAAGAGAGGGACCCTGAGGACTCCCGGCTGATGAGTGACCGAGTTGAGATCCAATCCCAGGATCGGTCTTCGTCGTTCTGTATCCTGCCTGGCGACCACTGGGCCCGTCTCCCTCTGTGCCGAGTGCTTCTGTGAGCCACGCTAAGAAATTCTTCTCTCCTTTCCTCTCCTGCTCAATCCCTCACCTTTGAAAGGGGCGGAAGGAAGGTGTTCGCCTCTCACAGCATAACCTTCCCTGTGCTTTCCACACGGGCCTCGAAGCAGCAGCGGCAAAGGCCAGTTTAGAGAAACGGAGATCCAGAGAGGGCGGGGAGCTGCCCGGGGCCACACAGCAAGCAGAGAGTACCGCAAGATCCTAGGCTCCGCCTGCAGCCTCGGGGAGTAAGACAAGCCCACTGTCCCCCTCCAGGGAGCAGCTGGCTTCGTGTCCGCTCCTGCGAGGGGAATGCAGGCCGGCAAGGAAACATTTTCTCTCCCCTCCTGAGCCCCGGGAATTCCTCCCCGGGGAGAGACGCCGGCTGCTAATTCTCTCATCGCAAGATTAGGGGATTTCATTCCTGCCTGCACAGTTCCGGGGACAGGTGACGTTTACAGATTATCTCCCGTGATACTGGGCACTGGGGGCGTCACGAGGCCGCTTGGGGGGTGAGGCTGGGGTGGCAGGGCCAGGACGGTGCTCGGAGGTGGCTCTGCCCATCCCCTGCACGTGGACAGAGGAGTCAGGAGCCAGAGAAGGAGAGTGACCTGCTCAAGGTCACACAGCAAAGGACAGATGAGACACTCCTCACAGCAGCCAGAGGGCGCCTGCGAGCACCCGAATCAGGGCCCGTCTCTCCTCTGCCCGCAGCCCTCTATGGCTCCCACCTTCCCGGGGGGTAAAAGCCCCCGTGCTCCCCGTCGGGCCCTGCACGCCTGCCCTGTCACCTGCCTGCACTTACCTCCTCTCCCGTCTTGCCCACCCCAGCAGCAGACGCTTAGCAAGTGCTCCCGAAAAAGGTAAAGGACCCAAAACAGAATAAACGGGGACCTGGAACACGTCTGAGATCTGAGAGGGACTTTTCGTTCACTGCCTCTGCTTGCACTCCTCCCCGGCTTGGGGAGCTCACTACCTATCAAGGACTCCCATGTCATCCCTGAGCAGTTCTGGCCATCGGCAGGGGCCTCCTAAGTCAGGGTGAAATCGGGGCAGAATTTTGTTCCAGGGGTAGACTGTGTTGGCGACGGCAGGTAACTGAAGCCAAAAGGGGCGTCTGGGAGCTTTGGGAGCTTTCGCAGGGCAGCGCTTTGGACACTGAAGTGAACCCAGCTCTGTCTCTGCAAAGCCGCTCTCTGTGTCTCGCTTTTCCTCTTTCTCTGTGTCTCTCTCCTTCTCCGCTTTCGGTGCCTGAGTTTGTCCCGGGGTCGCCTTGCTGTTGAAAGTCACGCAGATCCTGAAACAGCTTCTCAGTCCCGAAAGAAAATTGCCGGCCACCCCGGCAGCAGAATAATTGGATCGGCGGGCGGCTGGGATTGAATCAAGTGGGGGGGGTCGGGCGGGGAGGGGGGGCTCGAGCTCAGCCCAAAGTGGGGCCCTCTTCGGGGGGGACGCGTGCGGCGGTGGAAAAGGGGCGTGCGGCAGCGGCGCTGCCCCGAGACGACCCAGACCTGCGGGGACAGGGAGAGGCCGCGCCCCCTCCTGCGCCTGCCCCCAGGCCTGCCCGGGCCTCGGAGGCCCCTGCCCGGGCCGGCCACGGCCGCGGCCCCGCGCCTCGGAGCCGGAGTCCATCACCCATCAGCCATCCCTCTGTCCGTCCGCCCATTCAGAGCCCCACTCGGCCACCCTTCTGTCCACCACCCATTCACCCACCTGTCCTTTCACGCACCTCCATCCACTCACCCACCCCCATCCATCCTTCCATCCAGCCACCCATCCAAACTCCCCTCCACCCGTCTCCCCACCCACCCATGGACACCATCATCCATTCTCCGCCGCCCCCCCGTGCAGTCACCCGCCCGTCGTTCCCTCCTCCATCCGCTGCTCCAGCATCCAGCTGGGCTCCTGCGGGGTGCTGGGGGCGGCAATGACGGCCCTGCTCGGCCGGAGGAGCCCCGGGTCTAAGTGGGGGGTTGAACAAGTAATGGAAGGAACCACTCGTCGTGTGAATGGCGATCGTTCCTTCAAGAGACACGCAGGCAGCTCTGAGACGTATGATGGCAGGCGAAGAGGAAGGGGAATTAGGATCCCAAGGGGAACAGTGTGACAGGTAGCAGGGAACAGCATATGAGAGGCAGATGTCTCGTGTCTGGCTCAAGGGCAGGGCGGAGGGAGCTGCCTCTGCACTGGGGGACTCTAGATGAGGAGTGGGTCCACTTTGGGGGGTACTGGAGGGCCCGGGGGATGCCCAGGGAAGGGCATCGAGACTCAGCCAGAGGGGACTGAAGGAAGGCAAAGGCGACGAGAAGGTGCAGCCGGGGCGTGGGAGGGAGAGCAGGGGCGGCCGGGGTGCAGCAGCGGAGGGCGGCGGTCAGCCCCTGGAGGACGGCAGGTCTGAGGTCAGCAGGGAGCTGCCTCCCGGGCCCTGGTGGCCTCTGTGTCCCCTCCCGCCGTCGCAGGGCAGCAGGGCCTGGCGGCGTGGTGGGGCGACCCCTCCAGCAGCTGCTTCCCGCCGCGGCCTCCCTGTTCTCAGCCGAGAAACGGGGACCCGCCGCCCAGGCCACGAGCCTGGGGGACGCGCCAAGGCCACGAGCCTGGGGGACGCGCCAAGGCCACGAGCCTGGGGGACGCGCCAAGGGAGCAAAGTGCTGGTGTGCCCTCGACACCACGGCCGGCACGGCCTCCTGCCCTGCATCACTCATTCACTCATTCATTCATTCATTCATTTGTTCATTTGTTCATTCATTCATTAATTCATTCATTTGTTCGTTCGTTTGTTCATTCATTCATTCATTCATTCATTCAACAAGTACTTACCGAATAAATACCCAGCGCTGCTCCAGCTGCTGAGGATCCAACAGCGAAGAAAACAGCCACGGGGAAGCAGGTGTGGCGCAACGGATAGCACCTACCAAGCAGCGTTCAAACCCCGGGCCCCTTGACCCGTGTGGAGCTGGCCATGCGCAGTGCTGATGCGCGCAAGGAGTGCCCTGCCACGCAGGGGTGTCCCCGCGTAGGGGAGCCCCACACACAAGGAGTGCACCCCGTAAGGAGAGCCGCCCAGCGCGAAAGAAAGTGCAGCCTGCCCAGGAGTGGCGCCGCACACACGGAGAGCTGACACGGCAAGATGACGCAATGAAAAGAAACACAGATTCCTGGTGCCGCTGAGAATGCAAGCGGACACAGAAGAACACACAGTGAATGGACACAGAGAGCAGACAACGGGGGTGGGGGGGGAATAAATAAATAAATAAATAATAAAAACAGCCACGGCTCGTCTGTCCTCAAGGAGCCGATATAAAAGTAGAGTGAAAAAAATAAATAAGAGTAAAAAAATTTTTTAAAGCAGAGTGAGCCAGATGATCACAGGCACATGGATAATGCAATTTCGGGGCATGGTAAGAACTATCAAGCATGTCAAAGCAAAGGGAGGAATCAGAAAGAGCGTGAAATAAAGAAAAGAAAAAAGAACAAAAGAAAGTGTGAGGGAGATGCCCTTTAGCTGGAGGAAATCAGGGGAGGCCTCCAGGAGGAGGTGGCACGGGAGCCGACCTGCATGAGGAAGAGTCGGTTGACAGCGTGTTCCCAGCAGAGAGAAGCGCGAGTGCAAAGGTCCTGGGGCGGGACCAAGTTTGGTGTTCTAAGAGGCAGCCCCTTTTTGTGGCTGGAGCTGAGGGCACGAGGGGGAAAGGGGTCCAAGTTCTCGGGCTGCCCCCCTCCCCGGCACTGCCCCGCACCCTCCCCAGCTGTCCTCGTCCCCGTGGCAATTCCCACCCTGCTCCTGTCCCTGGCGCTGCCTCCAGAGTCTAGAACAGTGCCTGGCCCGGAGCAGCTCGGTGGAGGCTTTAGAGCGAGGGCACAAATGAATGAACAGAGGAGCCAACGAGCCGGGATCCGTCCCATGGGGGGGGCATCGGCACTTCCAGCTGCTCCGAGCGGCCTCTGGAATGCTGGGGTCGAGCGCTCTCTTGATTACTGAGATTCTAATTAACTCCGGGGCCACGCGGGCCACCCCCTCCGGGGAATCAGAGATAAAGTTTGCATCGGAGGGTTCGGGCAGCCGCTGTATCGGGGCGCCCGCCTCCCCCCCACCCCCCCAGCCAGCTGGCCAGGGAGGCGGGCGTAGAGAGGTCATTTGCATAGGCAGGTAATTGGTTTTGCAAAAAACTCGGGTTCTTGAAATTTGTAGATTAGCAATAATACGTCTCCAGATGAGAGAGAAAAGGTCACGGATGAATAAAACAACAATTAAACTTCTGGGAGATTATTAAACTAAACAGAAAACTGGCATGGGGCAGCCCGGGGGGCTGGGGAGGCTGGGAAGGTGGAGGGGGGCAGGGGGCTGGGGTGGGCTCTGCAGGTTTTGGGGGAGCAAGAGTGGACCACCCTCGCCTTCCAGAGCCCCTTCTGAGGGCCGGGCTCTGGGGCCAAGTGGGGTGTTGGAGGGAGGTTTGAGGATCCCCATTTCTCAGTAGAGAAACTGGAGGTCCAGAGAGGGAAAGGAAGATGACTGAGGTCACACAGCAAGGATGCATCCGAGGCAGCCTTGCCCTGTCCCGCGTGGCCCTGAGCCTCCTGTCACAGTGGAGAGGAAATGAGAAAGGCAGAGGAGCTGGCGTTGACAGTCCTGGGTTCGAATCCCCCCAACGTGCCCTTCCCCTGCCTCAGGCCTTCCACGCCCGTAAGGCTGGGGCAAAGCGCACCTCACATGTGATTTTGAGAGTTGGGGGAATTACACGTGCCTGAGGCGGCTGCTTGTGCGCCAGGGGGCAACCTGGCCCTTTGGTGCCCCTGGGGCCACCCTGGGCTCACAGAAAAGTGCTCCAGGACCTGAAGACCGAACCAGAATGGATAGGCCGCTGAGCGTGGAAAGGAACGTGGGAGGAAGCCAGCTGGCGGGCAGGAGGAGACGGGGGCGGCTCACCCGGGGCCGAGCCTCTCTTCGCCACCCACTGGCAAGTGTCCTTGAGCGAACCCCCTTCTCCCACGCTCTCGGATTCCACGTGTCTCCAGAGGGGAGTAATTGTGCCTGCGTTAGCGATTCAATGTGGTCCTTCCAACTGTTTACGGAGCCTCTGCTGCCCCGGGAGAGCCGCGGCCCAGTGGGGGAGGCGGGCCCTGAACTCACATCCCCGGGGTTTAGGAGCGGGCTCCGTGCTGGGCAGACAGTGAAGGCACAGAAGGAGCAGGAAGAGCTGGGGAGGGAGGGCTGGCGGCAGCGTTAAGCGGGTGCTCAGGCGAGATCTCCCTTGAAAAAGTGGCGTTTGAGCTGAGACCGGGAGGAGGAGGCCGGGAGGGTCTCTGGGGGAAGAGCATTCAGGCACAGGGAACAGCCTGTGCAAAGGCCCTGAGGCAGGGCCATGCTGGGGATGTTGGAGGACCAAGGAGGACAGACTGGCTGGAGAGGAGTGAACGAGGGGGAGAGTGGAGGGAGGTGGGGCCGGGGGGCGGGGGAGGGAGGTGGTGCAGGGCCTTGGGGGGGCACCAGGAAGACTCTGTCTTTTACACTGAGATGGGACCCCACGGGCACACTCCAGGGGTCGGACGATGAGAAGTGGCAGCACAGCGAATGTCCTCTCCCCTTTCCCACCCACTCGCTGGCAGAGGCCGTGGGCCCCCGGTATCCATCCCCCACTTCCTCCTGGAGGAATCAAAGCTGCCCGGCTGAGGACTACGATTCCCAGATCCCCTCGCCGCTAGGTGTGACCACGTGGCTGTGTTGCAGCCGAGGGGAGGGGAGCAGAAATGGTGCCGGCAACTTCCAGGTCGTAACCTCCGAAGGGAAGGACTGACCTTCCTCTTCCTGCCTGGAAGGTGGTTGCAATGGCAGGGGCTGAAGCAGCCATGGTGTTCCAGGAGATGGAAGCTGGGGGCACAGGAGGCAGAGCCATTCGACAAGCAGGGCCTGGGTCCCCAGTGATCATGGAGCCACCATTGGGTCCCAAATAATCACCAACCCCGAGCATGGTTGCTGCTCGCATTGCGGTCGTCCCTGCTGGCGTTGCCCTCCTGCCAACGGCCCAGCGCCGCCACCCCCGTTTCCCTCTGACCTCGCACTTCAAGTCTCTTCCTCCTGCGGCAACCACGCTGCCGCACGCCGATGCGCCACCCCGTGGCCAGCCTGGAAACTGTCCTCCCTGGACGCCTCCAGGAGGAACCCTGCCCTTCTAAGCTGCCGTCGTTCTCCAGCGGAATTAGGTTTATTCCAAGATCTTTTCCTGGACATCCTCCCACATCCTCTTCACCTTCCTGTCTTCCTCCCACTCCCTGCCCAAATCTGGCAGCTCCAGCAGCGCTGGTCTGGGTCCTGTCCACCTCTAAGCCCTGTGTCCGTGGCCATTCCGTTAGGCAGGAAGAGTCCCAGAGAGGGTGAGTGAGTGGGCAGCGTCACGCAGCTCGGCCACTCTCCTTAAAGGAAGCAGAACAGTGAGAAAGTCTGGCCCACTGACCTTCTGACCTGGGGCAGCCCGAGTGGTCACCATTTGCCCCGGGGCAGGGGACAAGGGGGAATTCCTTTGCTGGAGCCAAATGGTTTCATTCCCTTGTTCATTCCGCAAGCATTTATTGAGCACCCACTGTGTACCACTTCTACTCTCGATGCCGGGACCATTCATTCCCTTGTTCATTCCACAAGCATTTATTGAGCACCTGCTGTGTACCACTTCTACTCTCGATGCCGGGACCCTTCATTCCCTTGTTCATTCCACAAGCATTTATTGAGCACCTGCTGTGTACCACTTCTACTCTAGATGCTGGGACCAAAACACACATATCCCTTCCCCTAGGGGGCTCCCCTGCTTACTGTAGGCTGCAGACCCATCCCCAGGCAATTACAACCCGGGGTGTGGGGGTCAGAGCTGTGATGACGGGGGTCCAGGGGAGGGCCCTGAGCTGTGCAGTGGCCTCAGGGCTTCCCGGAGGAGGAGGCGACGGCCAAATACCAGACAAGGATGGAGAGGAGAGGGAAGTGTGTGGTCCATGCAGTGGGAATAGCAGGAGCAGAGGCTCAGAGGCAGGAGGGGGATGGGGGAGGTGAGCTCCCCAGAGGCACCGGGAGAGGCCCAGGGATTCAGAGGCAAAGATTTCAGAGCCAGAGCCGCGCGGCCATGAGGTCAAGATTAGCCTTTGGCAGAGATCAGAGAGAGGGTTCCGGCCTCGTGTGCCAGGCCACGTCCTCCCGAGCCAGGAGCCAGCAGGGGGTACCTGGCAGCCAAAAGCCGGGCGGCTAATGAACCCGGTGCGACGCGGGCTATTTTTAGCAGCCGCTCCTTGGGATGCCTAATCGCTCCGGCCGGCTCCCGCCAGGCTGCCATGGAAACGCTGAGCACAGCCGCTGCGGGCTCGGCCCCAGCCCAGGCCTGCTCTGCTCGCCCTCCCCTCCCCATGGCCCCCCAATCCCGGGGCCTGGGTCGCCGGGCGCGGCCACCAACGGCGAGGGATGCCCCACCAGCCACCCCGCCGCTGTGCAGCTCCCGGGGGATCTCCGACCCTCTCTGGACCACAGAGGGTGAGAGGGCTACGGGTGAGCGCCCGGACGGAAGACCTGGGTTCGAATCTCCGCTCCACCGGCTGCATCGGGGCGCTCCCTGGGGCTTGTCCCGGCCCGTCCTCGCTTTCTGATCTGAAAACCGGGTCGCCACGCTGAAGTCCCGGGACCTTGAAGTTGGGGCCCCGAGGCGATTTCAGACACATATTGAGCGCCTACTGTGTGCGCTGAGCGCTTTGCCTGCGTTAGTATGGCATTTTGCAAATGGGGCCCCTGAGGCGCCGGAAAGTGACCTTCCTAGGGTCACACACGCACTTGAACTTGTGAGGGGTAGAGTGGGGGCTTGAATTCGGGTCCGGACCACTGCAGGATCTGCCTCCCAAACCTTGGAAGCTGCTGGATTGTGGGTTGAGTGAACACGGCATATACATATTTTTATTTTTTAGGAGGTACCGGGATTGAACCGTGGACCCCGTACATGGGAAGCAGGTGCTCAACCATGAGCTACGCCCGCTCCCCAATGAGAGTTGGATTTTTTCTCATTTGTTTCTTTTGTTCTTAGGAGGTACCGGCGATTGAACCTGGGACCTTGTACGTGCAAAGCAGGTGCTCAACCACGGAGCTACATCCACGCCCGAGGCACGTATATTTAAACACGGGATTTGGAGGGGGCCCGCCTGAAGAAAGGGGGGGGGGGTGTAGGAGGGGGAAGGATCTGCCCGAGGGGCTTCGTTCCCTCCAGGGAGCAGGGGGGGATACTGAGGCAGAACAGGGGCAGCGAGCGGCCCCGCGCCGAGCCCTGGACCGGGGGTCTCTACCTCCTGCCCAGGGAGGGGCCCTCCTGGCGCGAGGCTCAGCGCAGCCCCCCGCCCCCCGCACTATTTCAGGCAGTGTCTCTCAGGAGAGGCGACAGGGACAGGCTGGGAGTTGGGGTCCCCGGGGGGACGGAGAGGGGGACAAAGCCCCTCCCTGGGGCGGGGTAGGGGGGGTTGGAGGGACAGAACACTAGAGCCAGCCGTGCGACTGCGGGCATGTCAGCTTCGCCTCCCCGTGCCTCAGTTTCCCCAATCTGTAAAGTGGGGTGTCGTTGGGCGTCTTGACCCCCACCTCGCGGGGCTGCTGGAGGAATCAGAGCCCTAAAGCGTTCGAGGGACGTGGCTCGTCCATCCGAGAGACGTCGCTATTCGGTCACCAACAACACTGCCTAAGAAGAACAAAGCACGGTAGAAGCGGTGCTCACGCGCGGCGCAGCGTCTCCTGGAGGGAAGAGTGCCTCGCTCGCCGCACCCTGGCGCTGCCCGGGTAGATGACGCAGCTGGAGGGCCCAGGGCTGTCCTGGGGGCCAGCAGGCTGCCGGCGGTGAGCAGTCAGGAGGTGGAGGCGAAAGCCCCGGCCGGAAGTGGCCGCGAGGGGAGGCCCGGCGGGGACGGGGTTCTTGCCATTGTGGGACCCGGACTGGGGAGGCCCAGGCGGGCGCACCTGGAGGCGGCGCGGGCTGCGGGTGCCGGGGCTGCGCATTAGCAGTCCTCCTTTGGGGAAGAAGGGAGGGAAGGAGGGAGGGAGGGGAGGAGAGAGGGAGGGGAGGAGAGAAGGAAGGAGGGAAAGGAGAAAGGAGAGAGGGGAGGAAAGAGAAAAGCCTCCAGCTGCTTGGACAGACCGCCCTGAGCTGGACCCCCTCCCCCCTCCCCCGTCCCCCCCTCCCCACCGTCCCGGCCTGTAACCCCGGGGGGGGGATGGGTGGAGGACGGAGCCGCCCCCCTGAGCCGGGGGTGGCGGCGGTGGGGGAGGGGCACGAGCCCCCGCTCCCCCCCTCCTCCCGGGTCACCCTGGCGGCAGGAGGGGGTGGGTCGAGGAGGCCAAGGTCGCCAGCGCCCCGCCCCAAACCCCCCCCCCCCCCCCCCGCGCCTATAATTAGCTGCGGGATGAATTAAACCGGAGGCGGGGCCTGCCCGAGGACGGGGCTGGGGGGCGCGGGGCGCGGGGGGGACACGTGGGTGCGTGCGGGGCGCTCCCCAGGCAGCGGGGGCAGGACACCCCGGCCCCCCCCCCGTCCTCCCGCCTGCCGCCAGGTCTGGGGACGCCTCCGCCAGCAGTTCCCACCCACGCGGGGACCCCAGCTTCCTCCGAGGTCTGGGGGGGGTTCCTCCCAGGAAGGCCGCCCCCTTTCACCCGCACGGCTGCCCCCCCCCCCCCCCCCCCCCGCCTCCGGGTCTCCGTGAACTTGGCTGAGGCGCCCCCAGGAGGCCTGCCTCAGTTTCTCCCCCCCAAGCCTGCCGTGGAAGGGGAGCTAAACAGAACTGTTCATGACCAACCCACCCCAGGAAAGACATCGAGGAAAAATAAAACAAATAATAAAACAAAGGGGGAGTGAAATAAAGTACCAGCTAAGCAGAGAAATAAGTAAACTGTAGGGAAGAAAGAAAGCGGTAGACTAAAATTACAGGACGCGAGCAGTCCCCAGAGCCGCCGCGGGAATGAGATCCGGGGGCTCCACAGAGAGCCCTGGGTGCGGCCGGAGGGGCTCCCAGCTCTAGGCGATGGGGGGCGAGGCGTTGCGGGACCTGGCTCTCCCCGCCTGGGTGATGGGACCACAGCTGGCATCTGCCGCTGCACCAGGGGAATAAATTGCCCTTGACTTTCTTTTTTTCTTTCCGGAGGACCTGGGGATTGAACCCGGGACCTCGCCCATGGGAAGCAGGCGCTCAGCCGCTGCGCTACAGCCGCTCCCCCTGCCCTTGCCGTCTCTACGCCTTTCTGCAGCCAGAGAGGACGGAGGGAGATGGGGACGACGGCACAGGGGGACAGAGCCTCGATCTCCCCAGCCGGAGGACAAGCTCCTCCACCCCGGCTGACCCCTCCCCCCCCATTACACAACACCCGCGCGTGCCAGCCTCCCCCCACCCCCACATTCGCCTGGGTGGGTCCCCCCACTGGTCCAGCCCTCCCCCTTCTCGCCAGGGAGCCCTCCCCTGCTCCATCACCGCCGCCAGCTGCGCGTGACCTGGGGGCGCTCGCTGCCTCGGTTTCCCCAGCTGTCCTGCGGAGGGCAGCGGCCGCAGGCAGGCAGTTCACGGCGCGGGCTGAGCGACTCTCTCGCTCGGCCTCGGTTTCCCGGGCGTAAAAGTGGGGACCAAAAGCGAAGGGTACGCAGGGGTGTGTGGGGGGGGGCAGGAGGCGTTCCAAACTGGCTGCACCCCAACCCCCCCACGGCCCCCTCTGTGGCCACGCAGTCACTCCTACCCACCCCAAGAAAAAGCAGGGTCCCAGTGCGCACCGAGCTGCAGACCTTTTTAGGTCTAAAGGGTGTTGGTCTCATAGCCCCAAAGTCTTGGAGAGGGGGGCCCCCCATTCCCGGGCTCTCACCTGAGCCGGGCAATATGGGGTCCCCTTGCGGCCGGGGGGAGACCGAGGCAGACAGCGAGCTCAGAGCCTGAGCTCTGGGGGGCACCTGGGGGGTGGGCAGGGGAAGACTCATATTTGGGGGTTCGCCAGGAAGGCCCCCTGAGCTTTGAAGATCGAGCAGGGACTGGCAAGGGGAAGGAAGGGAACTCCTGGTGGGAGGGACCAGCAGGAGAAGGGGTGGAGGCGGAAAGCAAAAATATCCCGCAATTCCCGTGTCACTTGCGACCGCAGGGGTGGCTCCCCTAAACAGAACAGGCTTTGTGCTGCCAGCGTTTCGCAGGACGAAAGTGGGGGCCCGCCCCGGTGTGTACTGTGGGGCTCAAGGGCACAGGTCCCTGAGTCAGACAAGGCTTGTGCCAAGCCCGGCCCTGCCCCTTCTGGCTGTGGGGCCGCCGCCTCTCTGAGTGTGGCAAAATGGGGGGGCCAGCATAGCTTACGCTGCCTCCTCCAGCTACGACGAGGAGAATATAGCCCAGGAGAGTGTGTAAACCCTCGGCGCATCCTCAGTGCTCGAGGGCGGCCGCCGTGAACGTGGTACCAAACAAGGCTGTGAGCCTCCGTTTTTCAGTTATATATTCATTTCAATGTATAGTTCCCCCCCAAATTTATATATCATTGTAATGCTACTCACATATATATAGGGGTTTTTATGGGGTGCTATAAAGGTGCCTTTTCAAAATAAATAGTTGGAAAGGAAGGGGGAGGAGGAGTGGGTTTGGAGAGAAATGATGGGGCGAAAGAGCAATGCCTGGCAGCCGATATCCCGGGCCCAGTAATTAATCCTGCGGGGCTAATTAAGCTCCGTTTCCGCTCCAGCCACTCAGTGGCCTCCTTCCGGCTTTCCCTCTCCCCAGGGGAGGCCCGGCCTGGCCCGCCCCTGTCAGAGCCTCCCCCCTGCTGGGCCCCCCAGGCCCCCGGGGTTTAATCATCAGGAATCAAAGCTTAATCAAGGCGGCCTTGCTCCCAGCCTCCCGGGGGTGCAGGGAAACGGGCTGCGGGTGAGGATCCGGGCAGGGGCCGCTCAGACTTGATTTATCACGGGAGGTCCCGTCCAGAAACGGTCTTTGCCTGGATGGAGTTTATGGGGTGCCTCCTTAAGTTTCGGGCAGAGGCGAGTGCCTCACTTGCCTCACCCTACACCCGGGTCCTGGCTGCAGGAGGGAGCCGGGAGCGCCCATACTCCCGAGGCCTCGTTGGAGCCTTACCACCGCCCCGGTGGAGGAGGCGCGGTTATCGGGGCCCCGTTTTTATGGACGGGAAACTGAGGCCCAGACGGATAAAGGCATTGGGGCTTGGGGGCTGCTCGGCTAGGGAGAGGCGGCGGCAGGATTCGAACCCAGGTCCTCGAGCCACTGAGGCGGTAAAGCCCCAGATCCGGAGGTGACGCTGCAAAAACCGCCCTATTCAAACCCCAGGACCTTTGTTCTGCCGACCCGCCACCTGCCCTGCAGGGAAGAAAAGCCCACGGCCTCCCCCCACCGTCCCCCCCCACGTCGCCCCCTTCCTCCCTTCCTCCCGCTCTCCCCCTCACTCCCTCCGCTCCAGCTACGCGGGCCTCCTCAGGGCGCCTCCTACACACCAGGCCCTGTCCTGCCACGGGGCCTTTGCACGTGCCCTTTTCCTCAGCCTGGAACCCTCTTTCGCCTGATCCTCCCCCAGCCAGCTCTTTCTCCCGTTCTAAGTCCCAGCTCTAAGGTCACCTCCTCTGAGAAGCCCTCCCTGATCTGCCCCAGCACCTAGTCACCCTTTTTCGGTTCTTTCCGGCAACTTCTCACTGTGAGATAGTATCTTCTTTGTTGTGACCTTGTTTCCTGTCCCCCTGTTCCACCGGATCGTGGGGCCCCACGAGGGCAGGGACCTTTGTCTGGTTCCCTGCTGCGTCCCCGGCTCCTAGAGCGGTGCCTGGCATACAATAGGTGCTCGATAAATGTTTGCGGAGTGAATGAGCACAGGAAATGCAGGCATGACTGGGTCCCTTCCTTTCTGAGTCTGCCCCAGGCTAGAAGAAGTGGAGGGGATGTTACCCAGAATTCCAACCCCAGGGAAACCCATCTGACCACAGCCTACCTGGGCGCACCTGCTGAGTCTCAAGTACTTGCTTCCTCCCCGCGTCCCGTTTCTCGACGTGTTTGCACAGAACATAGACCCCGTAGCTCCTCTGTATTCCAGGCTTCCTGGCCCCCGCTCCTGCTCTTTCTAACTCACCCTCCATCCTGCAGCCCGAGAGAGCCTTCTAGAAGGCCGGGCTGGCCATGCCCCTCTCCGTCTCTGCGCCTTCTAGCGTGGTCATCGCGCCCTCGTGTAATCTCCTCCCCTTGAGTGTGGGTGGGACCTGCGACTCCCTTACAGCCAATAGAAGACAACACAAATGACGAGTGGCTCTTCTAAGTGTGGGTTGTAAAAGATGGTGGCTTCCGACTTGGGAGGCTCTATGCTGCCTTCTCAGCCTGTGGGAAGCAAGCTGCCCTGTCGGAGAAGTTCCCGTGGCAAGGAACTGGGGGCTGGCCTCGGGCCAGTAGCCCCAACGAGAGCTGGGAAGCTGGTCCTTCCCCAGCCAAGCCTTCGGACGAGACCCCAGCCCTGGCCGACATTGCAATTGCAAAAGGAACCCCTGATGCAGAGGCAGCCAGCTGAGGTGCGCCTGGATTCCAGGCCTGCAGAGACTGCGAGATAAGGAATATGTGTTGCTTTGGGAAGTGGATGTGGCTCAAGCAGTTGGGCGCCCACCTATCACATGGAAGGTTCCGGATTTGGTTCCTGGTGCCTCCTAAAGAAGACGAGCAAGACGGCGAGCTGACATAACAGGCTGGCGCAGTGAGCTGATGCAACAAGATGATGCAGTGAGGAAACACAGCGAGAGGCACAACAAGCGGGAAGTGGAAGTGGCACAAGCCAACAGGCACCTCCCTCCCACATGCGAGGTCCCAAGTTCGGTTCCCAGTGCCTACTAAAAAAAAAACAAAATAACAAAGAAGATGAGCAAGACACAGAGAGCATACAACGAGCAGACACAGAGAGCAGACATGCATGCAAAGAACAAAGGGGAGGGGGGAAATAAATAAAATAAATCTTTTTTAAAAAAAGAAATATGCATCATTTTAAACTGCTAACTTTGAGGTTAATTTGTTATGCGGCAGTAGATAACTGATACACTTCCTATACCTCCCCATTGCACTCAGATAAAGTCCCGGCTCCCAAGCCTGGCATTCGAGGCCTTGCAGATCCACCCTCTGTCTAGCTTCATCTCCTCCAGTTCCCCCATGTTCCAGCCATATTAAGTTTTCTGATGTTCCCCCAAAATGGTTTCCGGTCTCTGAGTCTTTGTGTATCCCCTTCCTCCTCTTTGACATGCTCCTTCTTTCCCTGCCTTCCTTCTCTCTTGGGCACTTGAGGATATATATGTCCCACCCCCAACTGGACGAGGGGCCCTCAGCCCGAGTCTGGGGTGCCTTCCACTGTGCCAGCTCTGGCCACCTGGGGCTGGAAAGGTTGGTGTTGAGACTAAGGGACCCTCCACAGGCAGAGCCCCCCAGAACCCCAAGACTCAAAATGGAATTGGTACCAGTAAATAGTTGCAGAAGAAATATGGATGAAGGAATGGCTGGTTGAGTGACTCAGGCCACATTCTAGCAGAGGGGGCATCTGTAGCCTGCCAGGCACTGGATATGGGGCCAGGACAAGGCCTCAGCGATTCTCGCGCATTCATCAGCGCTCGCCTCCAAGGCTGTGTCCCTGGCAGACATCACTAATCCATCAGGCACTTTCCCCTACTTCCTGCCAGCCCCGCCCACTGCCCCCACTTCCAAGTCCTGGTAGCCGATCCCAGAGCTGCCCATCATCATCCTGCAATGGACCGATTCCAAGGTCACCAGGAGCCCCCTCCCTTCCCCAGTCTCTGGAAAGCCAGGCTGTCCCTCGTCCAAGGCCAGAGGCAGCCGGGTCCAAGCCTGAGTGTCCTGAGACCTCTTGGAGCCCTACACTGTTAAAAAAGGAAACCGGGGCCCAGAGAGGACAGAGGGTCACTCAAGGGTACTCAGTGGGCCAGGGGCAGACCTCCGACCTAAAACAAGTCTCCAAGCTCCTGGCTCCTGCTTCCCTACCCTCAACATTCCTCTGGCCTGGGAGGTGGGGACCCATTTCTCAGAGGAGGAAGGTAAAGGCAGGGAGAACACGAGTCTAATCGCATTGTTGACCGATCGATCGAGGTGAGGGATTGGAGAAGACAGACTTCTCAGACTTTGCGAGGGGAGACAGTAGAGCTGAGGGGCAGAGGGGAGCAGCCACTGGTCACACTCTGAACGGGGACTCTGGGCTAAGGCTCCACCACACTGAGCCCTGGTCCCACTGATCTGTGATTCCCCAGCTGAGCCCTGATCACGCTGAGCCCTGGCTGGCCCTGCTAATCCATGATCCCTGGCTGAGCCCTGATCACACTGAGCCCCGATCACACTGAGCCCTGGCCCCCTGATCCGTGATCCCCAGCTGAACCTTAATCTCACTCAACTCTGACCCCACTGATCCATGATCCCCAGCTGAGCCCTGATCCCCAAGCTGAGCCCCATCTTCACTGAACCTTGACCCCAGTGAGCCCCAATACCACTGACTCCCAACCCCACTGAACCCTGGCTCCACTGAGCCCCGATCCCCAGGTTGACCCCTGACCTCTACTGAGCCCCTTATATCAACTGAGCCCTGAGCCCAGCCTGAATCCCCAATCCAGGGCTGGGCCCCCAACACCCCTGAGCCCTGATCCTGCCGAGTCCAACCCTGGGCTGAGCTAACTGGCCCCCGACACTCCTGAGCCCTTGCCCTGCTGAGCCCTCCCCCCGTCCTCAAGTTCCTCCGCCTCCTCCATCACCTGACCCGTATCCTAGGAAGCGGGGTGGCTGGGAGCTGCAGAGCTCCCCACCCCCAAGCCTGGCCCTGCCTCCCTTCTCCCCACCCCATGTGCCCTGGGCCGCAGTGACGGGAGGACAGATGGACATCCCCTCCCAGCGCTCCAGGCAGTGCCAGAGGTGACCCCAGGGCTGCGCCGGAATTACCGCGCCCTCATGAGCTGTCAGTGCCACCTCCCAGCGGGGCGCGAGACAGGACTGTCACTTCGCACACAAGTTCTCCTTCCTCCCGTTCCTGCCCCAGCATGGAGGTGTCAGGAGCCGGCTGGGAAGCAGAGGGGCTGAGGCCGAGGGGCCCCCGGGTGGCTGGAGGAGCCTTAGGTGAGGCACATGGGGCAGAGGAAGCCAGCGGGACAGCAGGGACGCCCAGAGGAGGCGCCTTTGACCGCCCAGCCTTGGAAGGAGCTGCCTCTGTTCCTCCCTTCACTCATTCGCTTATGCATCCCTTTGTTCCTTTGTCAAATTCTGCCCCCAAAGTGGCTCGAGCAGTTGAGCACCTGCCTCCCATACGGGAGGCTCCAGGTTCGGTTCCCGACACCTCCTAAAGAAGACAGACAGACAACGAGCAGAAAATGAGCAAGAACAGACGGGCAGGGAGTAGAAGCGGCTTGAGCAGTTGAGCGCCTGCCTGTGGGTTCCGGGTTCGGTTCCCAGTGCCTCCTGAAGAAAAAAAACAAGCAGACGACGAGCAAAAAAACAATGAGCAGACAATGAGCAAAAGCAATGAGTAAACAGTGAGGGAGCATCTCAGGGGGGCAGAATCCCACCCTTCCCCCCACATGCCCAGCCCCAGTTGGGCAATTCTAAAGATTTAGCCTGAGGCCTGGATTCCTGGGATGGGGGGAGACAGAGCTGGGCACAGATTCCAGCCCTGAAGGTCAGAACTAGGACAGAGGGAGCCCAACGGAGGCAGGAGAACTCATTCTGGGGTTTTGATGCATCGGTAGGAGTTTTCCAGGTGGGTGTAGAGTCTGTGGAAAACCTGGCAGACAGTGCCATGTTGCAAAAATCTGGCGGAGTGAGAGACGAACTATGGCTTCTTGAGGCTAGAGAGGCCTCGAAGTTCATCAAAGGCGCCTGAGCGGCACCCTGTTCACAGTTAGATAGTCACTTCATAATGAATGACCTTGCCCCAGAGCCCCATGGTGCAGGCCCCAGAGAGGACTCAGCCTGGGGGACAGAGTTGGGCACAGATGCCCCCAGCCCTAGGGGGTCAGTGCTGGTGCAGAGCAAGCCTGGAGGAGGGGCACAGAAGCTGGGCGTGAAGCTTGAGTAGGAGTTCACCAGCTAAGGAGAGGGGGAGCCTGGCAATTGGAGACATGTCAGTGGGTGGGTGGCTCTGGCTGAGCGGCGGCAGCGGGCCTGGTGTGGCCGGCTCAGAGCAGGTGCTGCGGCAACGTTCTGGTTCCCTCTGGAGGTAAGTGGGAGCCCCGGAGGGCTGGGAGCGGAGGAGGGACAGGGCCTGCCTCGCTTGCTCACAGGAGCCCTCTGGTGGCTTCAGCGGGGACAGCCCGGGGAGCGGGGCGGGCAGGGGGCCAGGACAGAGGCCACCGTCCTTGTCCAGCAGGTGATGACGCGATGCTTACCCTGACTTAGCACGGGAGCCCCTGGCAGCTTGGAGCTACCGAGTATTCGAAAGGCGACTAGTTCAAGTTGAGATGTGCGGTAAGCGACGAACCACGTCCTAAACACTTGGCACGCGGAGCAGAATATAAAGCGCTCGTGGCTTGTTCAGATGGGCGGCATGCTCAGAGGACAAGAGTTTGCAAGACTGAAATGCCTTATTAAAATGAATTTCACCTGCTGCTTTTGGCTTTTTGTTCCGGGTGGCTACCAGGGACGTTGAAAATGACACGGTGGACTCACATGTTATTTCTAGGGGGCAGCACTGGGCTGTTGTGGGAAACTGGCTTCCCTGGTCCTTATTGTAAATGTTACACCTGCTCTATTGTAGATGTTGCGGTTGTTCCCTCTTATTGTAGATGATGTTGCACTTCTGATCGCAAACAGCTGCGCCGTAGTTTCCAAAAAATGTGAGTTGGAAACTAGGGTCGAGGCGCTCAGTTCCAGAAGCTGCGAGTCCCCTGGTCCCAGCTTTATCTCCTCTCTCTTTCTCTCTCCTTTATTCGTAAAGTTGTGCCTTGCCTTCCCTTCGCTGAGCTGGTTGCTGCCGCTAACTGGATGACTTTCGAATTCCTGAGAGCCCGCGGCCTTTGCGTTACCCACCAGGGGGCGCTGTACCCTGGTGGTGGGATCAGGCCCCCCGCGAAGCCGAAGGCCCAGGAAGTAGTTCAGGCAAACAGTCCGTCCTTTGTGGTTGTTGTGTCATGTCCGGCCCCCCCAGCTCAGGCTGACTTTTGCCATCCAACGTCTACCACCAAGAGATGGGAATGTTTTTTCCTTTCTCTTTTTCCGGGTGAGGAAACCAAGGCCAAGAGAAGGAACTGAGTCACCCCAAGTCTCCCAGTGGAGCCACTCTTCCCACCCAGCCGCAGCTCCGGCGCCCTCCGGCCTCTCCTCCGAGCCAGCCGCCTGCCAGCCTCTAATAAACTCCTCAGAAGGGTTCGGCGGACGCGGCGGGGAGACATTTTTATCTGTCCAGATCGGGCGGGCGCCGCGGAGCAGTCAATAATTAATTCTGAGTTTTGCCCATTCATCACGGCGGCGGGAGCCAGAGCACCTGGAATTCCGGTCCCAAGCCTCCGCGCCCCTCGGCGGCCTGGCCCTGGGCGCCGGGTGTCCGCAGGGACCGGGGAAGCGCGAGGCGCTCCCACCCCGTGAACACATGACGAGCCATCGGCAGTGACCAAACCGGACCCGGCGCGGTGTCCACAGGCCAGTGGGGGAGCCGGACGCCGGCTGAATAACAACGTAAATAATTGATGCCGCCAAGGAAGAGACGGGGATGCTGCGGGAATGCAAAACTGGAGGGACGCGACTCGTTTCGGGGCGTTCCCCAAAGAAGGGACATCGAACTTGCAGATCAGAGGAGGGGGGTGTCACACACAGAAATGGCACGTGCAAAGGCCCTGAGCCCGGAAGACGCTTCTCCCACGTGGGGCCCAGACAGGGGGTCAGTGGGTCTGGAGCTCTGAGCACACGTCTGAGGTCCCTGCCAAGTCAGGAGCCCTCAGGACCCGGCCTGGAGCCCTCAGTGAGGCCAGCAGCCTTCAGTGGACAGCCTGGGGCCAGCAGGGGAAGGGGTGGGCAGGTGTCCCCAGGGGCGGGGAGTCAGGTGGCTGCGGCGGGGAAGTCGGCCCGAGTTTTTGTTTTCTTTTTCTCAGGACCACTCCCCTCGGAGCATTCTCTCAAGTCAGGGAGTGGGGATGAGTCACCACTTCTCTGCCAGCTGCCCTTGTCCTTGCGCCCAGCCCGATGGCCCTACGCCGCCCCCGGAAGGACAAGGTCCCGCGAGGTCCCGCGTGGCAGGGCTGCGGGCCTGGCCCAGGCAGAGTGTCTGGGGGTCATCCCCCCCCCCCCCCCGCCACTTGCCTCTTCTCCCTGACGGGGAGCTCCGGGAAGGTCATGGGCTGAACATCCGGGGACCCACCCTGTCACGGGGGCCAACTGTGGGTGCAGGAATGGACGGTTCTGGCAGTTTTCAGAAAGTACCCCAGCCTTCATGCTCGGGGTGTCAGGGAGAAAGGGGGGGTCCTTTAAGGTCAGAGGCACAGGACTATGGGGGGAAAGGAGACACGCAGAAGGATAAATAGAGGCACAGAGACATCAGAGAGAGGCAGAGCTAAAGAGAGGCTCACCGACCCGAGAGAAGCCGCGCTCGAGGGACAGGCAGGGGCAGGGCGGCCGGAGGTGACTGTCACGAAAAGGTTTCAGGGTCTGGTGCCCACAGCTCCAGAGCGATGCCCCCCCCCCCCACGGTTGGCGGCTGCCGGGGCAGGACATGTCGGGGCCCCATCCAGGGCCTGCACACACAAGGCGTTCCATAATTGCTCGTTCAAGGAAGGCCAGGGCCCCGGGGCTGGAGAACGGCCTGAGCCCAGCGGGGCAGAGACAGAGGGAAGGAAGGAGGGAGATGGAGAAAGGGGGGCAGGTTCGGAGCCCGGCTGCAGACTCGGGGGGCCTCCTGGGTCTACTTGCCCCCCGCCCCCCAGCAAGGGAAGATTCCCCTTGAACTTGCAGCCTGAACCTGGCAGGCAGCCAACACGGGCAGCCCCTCCCGGGAACGCCCCGGCGGGAGGAGGTGGTTGCCAAGTTTCACCCGAAACTCCTCCCGGCCCAGACTTGCTCCCCGGGTGGAACCAGGAGCCCTGGGGGGAGCCTGGGGGGCCGCGCTTCCCCCAAGTTCACAGCCCAGAAAGGGGTGGGGCTGGCCTGGGGCCCCCCCGCAGGGGGAGTGTGGGGAAAGGGTGTTCCAGAAGAGGCAACGGCAGGCCCCGAGACCTGGGGGAGGAGAG
The DNA here is from genome assembly GCF_030445035.2 of Dasypus novemcinctus. Lineage (NCBI taxonomy): Eukaryota > Metazoa > Chordata > Mammalia > Cingulata > Dasypodidae > Dasypus > Dasypus novemcinctus. The sequence goes on along the minus strand of NC_080691.1, from coordinate 80,710,120 downwards.
GTCAAAGACAGACTTCCAGGCTAAGATGAGCGGGTGGAGTTGGAGCCTGATTTTATTTCCAAACATCCAGTCGTTTATTCAGACATACTCAAGCTGGGCGATGCTGGGGTCGCAGAAGTGCCTCTTAGGTTGTGGGAAGACACTGACCCCCCCTGTTTCACAGGTCGGGGTGGGCCAGAAGGAGAGCCCAGAGCGGAGCAGAGGCTCTGCTTGGAGGTTCAGGAATGGCTGCATGGAGAAAGGGGCATTGGAGCTTGGGCTCTGAAGGATGAATAGGAGCTTGCCAAACAGAGACACAAACCGAGCGGAGGGATGGCAGTCAGAGTTTGGGGAACACGTGATGGAGTAGCAGGACAAAGAAGGACCGAAGGGACGGGATGAGTCGCTGTGAGTCAGCCGCCTGCCATTTAAAGCTGAATAAGTCCCAGCTGCTCCAGCCCCCGTCATTAGTCCTCCGTGGGTCACGGGCATTGTCTGCTTTGGGCCACGAGGGCACGTGACGCGGACGCATCCTCCAGTGCAGCTGCGGGAGCTCAAGCCAGGCCCGTGCCGCTCTGTGCCTCAGTTTCCCCATCCGGAAAGCAGGAGCTTCCGAAGGGGCTTTGGCTGTTTACGTTCATCTCAGGGCTGGGAAACCTCGGCCGCCTGATGCGAAGGACGAAGGACGGAAGGAAGAAAAGAGAGCATGAGAGGAGAGGAGGGGAGAGAGGAGGGAAGGGAAAGTACGAAAAGAAGAGGAAGGAGGAAAGCAGGGAGAGGGGAGGCGAGAGGCTCTGCCCCCCCAGCGCCAGCCCCGAGGCCGTGGTCCCGCATTATGATTTCCGAACACGCCAGAGCTGTCGCGGCGTAAGAAATGGGGGCAATTTGCATGCGATTTACATACTGTTTGTTAAATGTCAAAACGCACGGAAGAGGCTCTGCCCTGCCACCCCGTCATCATGCGCCTAGCGCCCCTCGCCCTTTGCCCACCGGGGCCCCTGAAGGGGCTGGGGCAGGCGGAGAGGGCTGGGGGCAGGGGCTCTGGGGCAGTAGCCTTGACTTTGGGCGCGCTGCTCCCGCTCCGGGGCTCTCATGCCTGTTCTGTATACAATGGACCGGAGAAACGGGCTTGGGAGGCGCAGGGAGGCGGGCAGGCAGTGTCCCCAACCGGCAGGGGTCCCCCCCCCCAACACACCGGGTCCCCAACCACCAGCCCGGCCTCAGTTTACCACCACCCCCCCACCCCACCCCCGTGCTAGAGAGAGCTGCGGGAGGAGGCAGCCCCAAAGAGCAGGGGGGTGGGGTCAGCGACACCCCACCTGGGCACACGTGTGGAGCAGGCGACACCCAAGGGCCCCTGCGCCCGGTTACCCGCGGGTCCGTGCGCAGGAATGAAATGCGCGCCCCACCCCGTGTCTCCATCGCCCCCCACCCCCGGGGGCAAACGCGCGCTCCGAGGGCTGATTTATCAGCCACCCTCAGCCGTGCCGTGCAGGCGGTGTAAACGCGGCCCCATCGCGCCCCCCACCCCCCACTCCTCCAGCGTCTGCACAAAGGACCCGACCACAGGCGTGGGGGTGGGGGGGGGCGAGGCCTCAGGGTTTCCAGGGGAGGAGGGCAAGGTCAAAGGGGGTGGGCGCCGCGGGGAGACGGCGTGTCTGAGGGTGGAGGCTGCGGCGTGGGAGGCCTGGGGGTCCACCCAGAGACTGGAGAGTTCCCGAGGCACCAGCCTGCACCCCCAGTCAGAGCTGTCCACAGCAGAGGGAGATGGGGGGGCACCCAAAGTCAAGTGCTCCCGGGCTGTGAAGGAGGTCATCCGAGAAGGCTTCCTGGAGGAGGCGCCTCGGTGCAGAGACTCAAAATGCTGCTCCAGGCAGGAGGCAGAGCTTCCCTGCGGGCAGGGGAAGATGTCCCCAGGCTGTCCCCATGTTCTCTGCACGAGCTTCCCCGGGTGATGTGGCGGTTGCCCCTGTGGACAGGTGAGCCAGGTCCCCAAAAGGGAGCCTCCGGCTGCAGGACGACGGTGCACAACTAGGGCCTTCGGGGCAGGGGTGGGCCCGTGGAGGTCAGGGTCAGGGACTGGGGGCGCCATCAGGACTGTCCCAGGCAGTGGGAATCAGCTGGCCAGGCCAGTGCTTCACGGTCCCCTAGGAAGCCTAGAACCTGGAACAGCAGGAAGGCAGGGATAAGACAACTTTGGTCCAGGCTGGTGCAAAGTTCTCCAAACGCCAGCTCTCTGGCCGGTTCCTTTCCTAAAGTGAGAATGGTTGTCTGGCACCACCCACTGGCCGTCGTGGGAATTGCAGGCAAAGAGTGCCTGGAAAGCAAACCTGGAAATGCTGCCCCATCCTTCATTTGAAGGGGAAGGTAAGAGAGCCCGGGGAGGGAGGGGGTGGGCCAGCCCCTTTTCCTCTCTGGACCTCAGTTTCCCCATCCATGGCCTCCATGGTCTCGAAGGTCCTGTTGGTGTCTCTAGTGCAGGGTGACTTACCTGGAAAGGGGTCGGGGCTCCCAGGGTGGGAGGGAAGCGCCCTCTCCTTCATCCAGGTTCCTGGGTGCCCCTGGCCATGACTCCACGGTCCTCGATCCCCAACTACCTGGAGGAGGAGGACGGAAAGACGCGGGGTGCAGGCCCAAGTTAGCCCTCGTCTCGAGACGCACCACACGATGCTCCAGTGCTGCATTGTCACCCACCCGCCGGGACTCGCCTCCGGCCTCGAGCCCCCCTTCCCCTGCTTCCAAGCCCTGCTAAGGGCAAATATCCTGAGACGAAACAGGCAGCTAATATGTATTGAGCTACACCGGGGACACCGCAGTGGGCAGGATGGGCACTAGTGTCCTTGGAGAATTTAGAGTCCAGAGGGAGAGACGGGGAGAAGGAAAATCAACACAAAATGGAGAGAAGCCAGCTGCTGACAAATGCGTGGGTGAGGGGCAGGGAGGGTCAGTGGGAGGTAATTTGGAACAGGAGGTCGCACGGAGGAGGTGGCATCTGAATAAAGCCCGGAAGAAGGTGAGGGAGGGCATTAGGTGGATGGAGGGGGAAAGCCTGCCAGGCTGCGGGAATAGCCCGTGCAAAGGCCCTGCGGCAGGGCAGGTAGGAAGAAAGAAGGCCTGAGTGGCTGGCGCAGAGGGAGCGAGGGGGAGAGCAGGAGGGAAGGAAGGGGATGGGGCAGGGCGTGCATGGCCCTGTGGGCTATGGGGAAGGACATGGGCTCTTCTCCTAAGAGAAGTGGGAGCCATGGAGGGCTATAGGCAGAGGGAGGGTGCTCGGGTGCTCGTGGGTGCCCCCTGGTGCTGTGAGGAGGAAAGACTGTGGGAACCAGGGCAGAGGCGACTGCACCGGGCTGAGCAGGAGAGGCTGGGGTGGCCGAGGGCAGAGGCGGGACAGGCGGCGGGATTTGGGATAGATTTTGAAGGCGGCGCCAACGTGACCGCCTGCGGGACAAGTGTAGGGGGCTGACTGGAACAGACAACTGGATGCTGATGTCCCCGAAGTAACATCAACTCTTCCCACGCAGGGGGCAGGAGGAGGTCATGAGAGCGTGACTTCTAGAGTTGGGTCCCAAACCCAACGCTGCCCCTTCCCAGATTAAACCTTCTGTGCCTCAGTTTCTCCACCCATAAAGTCAGAACAACAGCAGTGTCCAGCCCACGGGGCTGCGGTGAAACGCATGAGTTTGCATGAGTTTATAGCACCTCGTCAGTGCTCAGGATGTGATCGTTATTGAGCACCTACTGTTTGCCCCGGGCCAACCAGCCCCCCGGGGGCGAGAAGCTGCTGTTGCTCTTGGAGTTTGGAAACTGGAGGCGGCTCGGGAAGGAGAGCGGCCGCCCCGCCCACCTGGAGCTGAGGGAGACCCCAGCTGGCTTGTCCAGAGCAGCCCAGGCGGCTTCTCTCGCCCCCGGGTGCTGCGCGGGCGGACAAGTCACATGCGCTTGTGCCCGTGTCACAGATGAGGAAACCAAGGCCTTCCCGGGCGCCAGCGGCCTCTTGCCTCCCCAGCCGGCGCTCACCCACCCGCCGGCTGCCCCTGCTCCGTGGTTGTGTGTCTCTGGGGCTCAGAACATGTTTGATGCCCAGAGAGGGTGGGTAAGCAGCCTTAGGACACACAGCCAGTGGGTGGCAAAGGCTGAGGGAGTTCGGGGCCCCGACCTGTCCTGTCTGATGTGGGAGACAGGGGGCATTGCCATCGGTCCCCACTGTGTGGGGTCAGGGATGGGGCACGAGGGCAGGGAACGAGCCCGGAGGAAGCCAATGTCACCTCCTCTGGGAGGCCTCCCCTGCCCACTGCTGCTGGAGCGACGATGACGCCATCACCCAGTTCCGGCATTTTCCGCACCACACTGAGGGGACCGCGTGCCTTGGTCTGGCCTGTCCCTTGTCTTCCTCCCCCACTGGCCCGGCCTCTGTGGCAGTGGAGACGGGGCCGCCGCTGGGTTCCGGCACCCAGTACGGGGCCCGGTACACAGGAGGCACTCAATCGATGCTTACTGAGTGCTGAATGATTACTATGTGGACACCCGAGGGCTGCAGGAGAAGTACCCGGCCGGAGACACTCTCTCCCAGCCCGGGGCCTGGAACCTTCTATCAGCCACCATCAGACCAGCATCCCAGTCACCCTGAGACCTTCTTCCCTCCAGGGGGCCTGGAGAGGCAGCCCCTCCCACCTTTCCTGGCTAGAATGGCGCCTGAGGCTCCTGCCCTCAAAGCATCATCCCAGCGACGGACAAAGTCTCTAAGGGCTTGCAAATGGGACCCCCATAAAGCTCGGGGTGATACACACGGCCTCGGGCCCCGCCCCTGCCCAGCACCTCTGGGACAGCCCCTGCCCGCCTCCACCACCCTGCCGCCCACCTTGCCCGGCACCAGAGCCATCCGTTGCCCAAAGCCACCCCAGGCCTTCGCACATGCTGTTCCCTCCTCCGTTCCCTGCGGACTCCTCCCGGCGCCGTGAGAGCCGTGTCCTTTGACTCCTTGGCCAGGGGGCCTCCATGGAGACCCGGCGAGGCCCAGCAGGGTGGGAAGGTGGGTGGTGGGGCGCTCGCAGCGCGGAAGGGGGAGACAGAGAGGAGCGACGTGGAGAAGAGCAACAGCGGCGGAAACGGACAGAGACACGCGAGGCCCGGGACAGCCAGGGGGCCCGAGACGGACTGACACAGAGAGGACGCGGGGGGGACGCGGAGGCGGGAGAGGAGAGAGGAGCCCAGGGCGGGAGGGTCGCTGCCTCCCGCCCCCTCCCTCCACCTCTTTCTCCCGGCCTGTCCCAGGGAGCCCCTGCTCGGGCCCCAGGGGAAGCGTCTGCCCTGGGGGTAGAGGGGCCCCCAGCCCCCAGCCCCTCCCAGGCCCCAGCCCGGCCCTCTGGCGGCCCCAGCTGACCCCCCACCCTCCAACGTCCCCAGTCCAAGCCCCAGCCGGGCCCTCTGTGCCCCCCACCCTGCCCAGGCACCCCCAGCCGGTGGACCCCCCACCCTGCCCAGGCACCCCCAGCCGGGCCTTCAGTGGCCCCCACCCCAACTCTCACCGCACCCCCAGCCAAGCACCCCGCCGGGCCCCTCTGATCGCCCCGCGCTGCCCAGGCACCCCAGCCGGTGGACCCCCCACCCTGCCCAGGCACCCCAGCCGGTGGACCCCCCACCCTGCCCAGGCACCCCAGCCGGGCCCTCGGGCGCCCCCCCCCCCCCGGCCCCTCGCAGAGCCCCCCCGGGCACCTGGGCTCGCTGACCAGCAGCAGCACGGCGCCGTCCTGCAGGCGCGCGTCGCGCACCGTCTGGTGGTCGCGCAGCGGCCGCGCGTTGTAGTAGAAGGTGCGCCCCCACGAGCTGACGCCCTGGCGCACCAGCTGCGCGCGCAGGTCGCTGAGCGTGTCGCGCGGCCGCACGGTCAGCGGCAGCAGCAGCGCCTCGTCGGCCAGGTGCACCTTGATGTGGTAGCGCTTCCAGCGCCCCAGCCCGCGCCGCAGCCCCTCCATGCCCGCGCCCCGCGCCCCGCGCCCCGCGCCCCGCCCCTCCATGCCCGCGCCCCGCGCCCCGCGCCCCGCCCCGCCCCTCCATGCCCGCGCCCCGCGCCCCGCCCCGCCCCTCCATGCCCGCGCCCCGCGCCCCGCCCCGCCCCTCCATGCCCGCGCCCCGCGCCCCGCCCCGCCCCTCCATGCCCGCGCCCCGCGCCCCGCGCCCCGCCCCGTCGCCCCGCGCCCGCCCCGCGCCCAGGCCCCGCCCCGTCGCCCCGCGCCCGCCCCGCGCCCAGGCCCCGCCGCCCCTCGTCGCCCCGAGTCCGGGGCGGGGGCTCCGCCCACCCGAGGGGGTCCCCAGGGGGCCCCGGGGGGGCGCGTGGGGAGCGGCCGCCAGGGCCCCGGAGGCCTCCCCGAGGTGACCTTGGAGCTGAGACCAGAAGGAGGAGGAGGAAGGAGCCGGCCCTGCCGAGGGTCCTGGACCACCGCGGGGACAGCATGTGCAAAGGCCCTGAGGCAGTGGACAGCGGAGGCACAGGGAGGGCCGCCGTGGCCTTTTGTCCCCGAGGCGGGAGAACGTGGCCTTTTGTCCCCCTCGAGGCGGGAGCCCGCAGGGCTGCAGGCAGGGCAGGGGTGGGCCCCGGGAGGTTAGCGCTCCTCACTCACTCCTCTGTTCCTCTACTTCCTTCCCGGCACTCTCCCCTCCCCCCACACCCCCACACCCCCAACCCCGCTCTCCCCCCAAGACACTCTGTGATTGGGCAGGGCTGGGCAATGGCTGAGCCCTTAAAGAGACCTCCAGCTCAGGGCCTGCCCTCAAGGGTCCCTCCGTAGGGGGTGGGAGACAGCCGGACACAGATGCTCCCAGCGCTGTGTAGTCAGGACCTGACTAGAGGGAGAGGGCGGTTGTCGGGAGAAGCCCGGTGGGTGGCGATGGCTTGGCAGAGGGGGTGGGCGTCGGAGCTGGGGCTTTGACGGATATGTAGGAGCTCTGCCTGCCAACTAAGGAGGTGCCTGCCTGTGGCCACCGACCATACAGTTTTGCGGGTACCTAGTAAGGAGAGGGAGGGGTCAAGGCCAGCGGGAGCCCTGGGAGGCTTGTGAGCAGGGGGCCTGCCCATTCCCCCACCTGTACAGACCCATCAGCCTGTCACCCTTATCCATGCACCCTCTTCCTGAAAGCCTTCCCTGATTGCCACCTGCCTCACCTGCCTGGGCAGGACCGTCCGGTTCTGGCTGTTCCCTGAGGCGGAGCCACAGGACGCTGGTTTGGCCGCAAGGATTCCAAGTGTGGGTGGAGTCCTCCTCCAGCGGGGGCCTGGGCGGGGGAGGCAAGGGGGAGGCGCAGCCCAGCCCCGCCCTTTGGGCCTCAGTGTCCCCATTTGTTGGGGAGGCTGTTGTGAGGATTAAATAAATGCAAGGAAAGCACGTAGGGGGATTCCCAAGGCATAGTCACTCATGGGCTCCGCTGAGGGAATATTTAGAGAGATGTTCACTTGCGCTCCTCGAAGGAAAAGCAAATAAAACCCAAACCAGCAAAGAGAAAAAGCATCTGCGAAGTCTTAGGTGCTTTCCAGGTCCTTAAAAAGAAAAAAGAAGGAAGAAAGAAAAGCCTCCCTTAAACCTCACATGATACTCTTATCTCCCTTGTACAGATGGGTAAACTGAGGCAGAGAGAGGGTAAGTGCCTTGTCTGAAGATCCAGAGTGAGTAAACGGCAGAGCCAGGAGTCGAACGGGGGCTTCTCGCAGTCGTGCACACACTACCTAGCTTCTTATAAAACCATCAAACGTCAGAGGGAGGTTTTAAAAGCAGCCAAAACCAAAAGAAATTCCAGATGGAAAAAGATAGAAACTATAAAAGTACTAAAAAAAAGAAAAAGTGGAGTTATGATATTAAATCAAGAAGCCATTAATTAAAAGACTAGTAACTGACTACATAAAGAATATAATAGAATTCCTACACACACACATATCGGAAAGTCAACAAAGTGGAAGGAGAAATTTCCAAAACACGACAAAAAAAAAATGTTAATTTCCTTCCTATGTAAAAAGCACCCAGCAATCAATAAGGACCCACAATCCAAAAAAGGGGCAAAAGGCATGCACCGTCTTGGAAAAGGACATACAAATGTCTTTTAAGCATACAAGAAGGAGTTCAGTCTTGCTCATGGTAAATGAGATATAAAACAAAACGACCATGAAATTGATTTTTTTTGCCATCTCTCAGGTTGATAAAGTTGCAGAATTTCGGGAAATGAGCGATCTCGTGCGTTGGAATGGGAGCATCATGGGCTGGCATAAACTGTCCGCCAATAGCTGCTGAAAGACATAATCCTGTCTGGGAATTCATCCATGTGCACAAAGACGAAAGCATCCGGCACGTGCTGACTGGTGTACACGTAAGTCATAGCACATGGAGGGAAACTGAGGCCCGGAGAGGGGAAGTGGCAGAACGGGAGCCCGGGCTGGGGCGTGCGCTCCCCAGGAAAGGCGGGTGGGCTGGCTCCACCTTGCAGACCCAGGCCTCGGCTCTCGGGGCCGCCTCCCTTGTCGGGCTGAGCTCCAGGCCTCACCCATCAGACCTGCGGGCTTCCAGGGCTGTCAGCACTTGGCCACGGCGAGCCCCGGGAGCGCCGGGTCCGGTGCCGATGAGCCCTGACGTCCTCATTAGGCCGTTAGGAGAAGCCAGGCGGCTGCGGGCGGCCGGCCCTGAGCCCGGGCCGCTGAGCTAGAGTGATCTGGGCCTCCGCGCCCAGACCCTGTATGATCCGCCGTGGGCTGCTAGCGGGAGGCCCAGGCCGCCGGGGACAAGCTGGGAGAATCCCTGAATTCTAGAAGCTCGGAGGCGCCGATGGTGCCACCGCCGGATGGTGCCACCGCCGCAATTCTCGACTCTCGGAATCCTGCGGTGTTCTGGACTCTTAGAACGTTCTAGAATCTTAGACGGCAGCCTCTCCGGCAGTCTCAGGAGAAAAAGGGGCATTTCATGGAAGGTGCTGAGGGGCTTCAAAGAATCAGAGGAATGCATGAGAAATGGCCTTAAAAAAATAAAAGGGCACGGGTGTAGCTCAGTGGTTGAGCGCCTGCTTCCCATGTATGAGGTCCCAGGTTCAATCTCCAGCACTTGCTAAAAAAAAAAAAAGGGCAACTGAAATCATTATGCTAAGCAAAAGAAGCCAGACATAAAAGGATGGATATTATATGGTCCCACTTATATGAAGTATCTAGAATAAACAAATTCATACAGAAGGAAACTAGATTCGAGGTTCCCAGGGGTTGTGAGTAGGTATGGGGAATGGGCATAAAGTTTCTATTTGGGGTGATGAAAAAGTTCCAGTGAAGAGAGGTGGGGAAGTGGATGGGGCTCAAGCAGTTGGGCACCTGCCTACCACATGGGAGGTCCCAGGTTCGGTTCCCGGTTCCCCCTAAAGAAGACGGGCTGGTACAACGAGCTGACACAATGAGCTGCTGCAGTGAAGAGACACAAAGAGGGAACACAATGAGAGACACAACAAGTGGGGAATTGGAGGTGGCTCAAGCCATCAGGCGCCTCCCTCCTACATGGGAGGTCCTGAGTTCAGTTTCTGGTGCCTCCTAAAAAGACAACGAGCAGACAGAGAACATACAATGAGCAGACACAGAGAGCCAACAGCGAGCGCAAACAACGAGGGGGGTGGGGAGAAATAAATCGTTTTTAAGAAAAGAAAGGTGATGATGTTCGTACAACAGCATCTAAGTAATTAATGTCACTAAGTTGGATGCTCAGACGTAGTTAAAATGGATGGTAAATCTTGAAATATAGATATGCTACCACAATAAGCAAAAAACTGTGGTCGGAACGCAAGGGTTGCTGGAGCTGGACAGGTGGAGCAAGTGTGGGTGCGGCCCACGTCCTGCCAGGGCTTCGGGCACAAAGGGAGGCGGGGAGATGCTGCACCCACGACGTGGCGAGACGTGAGCGCATTGCTCAACTCTGGAAGCACCGACGCTGCGCTTGTTTAGGCTTGTTCCCTGCAGTCAGCTTTCGCAGGCTGGACGTCCATGGGCTGAATGTGGTTTGTTTAAAAGTTTAAAAACAAGAATTGGTGGACGAATTCCTAACGTTGACAAACTGGGCTTTGTTTTCCCTCTGTAAGAAGCTGGGCTTCCACTGGGCTCCCAGGACAAGGGACGGCCATGCTTGGGCCAGAGAAGATCAGGGTGAGCCCTGGGAAGTGGGTGTGGCTTGAGCCCTTAGGCTCCCGCCTACCACGTGGGAGGTCCTCGGTTCAGTTCCCGGTGCCTCCTAGAGACGATGAGCAAGACAGTGAGCTGATGCGACAAGGTGATGGTGCAACAAGGAGACAAATGAGAGACGCAATAATCAGGGAGTGGAGTTGGCTCAAGCGATTGGGTGCCTCCCTCCCACACGGGAGGTCCCTGATTCGGTTCCAGGTGCCTCCTAAAAAAAAAAAAGGAAGACGAGTACACAGCGAGCTCAAAAACGAGATGAGGGGAGAAAGAAAGGAAGAAAGGAAGAAAGGAAGAAAGGAAGAAAGGAAGAAAGGAAGGAAGAAGAGGTGAGCCCTTGGTGGATGGGACGGCCATACCCTAAATTCCTCCCAGGTCCACTTTGCTGCTAGCGATTCCTCGCCTGCCCCTGAGGCTGGCAGAGCTTGCCAGCCCTGCATTAGCGCTCGTGCTCACTCGAGAGCCTCAGTTTAGGGCCCCAGGGGCCGCCCTTTGCCAAATCCCTGTGGAGTTGGACCGAGGCAGCCGTGCCAAGCGCCGCTCGCTGTTTGGCCTGAGCAAGGGAAATGAATGGCTCGCCGTTTTGGTAGCTGAACGTCCACCGTCAAAGCGTCAGCCCGGCCCTGCCTTCTCCGAGACCTGTGCCGTGCTGTCGCCGGCTTTTCGACAGCCCTCCGTCCCCTGGCCATCTGTCTCTCTGTCCCCTCCCCTGCCTGTCTCGTCTGAGGACTTGGCCAATTGGATGAAGGCCCAGCCTCACTCACTTTGGCCTCATCCGAGCAGCGTTTTTGCAGGTCCTATTTACAACGAGGTTCGTGGCCCCAGGCCTTGGGGGGGACTGGAAAGTGTCTTTGTGGGAGGGGGGGACATGAGGCTTTGGATACCCGTCAGCACCTTGCAACGTTTCCCCTTGGGTCACCAGCCTGGGAGGGGGGTACTGTTATTCATTGTAGGAAGAGACCAAGGCTCAGAGAGGCATCTCATTCGCCCGAAGCCACACAGTAAGGCAGAGTCCTTGGAACGTGACAAGGTGTGATGTACCATGGGCGGGGTTGCAAAAAAGACAAGGGGGTACGGGGGTGGGTGGGCTGGTGGGTTTCAAAGGAGCATGGAGAAGAATTTGGATGTGATCTTTATTGCAAAAGATTTATTTTATTTATTTCGTCCCTTCCCCTCCTCCCACCCTGCTGTCTTTGCTGTGTTGTCCTCTCATTTTCTCTCCTCTAGGATTCACCGGGATTCGATCCTGGGAACCTCTGATGGGGAGAGACATTCCGTGTCAGCTGTGCCACCTCAGCTCCTGGTCTCTGCTGCGCTTCACCTTGACTCTCCCCTTGTCTCTCTTTGATGCGTCATCATCCTGCTGCGTGACTCACTTGCGCGGGCACTGGCTCACGCGGGCACTGGCTCACCACGCGGGCACTGGCTCACCACGCGGGCACTGGCTCGCCACGCGGGCACTGGCTCGCCACGCGGGCACTGGCTCGCCACGCGGGCGCGCTTTCTCTGCTTCTTTTTCACCAGGAGGCCCCAGGGATGGGAGCCGGGTCCTCCCGTATGGTGGGCGGAAGCTCCATCGCTTGAGCCACGCCCGCGTCCCTGGATGTGACTAAGGGGAAGCCACGGGAGGGTTTCGAGCAAGGAAGGGCCGTTATCTGATGTGTAGAAAGGCCCCCAAGGGTGCAGAATCTACTTTCGAAGGATAAATTGATCCCTGGCTCAGAAAGGCCTTTTCCAGGGTGAGAGGTGACACAGGGGGACGGAATTCAAGCATTTTAAGCATGCCAACTCCAGGGACGGCCGAACTCTCTGGGGGTGTGGGAAGGGACTTGCCACGAACAGAGGCAGGGGGTAGATTCAGTGGCCTTGGGACGGGGGCCTGGTCTGGAGGGCCTCTGAGGCTTCTGCTTCTCCTGCTTCCCAACCCCCACCCAGGAGGCTATGAGACAGTTTCAAGAAGATTTCCAGTAATGCAGTCATTTGCATAAACATTTACAAGCTGCAGGAGCTGTCCCTCCAACTGCTAGCTAGCTCTGTTAGAAGCAGAGCCTCTTTGTCACCAACATATCCCAAAGTGGCATCCTTCCTATATAAAGAGTTGTTGGAAATAAATAAGAATAGAAAGCGAGAAACATGCAAAGGACAGCGATGCCACTTTGGACACACACCAGACATGGGCAGGAAACTGATAAAAGAAAGCCTCATGTAAAAAACTGTTTAATCACCCACGTGTTCCCCCCAACACACTCAATAATATTTGATACCCGATACTATTCAATTTTATGAGAGGGCAAGGTACACTCATATTCATTGCTGGTATAAGTTAGTACCATCTTTTTGGAAGGTAAAATGGCAAGCCTTATTTGTATATATACCCTTTGAGGAATCGTAACTATAACGACTCATATTGTTGGGTGACAAATTCAATTTCATTTATTATCTGTTTTACCCACTAGAACAGAAGCTTCCCCAAAAGGCAGGGATTTCTGTCTGCTTTGTTCCCTGCTGTATCCCTGGTGCCTGGACAGTGCCTGGTACTAATTTTTATGTCCAGCATGATTCAGTACACTCATCTTTCTGGACAGTGAAGTATGGGAACCACAGAGCTAGACCAAAAGGGAAGTTTTGTGCAGACAGACATCTGAGCATCCGACTTCTATCAGAATTTAAGATGACCCTTCAAATCCCCTAAGCGGTGGACGGGTATTTCTCAGGTGCTCCCGCTGACCCAGGGGTTAATGTGCGCTAATAAGGACTAAATGAGATCCTTTCTGACAAACTGAGTACTTAAGAGGCACCAGGCATTGTGTTTAAAGTGCTTACAAGGGAAGCGGATGTGGCTCAAGCAGTTGGGCGCTCGCCTACCACATGGAAGGTCCTGGGGTTCAGTTCCCAGTGCCTCCTAAAGAATACAAGTGAGCTGGCACAGTGAGCTGACGCAATGAGGAAACACAATGAGAGACACAACAAGCGGGGGGTGGAGGCGGTCAAGCAGTTGGTTGCCTCCCTCCTACATGGTTGGCCCCGGGTTTGGTTCCTGGTGCCTCCTAAAAAAAAAGATGAGCAGACAATAACAGACGCGGAGAACAGACAGTGCATGCAAACAACGACGGGGGCTACAGAAATAAAATAAATCTTAAAAAAAAAAAGAGTGCTTATAACTTTCAGCTCATTTAAGCCTCCTGCAAACTGACGCCTCAGTGTGAAAGTAGCACCGAGACAGGGCCTGGCGCATAGTAGGTGCTCAAGTTTCAGCAGAACCTAAGCCCTGCTCGGTCAGACCCGCGGCCAAGAGGCCCTGTGGCAACACACTTCTGCCTCTCCCGATGACATTTCCCCTGGGACCCCATGGACCAGGTGTCCCCCAGTTTCCACCCCATGTTCCTGGGGTGACTGCAGAGCTGCGGGGGAAGGCGAAGGCAGAAGATGGTGGCAGCGGGTTTCTGGCGGGCGCGGGAGATACGAGGTGCAAGGACGGCCTCCCCTTCCTCTGCACCCCAAGATCTCTGCAGGTACACTCCAAGACAAGCACAGGTGGCCAAGCGTGGGCCTCCGTTCTTCCTCCCTGGGCAGAGGGAGGTGATCTTGGGTGGCAGGAGCGGAGCACAGCTCTCAGGCACCCCCTGGGGGGTGGGGAGAGACGGTGCCGGGGTGTCCCTGTCTCTTGGTGCCCATCTGTTTCCTTGTTTGTCTCTGTCCCTATTTATGTCTCCACTTTCTCTGTCTTGCTTTGTCTGCCTGTTTCTCTAGCCGTTTCTTTGTCTCATTATCGCTCTCCTTTTTTCCTCTTTGTAGCTCTTTCTGTGTCTCTCTCTGTATCTTTCCAAAGTCAGTGCCTCTTTGTCGCTCAGTCTCTGTATATCTGTTTCTATTGCTCTCTTTTCCTCTCTGTCCCTCTCTCTCCGACTCAGTCTCTCTCTCTCTCCCTCCCCTATCCCGCCCCTTTGGGAACTTGCCCCACAATGAGCCATACCTGAGCCAAGGTATCCAGTACCCTCCCCCCAAACCCCAGTGTCCTTTTGTTTGATTTAGCCTGGGTGGGGTACAGTGACTGACCTCACGGGCTTTGCCCAGCCTAGAGGACACATGCGCCTCCACCCCCGCCGCCACCCCGTGGATGCCAGGGGCACCCTGAACACCCCCAATCCAGAAAGGGCCTGGAGAGAGCCGGGGACGGCGGCACTCACCCTGGAACCCTGCGAGAAGGGCTGGCATCTCCTCTCAGCCACTAAAAACCCACCACAGCTCCCCACAAGTGCCTGAGGTTCCCTGCCCAGCCCAGCCTCGGCTCCCGGGGGCTCCAAGCGCCATGCCTTCTCCTTCCTCAGGGCCACCACACATGCTGTTCCTCTCCTGGAATGTCCTTCCCTGCCCTTCACTCCTCACAGCTCAGGTCCGCCCAGGCCTCCTCCTCCAGGAAGGCCCCTGCTTGTAGAGTTCCAGAAAGCTGCAACCACCAGGTCTGTCACTGCCCTAACTCTCGCCCAGGGCCTGGCGCCTGGAAAGTGCCCGAGAGGAGTTTGCTAAATGCATGAGCGTGTCCAAAACCGGCCAGCTCTTGAGACTTGGATTTGCCAGGGGATCTGGGACATGCGGGCATCTTCCTGCTCTGTGCCCCCTTTCCCCGCCCCGGGTGGCTCGTGTGATCCCCCCTCCTGGGCTTCATTCCAGCCAAGTCTGTAAATACCTGCCCGCCGTGGCCAGCGGCATCGATGCCTTTTACGAGCCTCCCTGCGGTTGCCGTGGCCGGGGACGCGGGGTGCCCCGGCAGCTTCGCGGCTGGTTGGCACGAGGTGGCTCTGTGATGGCAGGACTGAAAATAAGGCTCGAGACGCCGCCAGTGGCTGCCGGCACTTGACCCTGCCCGGGAGGCTGCACCGGAGCCTCGTTTTAAAACCTTGCTCATGTCGCATGATGGCTCCCAGCCGCAGAGGAAGGGACTTAACAGCAGCCACAAGCCATGGGCTGAGCACCGACCACGAGCCGGATACAACGATGCATCGTTGTGTTGCGTCTCCAGGAATGACCCTGCCCGGTTTACAGTGACGAAGCTCAGAGAGGTTCAGTAACTGGCTCAACATCACCCAGCTGGCATAGGGCCGAGTTAGGATCCCACCTCTCCTGCCTGGCCTCAAGCAAGCCCCAATGTAAAGCCCCCCTTCCCCACCCAGGGTCCACCCGACGCTTCTCAATCTTCAAGGTCCCGGAGAGGCTGGGGGTGGGGGGTGGAGCCTGGGAGCCTGAGTTTTCAGCACACACCCCTCCCAGGTGACTGTGTCGGCAGTGTTCCTTCTTCTTCTCTCAGTAATGGCAGCCGTGGTGCTGCACGCATCCGAATGCGTTCGCAGCATCCCTTCTCATTTTCTGCTCTCTGGTGTTTCCTGAGGACGCCACGGGAGCAAGGCCTCGGCCTCTCCATTGGACATCCCAAACGAGGGGGATTTTCTACTAGGTCTCAGAGGACCCAATAGGCCATACAAGGGATTCGGCATTCCGAAAATGCATAGCGACAGGATTACCACACACTTTCTCTCTTTGTCCTCTTCGTAGTTTCCGGAAGAATTTACAGCATGCCTCCAGCATTCCAGGTACTGGGGAGACTGCAGGGAACAAAAGGGACACAAATGTCTACCCTAAAAATTTTTACATTGCAGTGGTCTGCCACTACCAAATAATAACAGCTGTTTCTTAAAGTTTTATTGAAGTATAGCATTCATACATGAACATGTGTGTATAATAAAAGTTAACTTACAAAACAGACATACAAGGCTCCCATACGTCCCCCCACCACCACCACCTTGCATTGTTGTGAAGCATTTGTTACAAACTATGAAAAAGCATCATCACATATTACTAACTGTAGCCCTTATCGTACTTGTGTAGTTTGTTCCCAACCCACCCGATTATTAACCCTGCATTAGTATTAGATATTTATCATTCGTGAGAGAACGTTCTCATATTTGTTCTGTTAACCAGTCCGTTTTCCACCACAGCATTCCCTGTGTTATACAGTCCCACACCTTGTACAATTCAAAGTGTACACTCAGTGGTTCTCATTCTCATCAGAGTTGTGCTGTCATCACCTCAATTTTATTTTTTTACCCCCCAAGATGGTTCCGTCTGTCTGCTCGTTGTTTCCGCTCATTGTCTGTTCATTGTGTCTGCTCGTTGTTCACTCATCTTCTTTAGGAGGCACTGGGAACTGAACCCGGGACCTCCCATGTGGGAGGCAGGCACCCAGCTGCTTGAGCCATACCTGCTCCCCTCAGTGAATTTTAAAACGTTTTCATTACTCTAAAAGGAAAAATCTCATACCCCCTTACATCCCCCTATTGTTGTCCCTTTGAATGCGAATATCTTCTTGCCATTGCTGCGAAATATTACAATATTCCTGCTACTGTCCATAAGTTACATTAGTTGTAATTCTCCCGTGTCACCGTATTCTCAGCACTTTGTAAAAGGGCATTCTTATACCGTTAACCACAATCTCCACCCACCGCTGAATTCACTGTTACACGTTCCTGAGATCATTCTCTAGCTTTGATTGACGTTTATGTCCACAGACTGCCCTTCAGCCACAGTCACGTTCATAAATGAGCAAATAAGCATTTTAGCCACTGGTGCCGGGAAGAAAGGAGGGTTACCAGTGACAAGGGGACACTTGCGATGGACCCAGGGGCTGGGGAGGCCTCTCGGAGGTGGGCTTGGAGGCTGAGAAAGGAGCAGCGAGGGAGCTGGTCTAAAATGCAGCCACATTGCCCCATTCTCTAGATCCTGGCTCACAAACTGCCCAGAAGCCCCTGAGGAGGGGAAGCGCTGGGGTCCCCTCGGGGATCCGTGAGCCGAGCACCTTATGCTGGAGTGGCATGGGGTGGCTTGTCTAGCAGTGGGTGCTGCTGGAGACAGACACGGGGCGGGGGCCCTGCAGGGGCTCATCCCCCAGCCCGTCAGCCACCCTGCTGCTCAGGGCCCGCGGCATCTGGGACTGCTGTCAGGGTGGCTGTGGCACTTGACCCCTCGCTGGGGCGGTTCCGCTTCCCGGGGTGGCCGGGGTAGGGCCCGTGGGCTCACGTGCCCCCGCCTGGAGGCCGAGTTCAGGGGCTTGCTGGTTGTGGGCGAGTTGCAGCCTTTGAACCTTTGTCTACGCTACATTTCCCAGGAACCGATTCTGGGATTGCGGGAACGTTGTCGCGTGGCCTGTCTGGGTTTCGGGATGTCGTGTCCTTGTGACGCGTCCTTCTATAAAGCACTCGCTGGCCACAGAGACTGCATGTCTACCTCGCCCGGCCGGTATTCCTGCCTGCACCCCCATCTCAGATTTGGTTGTAGTTGGCAAAATAACGCCCCCCCGCCCAGAGACGCCCATGCCCTAATCCCCGGAACCTGTGAGAATGTTCCCTTAGTGGCCGAAGGGACTTTGCAGGTGCGGTTTAAGGTTAAGGACCTTGAGATGGGGAGATTACCCCAGATTAGCTGGGCTGGCCAGGCCACGCCAAATCATGAGAGTTTTTTTTCCTTTTTTGGAGGTACCGGGGATTGAACCCGGGATCTCGTACATGGGAAGCAGGTGCACAACCACTGAGCTACATCCACTCCCCAGGGAGTTGGTTATTTCACTGGTTTGTTTTCAGGAGGCACCGGGGAGTGTACTCGGGACCTCACACCTGGGAAGCAGGTGCTCAACCACCCGAGCTACCTCAGCTCCCCCCACATGAATTCTTAAAAGCTGGGAAATGTGACTACTTTGGGAAAGGGTCAGAGAGGTGATGCTGCTGGTTCTGAAGGTGACAACGAGGCCACGGGCCAAGGCCCGTGGGTGACCTCTGATAGCAGAGAAAGCCTCCCCCACCGCAGCCTTCACCTCCATTGCAGCCCTGTGGATTGTCATTCTACGGAAGCGTTCGAGCTCAGAGGGGCTTGTTTTGAGCCCCCGAGTTTGTGGGAACTGGAAATGAAATCCCCCAGTTGTCCTGCGCGTGACCTTGTGAGCCACTCAAGCGCCCCAGCTGAGGACGGGCCTCCAGGGAGAGGGGGCGGAAATGGCCGGGCCCGCTTCCCGCCCAGCAAATGAGGCTTCCGGGCCCTCCTGGGGGGCGGCGACCTGGGCGTCCCGCAAATCCGCCCGGGATGTGGGCCCGAGGTACTCCCTCCATTTGTGAAATGAGAAAAGCCAGGGCTTTGGAGGGGCGCACGGCTGGCCGAAGACGGGAGCCGAGGCCGCGGCCCACCTGCAGGAGCGCAGTTGAGAGCCCGCGCCGCGCCGTCCTGTCCCCTCAAGGGGCCTCCTGGGGGACTCCAGGGGCCCCGCCCTCCGCCCCACAAACCTTCCCCAGTAGCCGCCTTCGTGGATGCCACTTTCCAGACTAAAGGGCCTTCTGACGACTCTGCCTTTGAGATGGTTTGACTGGAGTAAGGTGTCCCGTTCCAGGCTGGCGATCACAGCTGCCTGCTGCCAAGTGAGAAAATTTAACCCGGGAGCTGCTTTGAAATCTAATGAAATAGTTTATGAAAGCAAAATTGAGCAATGGATAAAGTTGACACATTTTTTGGTAGAATGTGGAGATACATTGAATAAGGTTCCAGTTCTGATTTCGCAGTTTTTGCATTTGGCGAAGCCCTTTTTTCCCTCCCCTGCCCCTTCCTTCTGGGTCTCGGGGCGTTTTACTGCCCTCTGCCCCCAAAGCTTGAGCCACGCCCGCCCTATCACCAGGCCTCCCCGGGCTGCCGCGTTAGCAAGCACGAACCGTGGCCACCGCAAGCACCTCAGCGTACTCTTGGTAAAGACCCTGAGCCGCTATCGTGCCTCTCGTCACAGGTTACAAGCACAGAGGCACGAGCTGCGTCAGGGCCCTGCCCGCGCCCGTCACCCCGGAGCCTCTCCCGACGTCAGCCCCTGGATCTCCTCTTAGGCTGCCCGATGGCCCTTTTGACCATTACCGTTTTGTCACACCTCTCTTCTAAAACGTAATCCAGAGTGGACGGAATCCACCTTTATGCAACTGAAATACCTTTGTGTAATGCCGTTAGAGACATACAAAACGAAAGGAAAATCCAGCCTGGAAATGCTGCGCGCAGACAACGATGATGTCACAGCACACCACGAGGCACCAGGAAGTGTGCAGAGGCCTCGGCGGTGGGCAGGTGGGGGTCTGGGCAGTGGGCGGGCACGGCGGGGCGCCGGGGGGCCTGGGCGGTGGGCGGGCGCGGCAGGGGTTCTGGGGCGCTAACGCTTTGGGTAGCTCGGTTTGTAGAAATGAACGGCTCTTGGCAAGGTTCTGGACCAAGCAAAGAAGGGTCCTCTCAGTTCACGCAGGAGCAGCCTCCCGGGGAGAGTCGGGAGGGACCGCCACCGCGAAGCAGGATCTCTGTTTCTCAGCACGAGCGCACCACGGGCTTAGGCCCAGCTGGCTGGGAGGGGGCTTCGCTGCCCCTGCAGGGAGCCCGGGACCCGCTGCCCGAGCCCGCGGTGGGCCTCAGCATGCTCCTCCAACCTGCCACGCGGGCGCGCGGCACGACACGGGCGAGGGCCGCCAGCCTGTCCTGGGAGCAGCCACAGCGGCGAGGCGGCGCGGGAGGCGCTTGCTCGTGGTAAGGAGGCAGCCGCCGCCGAGGGCAGAGCCGCTGCTTTAAGACGCGGCTTCTGCAGCGAGCTGGGTCGCGCCGACTGCTTTCAAAACCCAACGCGCTGTGGCAGCACAGCGCACTCCGGGAGAAGTGGCAATTGTTGGGGGGCAGGAGGAGGGGCTGCCCTAGATTCTCAGGCTCCCAGCAGGGACACCACGATCAGGGCTGGCGGCCCTGGCCCCCGGCAGTGCCTGCGTGCGCCCCATCTCTGTCTTGGGGCCGGCAGCCCGCCCTCCCCTGATGAGCCCGCCCGGGCCTGTCTCGCGCCCCGACACGCCTGTGGGCTTTGCGTCTGCAGCCGCTCTCCTCACTGTGCTGTCAGAGCCGCCCGATCCCGGGTGGAAGCGGGGATCATTCGACTGCCACCTGCAGGCCAAATCCGGCCAACAAGGGGCCTTGCTGGGCACGGACTTCCAGGGAACATCTGAGAAGCACCGGCAATCCCGAACGAGACTGCAGGCACGAATGTGCGTTTCCAGACGCGCACCGGTGGGCCCGCGCCGAGAAGGGCTGCCCCTTCGGCGGGGCCCGTGCACCCACATCACTGCCTCCCCATCCGGCCGCTGATGGCAGGGGCTGAGCATGACCCACCACCGGAAGCAGAGGGCCCAGGCAGCCCAGCACCCTCTTACAGGGGACGACGCAGGCAGAGGCCCCACCCAGCTGAGAATTCCCGGTTCCCATCCCGGCTCGGCCCTGCGGCAGCTGCCCTCCCGGAAGCGCCGTTTGCTCCTTGGAAGGCGGGCGTGTGCAGCCGACGGCTGGGAGGATCGAGGGGGACGAGGCCGGTGAACACCCAGCACAGCGCCGGTCCCCAGCCACACTGAGCCAGGGACAGCAGCGCGGCCATGCCACGCTGCCCGATCACTGGGACACACGCACGCCACAGTGCGAACTGAAAACATTTTATTAATGGAAAATGGAATGCCTCGTTAACAGAAACCTTGTCTTAAAAATGGCAGAACTAGAACACACGTATTATCAAAAGAAAGAAACAAAAACAAACAAAAACAACCTGATGTCACGTTGTATTGCGCTACAACATGGTGGTAGAATTTGCTTCTGTGTTTTAAAAGACTCCACAAATTCAAGGTCACGCTGGCTAACAGGTTCAACAGTGCCTCTGCCTACCTGCAAATGCGGAGCGCGTGGGGCTTAGCAGCGGCGGGGGAAGTGAGGGGGGGTGGGGGGTGAGGGTGGGGCCTCTGCCCCCCCGTCCTGGCCCGCTGGTCCTCCACCTTCCAGTCGGCCACCTGGCACCGTGTGGTCCTGGGAATGTCCCCCCTGTGCAAAGCCGCCTCACCTAGAACAAATCCAGACGTTTCCCCTTCAGGCGCGTGAAGCCCTCACTGCACCTGCTCGGGGCCCGGCTGACCCTGCAGCCTTCAGAGTGTCCCTGCTTTATTCCAGGTGCGCAAACCCGCAGCCACACGCTGCACTCCGGGTAACTGAAGAGGTGTTATTTCCATAAGCTGCAAAAAGCTGCTCTAGGTTTGTTTTCAAAACATCCAACCCAGCAAGTTGAAGAAACATGCAAAAGGGAGGAGCAAGGAGCAGAACAAATCAACCTGATGCTCGGGCACAGCTTCTTACCCCGACATGCCGCCCCGGGTCGCCAGGTGTGCGGGGCCCGAGGGGCCGGACAAGCCCCTCTCACCACCTGCAAGAGAAGAGAGGACTGCAAACTCCCCCTTCCTGGGGAAGCCGCCGGAAGTGCTGGAGTTAGGGGACCAGGCCGCCCCAGCCCCGGCCGCCCAGCCCGTCAGGGAGCCAGCCCACCTTGCCAGCGGGCGTGCTCCCGGCCCGCCGCGCCCGCGTCCACGCCGCCCTGCCAGGCGCGCTCCTGCTGCTCCTCCGGCCGGGGAGGGTGCTCTGCCCAGTCACGTCCGCCCCTTTGCCAAAATAAAAAACAAACGGGGTTGTCTGGACGGGCCTCTGCAGTCGCGGTCCCGAAGCACACGGGAAGTCGCTCCACACCCTCCGCCATTGGGGAAGTGCAGCGAGAGACCACCTCATGCCCACCGTGACGGCGAGGACAAACGGCGCAGGGCCACAGGTGTGGGCAAGGGCTGCAGACACGACACCTCTGCACGCAGCCGGTGGGCACGCGAAGCGGGCGGCGGCTGCAGCAGAGCCTGGAGGCTGCGAGGCATCTACCCGAGAGGAAGCGCCTGTCCTCCAACAGTCATGGGCTTACTCCTACAGCCAGCGAGTGGACGCCAGCCCGGCCCCAGGCAAGGGGAGCCCCGGTAACTCGGGCTCCACCAGACAGCGGAACAGGACCCAGGGGTGACAAGGATGGCCGCTCTGATCCGCGCCACGACACGGCTCAGCACTGAAAACCTGCCGCACACAAGCACCGAAAAGGCCCGTGCCGCGGGACTCCGTGCCTATGAACCATCCAGAAGAGGGAAGCCCCTCGAGACAGAAGGTCGACAGCGGCTGCCAGGGGCTGGGGGGTTAAGGAGGCCGGGGAAGGAGCTCTTTCAGGGATGAGGGAAACGTCCTGGGGGGGGTGCTGTGCTGCTGGTGGCACTGCCCCGCATGGAGACCACGGCTGAGCCGGGAAGGGGCACTGCGTGGACGTGGGCTCCATCTCCAGCTCGGGCGGCGCCCACAGCACTGCGACGCCGCGGCGCGAGCAGCCCACGGGCTGCCCAGGAAGCCTCTCCAGGTGCGGCAGAGGACAGGGGCCGCCACTGCGGACGGCGGGCGCTGGCAGCTGAGCGCAGAGCCCCAGGCCCGAGCAGCCGGGCAGGACCCTCCAGAGACCCCGGACCTGACGGCAAGAGCAAACGCAACGACACGCAAACAGCCCAGGGCCGACCCCGACAGTGCAGTGCCGTTGCTCACGCTGTCTTCCTTTCCGGCTAAATGCACCCGTTAGCCTCCAGGCCTGTGCTCCAGCTCCCGCCCCCACCCGCACAGCCACAACGCCGAGTGCTCCGCAACCTCTGAACAGCCCTGGGGGAGAGCCGAGAGTCTCGTGCCAGCGCAGAGGATGTGGGGAGGGGGACAAGAGCTGGGCCCCGCACCCGGCCAGGCGAGCAACCGGCCTTTCCAGGACCACGCGGCACAGGGCGCACGAGGGGACAAGGACAGGACAGAGGAGTGTGTGAGGCCGCGGGAGCGGGGACCAGGAGGCAGCCCCGCTACCCACGGTCTGCGCGGCCGGCGAGGCAGCACAGTGGAGGGGCGCTGGCCTCGAGAGACCCACGTGGCCGGGACAAGCGCAGCTTCAGCGCCACCACACACAGGCCCCTCGAGCCACTGAGCGGAGGGCAGGGCTGCTTCCTCGGGGGCAGGAAGCGGCCCTGGAAAGGTGCCCAGCAAAGGCAGGTAGACCGCCGCCGTGTGGCCAGCGCTAGAGGCTGCGGGCCCAGGAGCAGAGCAGCAGAGCTCCGGCCGGGCCAGGAGAGCGCGGTCCTCCCACCAGCACGACGGCGCCCCGGGGTGGGGGTGGGGGACCCTGCTGCCCAGGCCCACCTCCCGCCTCTCCACAGGGGGCCCCTGCAGAGGAGCCGGAGCAGCCCTGATCCAGACCAAGGAGGTATCGGGCAATAGAAGGGCGCAGGGAGTTAAAAGGCCCGAAGAGGACTGCAGAGGCAGGGGAGGAGTCAAAGCCCCTGCACCATGGACGGGCAAGGCAGGAAAGCAGCAGCAGCAGCAAACCTCTTCCGGGCAGAGGTGCCCCAGGGCGGAGGGGCGGGTGGGGAGCGCCTGCCCCGCAGGGTCAAGCCTGAGGGCTGGGGGCTGAGTCCTGGGTGCCTGGGGACCCCTGTCCCTGAGCCTATGCCCTGCACAATCCCCCAAGGTTCTACTTCCTGGAAACTCGTCATCTGTGAGACACGCCGCCCGGTGGACTTCAGGGTGTCCTCGGCGGAGGGCTGCCCCCAGCCCTGTCCCCGCCGGGCCGGTGGCTCACCTGGGAGGAGGTGGCAGCGGCCGGCCTTCGCCCATCCTCTTGTCAGAGGCATAGCCTCCCCAGCCGTCGCGCGAGTCGCGGCCATGGCGCTCGGGTGGTCCCCCGTGGCCGTGGCGTTCATCTGAGTAGTGCTGCAAGGCAAGGGGGGGACACAGCGCCTCTAAGCACGCCCCTCCCGGGAGGCCTGCGGGCACCCCGACCCCAACCCCAACCCTTCCTCTCCAGAGGCCAGGCGGGCTGGCTGGCCACGGGACACCAGGAGCAAACACAGCAGACACAGATAACTCGGCGTCCCTCGGCAACCAACTCTGAACCCAGGACCTTAAAGAGAGGTGGGAAACACCCTCTCCAAAAACCACACTGCTGTTCAAGCTCATCCGTCCTGACGCCCGCCCCCCCCGAGGCCTCCCACCGTCGGCCTCCTTCCTGTGAGCTCACACCCTCTGCACTGCTCAGGGCCCTGGCAGGTCACCAAGCGGACTCAGGGACGCCCTTCTGCAGCCCTCGTGTCCCCACTTCCCAGCACAGTGCCTGGAACAAAGTGAATCCCCAGAGGGCAGGCTCAACAGTGCCGCCTAATTCTGGGGCGCCCCACGGCGTCTACAGTGGGAAGTGTCTCCAGCACATACACAAGCAGTAGGTACTTACAGTTCTACGAGACTCAATAAAGAACAATCCCTACGTGCTGGAAATTCAAACACTTGCAGGTCTGACTGGTGGTCAGAGCTGCCGCCTCGTGCCCCCGAGACCCGTCATGTGTAATCCGGCTGTTGACTCTCCGGTAGAGAAAACCAGCCCCAGACCAGAATGACGCACCTCCACCGCAGCGTGGGGACCGGTCCTGCTCACCTCCCTGTCTCGCTCGCCCATCACCGACCTGGAACCTTCCCTCCTGCAAAAGGAAAACAGTATCTCCATCAAACGGAGCCATGTGAGACCTCATACCCGGGCTACTTATTATAATTTGCTAGTTCCTCTGTGGCCCACGGACAAAATCAGGGTGACAGGGTCGAAGGGAAGCCCACGCACCCGCAGCCTGGGCGTGCCCTCACGTACAGGGCGGCACCGAGGGGGCAGCCAGCTCCAGCACAGGGCACACGAGCTGCTTCTCGGCCACCTCCTGTGTGCCTCCTCCCCCACCTTCCCTTACGCAAGAGCTAAGGGACGGCGAGACGGCTCAAGAACACGGGGCGCCGGCGGCGCACCGAGCAGCCCCGAGACAGGGCTCTTGCGGTGGAGCACGGCAGGCTGCCTTTCTAATAACCGAGGCAGGCTCCTCTTTCAGAAAGCACGGGCTAACGGGCTAAGAAGCCCACCTGGACCCTGAGCACACCTAACAGGCCTCCTGGGAAAGGATGCCCACCCGTGGTCGAGCCCCTCGGCGCCCGGCTGGCAGGGGAGCCCAGGCAGCCCTGCAGGGGCACCAGCCTCCAGCCCGCTGGCACGCCACCCCCCGTAAAGCCACCGGCTTAGCCGCAGGGTCAGGGAGCCTGGGCTGCACCCACCTCAAAGCCCCGCCCAGCCCCGAAAAAGAAGCTCCCCCAGGGGCTGCTGGTCGCAGGTGGAGTGGGCTGGGGGGGCATGACCCCCACAGCTGTGGGCACAGTCCTGGCAGCTCAGGACTGGGGACTGCAGCTCTCCCGAGAGCATGGTGGGCGAACCAAGCGCAGACGGGCCTGCCCGCTTCCTGGGCGGGGCCTCGGCGAGCGCCTGCCAAGGCTGACCTTCTGCTCGAGTGCGCGTTCTGAATCCCATGCACCGTGGCCAAGTCACTCCCCACAGGCTTCCTAGTCAGTCGGGTTTTCAAGGAGCCGGGCACGCTCTCCCTGACCTCTCCCTGTGGCGGGCTGCGGGGCACGGGGGCGACTGACCTGTCGACCATGTAGTCCTGGTACTGGCCCCGGTCGCGACGGTCGAAGTCGTGGAAGCGGTGATCCGGCCGGGGGAAGTCCGGGCGGTACCTGTCCTCCATCGCTGCGCGCTTGCCTTCCGGCCAATAGGCGCCGTCTCGCCTGTTGTTTTATTTTAAAGAGAAGGCAGACTTCCCTCATGAAAGAGAACGTGGACGGGGGTGGTGGGGAGGGCAGGTCTCTCCAGACTCAGGATCATGTAAAATGTCCTGCAGGGCTCATCTCCCAACATGCAATCATTACCACATTGACTTGAAAATTAAAATCTCGCCAACTGCCAAGAGGCGCGCGGTATTCACACCTGACAACCCCAAGAACAGGACTGCTGTGAGCTAACTGTACCGCAAGCTGTGCGTACCCCGAGCCCCGCGTGAGAGCACAGGCACGTGAAGGGAAACACGTGATTCTCCTGGAATGGTCCCGAGTCGCCACGTTTTTACCTTCCCTGTCTTCTCTGCTAACCTGAATTGAGGTGGTTTTTCCCCCCAAAGGCAAAGCGAATTAGATCAGGCGGTGCTGAACTACATTCAGCCCATTATCTTCCTCCTGATTTCTACCGGGAAGCTAGCCTCGCAGGGATGGGGGACGGGTGAGAGTCAGTGGAGCAGCTCAGAGAAGCCAGAGACCAATAAACCTACTTTCTAAGTCAGAAGGCAATTTTCTTTTCAACGGGGCCTACATGGCCCGTCCCTCTAAAAGGACTTGTGACAGACTACCGTGGCGAGGCTGGCCTGGTGCATGTCTGCAGAGCTCCCCTGGGAGCCGCCGTGCAAATCCCAGACCCCCGAGATGAAACGTGGCAAGCGACAACCGCCCCGATTCTCTACAGAAGAGGTGAACTCGGAAAAAGAGGTGCACGGGCACCGGACCGGGACATGAAAACACAGACGTCAAGTGGTGCGATCGGTCTCCTGTTCAATCTCTCCGTCACCCAGGCGAAAGCCAACAGAAAGAACCCCTTACTCAAACTCACTCCCCGCAGCCTCGGTCCCCACCGGGGTGGCAGGGCCCGAGGCCCCACCTGCCCGGCCCGCCCGGGCGAGGCGTCCTCACCGCCGGTCGTCGTAAGGCCTGCGCAGCGCCGGCCGCCGCTCCTGCTCGTAGCGCAGCTGCTCCTGCTGGCGCCGCAGCTCCTCGCGCTCGCGGTGGATGCGCTCCTGCTCCTTCCTGCGCTCGCGCTCCACGCGCACGCGCTCGCGCTCCAGCCGCTCCCGCTCCAGGCGCTCGCGCTCCAGGCGGTGCCGCTGGAACTCCAGGTGCATGCGCTCCCGCTGCAGCCGCGCCTTCTCCTTCCTCTCGTGGAAGGCCTCGCTGCGCTGCTCCCTCTCGCGCTGCTCGCGCTCTCTGGGGAGGCAGAGGAGAGCCAC
Organism: Dasypus novemcinctus; assembly: GCF_030445035.2. Taxonomy (NCBI): domain Eukaryota; kingdom Metazoa; phylum Chordata; class Mammalia; order Cingulata; family Dasypodidae; genus Dasypus; species Dasypus novemcinctus. Next base: position 80,683,132 of record NC_080691.1, on the reverse strand, counting down.
CCTGAACCTCCCGGGGACAGCGCTTGCAAGGCCGGGCCCGTCCTCGCCGGGAGCCGGGCGGTTCCGGGCCGCTGGGGCTCAATGGCTCGGGCCCCAGGCTCCTGCCGCCCTCCCTGCCACACAGCTGCCGAAATGAAGGACTGCGGGGGACAGCGAGGAGAGACGAAGGCAGGGTCCCTCTGGGGGATGGACAGCCACTGCCACGTGAGTACCGAGAAGGGAGGGCGACGACGTGCACACGAGCAGACCGCGGGCAGCTGTCCCCGGGGTCAGGTACACGTCCCCCTTCTAGGAGAGGTATCGTGAGTGTCCTGGTGCACCTGCCCTGAGATCTGGCTGCATTTTTCTTAACGACTGTTGTGCAAGGAGCCTGGTAGGGGGGGTCAGGAGGCCGGGCACGAGCGAGGGGCGCGCTCACCCCGCTCCAGCACTGCAGCCAGGGCAGCCGGCGCCAGGAGAGCAGCCACCTCGGGTCCTACTCGGGCCCCGGGGGAGGCGTCCCTTTCACCCCTTCTCACCCCTTCTCACCCCATCTCTGGGTCCCTGCAAAGGCTCCCAATCAAGGACGAGCAGGTCCGAAGCTAAAGACCTTGGAAAGGGATCGAAAAGCTTTGCGGCGTGCTTTTATTTTTAAAGAGGGAGAGAAGCTGGATGTGCAGAGGCAGAAGTTACAGGAAGCAACTCAAATGTTGATGTAACCAGAAAACTTTCTACATGACTCCTCTTGGTTCAAGTTTCCCAAGCACTGGATATAAGGCTTTTGCTTCACTGAGCGACCAGGAGGCAAGACGGCAGCCACGGGGAGCTGTGCAAGCCCCACCGTGAAGCGGCAGAAGGGGACGTGGGCACGACGGGACTGAGTGGCGAGACCGTCCCCGGGCGGACCCCCTTGACACAGCCTTTCCAAAAGCGGAGGTGCCAATCCTGCGAGCCACGCGCCTGGCCAAATCGTCACGCTGCTTTACCAGGTAGAACGGCAAGGGAGCTCCGGTGAAGGTTCTCATCCGATTCCCACTGAAGGTTTTGGTGTGGAAGAGAGACGTCTCAGCGCCAGGGACCACACCATCCCACGAGAGCCACGCTCAGGCGCGCGCTCTACGAGGCGAATATCCGACCGCAGCCGGAGGACGTGCCGCCCGGCACAGGCGGGCTGCGAGGAGCCGCCGCCACCTGTCAACGGCCGCCTGACGCCTGCTCCCAGCCGCCAGCAGGCCTTTCCTCCGGCTCAGGTTAAGCGCCGGGGCAGCCCGCAGAGCCCCGGCGCTGGCCCTCAGGCCGCACAGGAGACAGCCTTCTCCAGAGGAAGCCACACGCCCACCAGCCTCGCTCGGTCCCCACTCACCGCCGCCTCTCAGTTTCTCGGATCTCCCGCTCCCGCTGCCTCTGGCGCTCCCGCTCCCTCTGCTCTTTGATTTTGTCGAACGACAAGATGTCTCTCTTCTCTTTGCTTTCTGATTTGCGATCCTGACTCTTGGAGCTCTGTTCACCAAGATTATCAATGTCAGAACAACGAGGACAAGAAAACACACAAAATTAAACACGCGTGCATCTGGGTGAGGCCACGGTCCTTCCACCCCACGTGGCTGGCGCGGACGGCGCTGGTCTCCCAACAGGAGAGCTGGCCAGAGCCTGCCTCCCCAAGACTCAACGGTGCTCTCTGAGCCAGAGCAAGTGTAGCAGGGCAATAATGGAAGAGAGAAGCTGGACAAAACCTCACTCCACCTACAGGCAACTTTTCTACGGGAGCAGGGCCAAAGCCACCAAATAACGCAAGGCCAAGCGAGGCTGCGAGAGCCCGGTGCCAGTGCACAGGCCCGGTGCCAGGTGGCCTGACACCCTGGCCTGCTGGCACAGGCCGCGGGCAGGTAGCCTTAAGGAAACACACCAAAGACACTGTCCTACACAACAGGCCCCTAAGCAGGCACGGAAGAGTGAAGATCAACTTCCACCAAGCTGTCTGAGCCCTCGAGGGCAGCGACTTCCCAGCCAGCTCCGCGGCAAACAGCACAGACCGCCGGCCCACAGCAGACTGGCAGGGGCAGGGGCAGGGGACTGGGAGGTGGCTTTCTAAAAAGCAGCTCGGCTCATTGTCTTCCGTAGTGCACACAGGGGGTCACAAAAAAAGACAAAGGACCCTGACAGGAAAAGGGACAAAGCTCATGACCAGGCGTTTTACAACACCTCTGTGTCCACAGAGGCCGTCACCACAAGGCAAGGGGCAAGGGCCACCTGAGACACGCCTCACCCACCAGAGGGGCAAGTCTGAGTGTGCCCGCCGCGGGCTGGAGACGGGGCGGGCTCACACACACCGCGGCAGGGTGCCACCCGGGACGCAGCGCAGCATGGCAGCGCCAAGACGGGCAGCCGACTCCGGGCCCCGGCCCGGCTCAGCGTCGGGCCCACACCCGACCATGAGAAGGCCTCCCCACCTTTCCCAAGAGCAACTCGACGAGGCCTACCGTAGGGAACGTCCACACATCTTCTGGCCTAGCCGCCCCATGGCAGGCTTTCACTGAGTTAAGAGTTTGCCAAGAGATGTCGGCAGACTGTTGCCTCAGCCGCGTTTCCTGGGGGTGGTGGAAACAGCCGAGTCCCCCCACAGGGAACTGGTGAAGATGACGATACACCCAGAAACCCACTACTGCTCTGCCTTAGAAGGAAAACGGATATGCACAACCTGCATGGCGCTCCGGGCATTATGCTGAGCAAAAAAAGCCCATGCCAGAGGGCACAGAGCGCAATGGGGAGAAGACGCACTGGTGATACTGGGGAATCGGGGAGGGGGCGGTGGTGACAATCGAGCAGCAGCCCAAGGAGAGCTCGGCGGGGACGAGCAGCTCTCGATCTCAATGCAGCGGTGGGCACACAGACCCACACGAAGGCTGAAATGTCACGGTGCCACGCACACGCCTTAGTGCGACATCAATGTCCTGGTCTCGACACCACCCTGGAGAGAAGCTGTGACCATGGGGGGAAGCAGGATGGGGGGACCCAGGAACTCTCTGTACTGTCTTCTGCAACTTCCTAGGACTGTCATCACTTTCAAACCAAAAGTTAGTTTAAAAAATGCTAACAGGTAAACCTGCAGGCCTCAGGACGTAAAGTGCTTCAAGGCAGGTTCCACACAGAAAAGATGCAGGACAGGTGGTTCCCGTGAGCCCCTGCGGCCAGGGCTTCCCTGCGGCCTCAGGGAGGGCACCGCGAGGGGAAGGGGGCGGCCCGCAGGGGAGGCGGCAAGGCTGCCGCTCGGCCCTCCTGGTGCTTGCTGGACCCTGTCGTTCCTACTCCCGACCGCACTGCTGTATTTTTTTTACGTCAATGATTCGGGTGGTAAGATTATGGGTCTTTTTTGTTTCCTTCTCCAGAGTTGTATTCTGTCATTTCACATAGCCCACGCGAGCGGGCATCAGGACCCGCTGCTTTACAGCATTGTAAGGTTCCTTTTAAATCAAGCTATAGCTGCAGGGTGTTCTTCGAAGAACGCTGCCCTCTACCCCCTTCAGCTGCCAGACAGAGAACCGGCCCCAGGGTGTCTGGCTGGGTGTCCGGCTGTGTGCCTGACTCAGGAAAGGGAGCTCACCACCTGACGCCGGGAAGACCGCTTCAGGGCGGGCTCTGGTTTTCTTTTTGGTTAGTTTAACAGTGAACTAGGAAATCAAAAGATGGGATAACCTGACAAAGAACTGGCCAAGGGTCAGCCCATCTAGCGAAAGCCAAGGAAAGCAAGTGTTGTTTTCAAAGCAGCGGCAGGATTCACTCTGTGCCTATACACACATGTGGACTATGAGCCACAGGCTTCCTGAGAGCTCAGGCACCTCAGAGGACTTGCGACATCTTACAGGGCAGTTTCCATAAGGAAAACCCAAACAGCCGTTAGACAGCCGGGCTTGAGCGAGAAGTAACACTCACCCTCTCTTTGGAACGGCTCGTGGTTTTCACGCTAATGACAGGCTCTCCTTTCGATTTATCCATTACGACCGTCCGTTCCATTCCTCTGCTTCCTTCAGGAAAAAAACAGCCATCGATCAAATATGCTGGCACCCCAGCTTCCCAACAGCAAGCAGCACTTGGGGTGACGCTGCAGGCGTGGGGCTCCAGGGCCTCGGTCAAGGGACTGACGTGAACTTTCGGGACGACCTCTGCTCCTCGCCTTTCTGCTCACTAAGCTATAGAGAGCGTTCAAATGTGGCAGCTTCGAGTAGTAAGCAGCTGGCATCCCTAGACAGGGCCATGCCGACCCAGAGCGAAGGAGGAGCCGTGGCTTGCTCACACTTAAAGCCAGAGGTCACCCACATTTTGCAACACGCACCAGACATCGTTCCCGCAAAATCCTTTCACCTCCCCCCCCGCACTAAATTCTAGTAGCTCCAGGATAGCCACAATTCATCTTCTCATGCCCCCCACACGCGCCGCAACGCCCTGCAGAGCCAGGCCCGCGCGCTCGGCGGCTGGAGCGGGAGGAGCCGCCGCAGCAGATGCGGGGCTTCCCCTGTCGGCGGCAGCCGCCGAGGCCTTGGAGCTGGCGCGCCGCGACACGACAGCCAGGCTCCAACCACCGGAACGACTTATTGAGGGAGATTTACGATACTTAAGAACATTTTAAAAAACATGTTCCTCTTGAGATTGCTGGTAAATTGCCCCAAACGCTTAAAATCTTACTTGTAATGTGCTGTAACAAATTTCAATGCTCCAGATGGCTGGGTTTTTGTTTTTGCGGGGAACTGGTTTTATTTTTTTGCCAAAACCATTCTTGCAGAGTTGCGTGCAAATTTTAAGGCACGGAGCATGAGACTTAAAAACTGACAATTAAGTGGAATGTTCCAAAGACACCCCCCTCAACTGGTACGACTGTTTTGAGGCTTCTGTCCCTTCTCCACTTCTTACTGTCTGGCTCTAACCTAAATGCAGAAAAATCTTGACCACATACCTGCAGAACTGCACCAAATCAGTTACAAGAAAGAAAGAAGACTCTCCTGCAAACCCCACAATACACTCTGCCAGAGGCTCTGGAAAAGCAAGCCCCCAGCCGCTGGGTCACAGTAAACACAAGGCACACACCAAGGGGGCTTCCGATGGTAGACAAAACCCCATCACCTACGTCACCACCTGAACCTGCTTTCTCACTAAACGCCCGCAAAGACCAAGGCTCGGCGAAGTCACCCCAAAGCGCCGTGCTTGCTTTCTCTGTGGCACGCTACCTCTGCCAGGCTTTTCTACCTTTTGTTAACGTTAACAGGACAACACCAATCACCTGATTTGGTGACTCTAGACCGGTCTGCAGGTTCCAGCTTCATATCGTCTTGGTCTTTTTCTTCCTTTTTAATGTCTTCAGGTCTTTTTTCCTCATTTTTCTCAATCTTCTCTTCCTTCTTAATTATGGTTCTAGTTGAAAACAGGGTTATCAAACTTTGAATTACTGAAATTCTGAAACAGGCTGGTTCACAGAGCCTCACTTGCTCAACCTCAGGCTTCCAAATAAAACCAATCTCTCCAAAGGCAGTTAAGTGGGGATAATTATCTGGAAAACGTGGTAACGATAAAGTACCTCTTCAGATGTAGTCCCTACATCCTCTTAAGTTATTTGCTAAATCTAAAAATACGCATAATGAAAATGGAGGAACATGGGCATGTTTTCAAAAATTGCTAGATGCACCGGTATATGAGATGTACAGGTAGGTACACATGAAATATTCCCACTATATAAAAACTTTTAAAAATTAATTTAAAATATTTTCATCCCACACGAATATTGTACTGTACTTTAAATTTTGTAGGGAAAAACACCTTTTCCAAGTCCATGGAGGCACAGTGCGAGAACGTGAGCTTCCTCCTGCCCACAGCAGCAGCCTCCACCCTCGACACCGACAGGGCCTTGGCCGTTCGGGGCAGAGCGGCCCGCTACGTGCCAGTGAACTCGGCAGCTGTCAGTAACATTACCAGTGAAGGCCATTTCACTTTAAGCACTGAAACAGATCATCTTAGCCACTCAAACTTGTCTTCCATATTCCCTAATTCGGTTTGTCTCAGGCAATTAAATTCCAATTTATTAAATGGCAACCATGTGCCAGGTTCCAGGACAGGAAAGGCAGGCCCCACGGGGTCTTCCAGAAAGCGCTTCTTGCCCTTCTCTCCACCCTGCTGGCTTGGATCTCCAGCCGTGCGAGGAAACCCTCCCAGCTGCCCCACATCTCATTCTTCCCCTCCTGAACTTCCAGAGCTGGGAAGGAGCTGTTGTGGGGTTCTTTTTGTAATATTAATTTTGAGAAACACTTTAAATACACACCGTAATAACTGACGGTGTGTAGAACTGACAATTATAAACGGTTTTGCTACACTAGTTTCCCTTTCTAAGGGATAAAAAAATAAGGCACTACAGGTAGGGCTGAAGTCGCAGGTACACTTGTCCCCTCTACCTCCCCGACCCTGCCCAGCTGGCAGTCCTGCCGCGACTTGACTGCCAGTCCTTCGGATCCACTTTTTGTGGCCTTATGCACGCATTCATGTAGCAATGACAATCCACGGCACGGTGTGATCTGTTCTAATCTTAAGATCGACACACATGGGGTTCATACGTGTATGCTGTTCTCCAGCTTGATTTTCACCTGGTTTGTTTTAAAGATGAATTTGTGTGGCTACACCCGGCTCTAGATACTTCTGCTAAGGTCCCGTGTCTATTTACCCCTTTCCTGTCTGATTCAGGGATGGCTTTCAGTTACTCTAGGACCACGACCCATCGCTACTGCACAGCTTAAGCTGTCCTGCGGGTGGGTTTCTGGGTAGACCCAAAAATGTCCTGGCGGGAGACACCACTCCTGCTTGCTCTCTATCTCATGAGGCACCTCCTAGACACAAAGGAAGAGGCTACCAGCACCAGTCACTAAGTCATTTTAAAGAGAAGAGTAAATATACACGTAGGAAGAGCGTCTTACAGCAATATACACAAAAGCATGGCCCCGGGCGCTGAGCCTTGGCTTGGGCCCGCGTGCTTCCTGCACAGCAGCCACGTGGCAGGCGCTACCCATCCAGGACAGGCAGAAACAAGCCCCCTCTCTTTGGAAAGCTTGTTTCACACAGACTGGCTATTAAAATTTGAAATACTGAAAATGAAAGGCAAGTAAATGAAGGTGTTTATTTAATGAAGAAATAAGGCAAACACTGATTTTAAACCCTTCATCTACCAGGAAAACCCCCTGGAGGCAGCTGGTCTCCATCCGGAGTGACTCGCCTCGTTCCAGTCCTAAGGCCCAGCCTGGCGCCTCCTCACCAGGCTGTGGGTCCTCAGGCTACGCCCCGTCCTCTCCCCGCAGCACACACCCCGCAGGCTAGGCCCCGGCCCTCTCTGAGCCCACGTCCTCTCCCCACCCACACACCCCGCAGGCTAGGCCCCGGCCCTCTCTGAGCCCACGTCCTCTCCCCGCAGCACACACCCCGCAGGCTAGGCCCCGGCCCTCTCTGAGCCCACGTCCTCTCCCCACCCACACACCCCGCAGGCTGGGCCCCGGCCCTCTCTGAGCCCACGTCCTCTCCCCACCCACACACCCCGCAGGCTAGGCCCCGGCCCTCTCTGAGCCCACGTCCTCGCCCCACAGCACACACCCCGCAGGCTGGGCCCCGGCCCTCTCTGAGCCCACGTCCTCGCCCCACAGCACACACCCCTCCCAGGCCGGTTCCAAGGACTAAGCGGTTGCTGCATTTCAAATGCTCACGGTGGCGCCACCTGCTAAATGTTAGCTAGTTATTATCACCTCTTACTTTTGGGATCAGAAAACAAAGGAACAAAACACACCTCCCAAGACAAGCAGTACCAGGACCCCTCAAGAGTCCCTCGTATTTGCCAGCACAGATGCTTAGCAAGACACACAGACTGCATCTCCTCGGAGAAGCTGCAGGTAAAATTATGGGTCTCCCACCCAAGTAGAGGAAGGCTGATCTGACACCCATTCACAAATTCCAGCTTGACCAGGATGAGAAGTGGCAGAGACACCTTTGAAACCCAAGTTCAGCTCCTGAGTGCTGATGTCCACGGCCATGTCTACTCAGCTAGGCGTTTTCTTAAACTCAGCGCAGAAGATCAGCTTTCGGAGACTGGCCACATACCAGACATGGCCAAAATACGCCTTCTTAAAAAGGTGTGCTCAAGCCTACAATTTTGCTGTAAATGTAAGACCCATGGTTCCCAAATTGCTGGGCCAAGGTGCCCCAGGCTGCTTCAGTGGGCACAGGGGTGCCCTGGGAAATTGGAAGTTTCTGCGGGAAATGCAGCAATGCTTGCCATCTGTCAGGCACCGCACTCGCTGCTAGCTGGAGGCTGTTCATTGCAACCTGAGTCAGGTTCCAGTGCTCTGGATGTTCTGTGCTTGCAAAGCTGGGTTTTGGGCAGTGGCTGTGCCATTAAAACAAGAACCATATAAAATCAATGTGGATTAGGAGAAACTCCACAGCCAAACAGGGTAAGAAACAGAACATATTCTTTGATGTCGTGCGTAGTTTCCCCCCAGTTGGTTACTAAGTTGTTAGTCCATAATGTGTGTTAAGGATATCTGAATACATTTTATAAAGATATAGGTCACTTTACTAAACTTTTTTTTTTAAAGGTATCAGGGGCCGGCGACTGAAACTGGGACTCTGTCTATGGGAAGCCGGTGCTCAACCATGCAGCCACATCAGTTTTCCCTTCACTAAACACCTTTAAGTAGAAAACTGAACACTGCAGTGACAGCAAGAATCCACAGTCACCTGAAATGTAACAGTGAGGCTGGTAAAGTCGCTTATATGCAGGAGGACACAGACATGTTTCACACCTGCGGCTGTGGCGGCCACGGCCCCCTCCCAGGCATCCCAAGAGAAGGGCTTTTAACAATCACTTTACTTTTCAATTTTGATATCCACAGAATGATGTCTGTCAACGCTAGATGATTTCTCCTTCTTTACGTCACACTCTTTTCTCTCAGAAAGCTTTTTCCCAGCAGGTTCATTTTGAGCCTAGAAGAGAAGGTGGGTAGAAATGAAGAACATACCAGGTTTTCTGGCTTTTGTGTAACTCTATGAGTTACGACAGAAAAGCCCTGCCCACCTTTTCGACGGAGATCATTCTTCCGTGCAGCTCGGTTCTGTGAAGATGGCTGATGCACTCCGTAGCCTCACCGGCTGTGGACATGGTGACAAATCCGTAGCACCGGGCCCCTGGGCTGCGGGCGTTTGTTACCACTTTGGCCCCAACAACCTGCAGGGAGAAGGGCATTCAGATGGCCCCCAACGGGTGATCAGCGGCTTGGGAAGACTCCTAATGGGTAACCGACAGCCGGAATCATTCCCACTTAGGATTTTTTACCACCCCAGGAAACAGTTTGCATCTTGCAATTAGTTACTAAATTGGTTCGAATTCATCTTAACCTATCAAGATGAATTATTTAGAAATAAAGTACAATTACTTTAGAAATAAAATCCCTCAGAATGAAAAGAACACAAACTAACCAAGCTAACGTACAGCTGAACCTTACCAAGCACAACCTGATTAATCAAAAGTTCTTCCCCTTCTCATTTCCTCCAGTTCCATGGCTTCCTAGGGACGGCTGAAGGGCCACCTACTCAGCAAGGAACCCAGCTGCACAGGGTCAAGACTGAGACCAGCTGTGACACAGGTGCAGCCTGTCAACTGTGTTCCCCGAGGAGATGGTCTGCTTCCGGCCAAGGCGCCCACCGAGCATTTACCCTCTTGCTTGCAGCAACTCAAGAGCTGGGGCAACAGTGGCCTCAGACACTAGCCCCCAGGCTGCCCCGTGCGGGACGCCTGAGTGAGCGGAGGCGCCTGAGAAGCCCGACGACTGCCCCGGCTTACTGCCTGATTTCCCAGGCCATGGGGCACGGAGGGAGACCGAGGGAGCTGGATGCCGGAGCGCAGGAGACCAAGGCAGCTACGGTTTGCAGGACGGACGCCCAGAGGGGAGAGCACCGCGCAGGTCTGCAGAGGGCTCTGACTCGAGTGAGTCTTCAGCTGAATATCGACCAGAACACACGGGCGAGAAAAGCTCAGAAGCCAAGCAGAGCAGCCCCGAAAAGGACAGGCCGCAGCAGCTCATGCTTCCTAATGGCCAGAGTGGAAAAGCGTGTAACTCAAGGGAAATTGGGCAGACTACTCAGAAGGGTGTTTCCTCAGGAGTGGGGACAAAATGAGCCCCAAACTAGGAAGTGGATGTGGCTCAAGCAGTTGGGTGTCCACACACACGGGAGGTTCTGGGTTCAGTTTTCGGTGCGTCTTAAATAAAAGAAGGTAAGCTGACACGGAGAGCAGAGAGTGAGTGTAAACAATGGGGATGGGGGAGAGGGGGATAAATAAATAAATCTTAAAAAAAAAAAAAAAGCCCCAAACTAAAGGCTGCACTGCTCTTAACAAAGTGCAAAAGCAAGCCTCAAAAGGCTCAAACTGTGTCCAAGTAACTTAACTGTATCTCAAGGAAAACTCAGGACTATTTATAGGCATAGAAATATATATATAGGAAAACGGACTTGGCCCAGTGGTTAGGGCGTCCGCCTACCACATGGAAGGTCCGCGGTTCAAACCCCGGGCCTCCTTGACCCGTGTGGAGCTGGCCCATGTGCAGTGCTGATGCACGCAAGGAGTGCCCTGCCACACAGGGGTGTCCCCGTGTAGGGGAGCCCCACACGCAAAGAGTGCACCCCGTAAGGAGAGCCGCCCAGCGCGAAAGAAGTGCAGCCTGCCCAGAAATGGCACTGCCACATGGAGAGCTGACACAAGATGACACAACGAAAAGAAACACAGATTCCCGTGCCACCGACGACAACAGAAGCGGACAAAAAAGAAGACGCAGCAAATAGACACAGAGAACAGACAACCAGGGTGGGGGGGGCAGTAAGGGGAGAGAAATAAATAAATAAATCTTAAAAAAAAAAAAGAAAAAAAGGGACAAGGACTTGAATAGTCATTTATCCAAAGAAGATAATAGAATGGCCATATACGTATATGAAAAGCAGCTCATCAATAGTCATTAGAGAAACACAAATTAAAACTAAAAAAGAGATACCACTTCATACCCACAAGAAAGGGTACTATGTTAAAAAACTGAGAACAAGACTTAGAGAGGATGCTAGGAAAAGGAGCCCTCGTACACTGTGGTGGGAATGTCACCTGGTGCAGCCACTGTGGACAACAGTGGAATTACCATATGACCCGGCAATTCCACCCCTACGTGCAGACTCTAAGACCCGAAATCAGTTCTCACGCTGGTGTTTGTACAGCGCCGTTCACCGCAGCATTATTCACAGCAGTCCAAAGGGGAAGCAGCCCATGTGTCCATCACAGATGAATGTGGTATACCACACAAGGACCGTCATTCAGCCCTAAAAAGCAGCACGGTACCGCTACATGCTACAGTGTGACTGAACCTTGAAAACATCGTGTTGAGTGAAATAAGTCAGACACGAAAGAACAGATATCTAAGGATTTCATGTCTATGAAATACTTAAAACAAGCAAATTCACAGAGTCAGAAAGCAAAAATAGGGGTTACTAGGGGCGGCAGGTGAGGGGAAGAGGGACTCATTTCTAAATGTGAGCTTTGGTTTGGGATGATGGGAGTAGTCTGGAAATAGTGAAAGCTATACAATTTTGTTGAGATACTTAATACCATACAACAGCCCACTTAAAACTGTTAAACGTGACTGTTAATGTTGTATTTATTCTACCTTAATTAAAAATAAATTTATGAAAAGAAAAAAAAGAAACTCCAAAACAGAGCATCAGCGAGTTCTGGAACAACTCAGAATCCTCAAATTGGGGGGTGGGGGGAGTGGAAAAATTTTAAGAGATACTAGTCAAAATTTTTCCAAACTTAATGAAAAATATAAACACAGAGATCCAAGAAACTCAACAGACCCAAGCACGAGAAACATGAAGGAAACTGCACCAATGTACTTTGTGTTGGTTTGGAGCTATGCACCCCAGAAAAACATGCTGCGTCTTAATCGTTTGCTGTGGGTGTGAACCCAATGCCAACAGGACCTCGTGGGGCTGTCACTTTTAAAGTGTGGCCAGCGGAGTCAGGGTGGGCCTTAATCCTGTCACTGGAGGCTTTACAGAGAAAGCCAGAGAGAAGCCACTGGGAGCCGCGAGAAGCTGGACATCAAAGGAAACGGAAAGAGAAATCGGACCCTGCCATGTGCACTGCCAGGTGACGGAAAAGCCAAGGAGCCCCCAAAGACTGCCGCCAGCCGGAAGATGCCAGCCCTGGGAGGAAGCGCACCTTCTAGCCTCTGAAACTGTGGGCCAACACTTTCCTGCTGTTAAGTGAATACATTGCAGGGTGCTGCTTTCAGCAGCCAAGAAGCTAAAACACACAGCATCATCAAATTGCCCAAAACCAGTGACAGAGAAAACCTCAAAAGCAGCAGGAGGAAAACAGACACAGTGTTTACTGAGGAGCACTGTGAGACGGAAGCAGCCTCGCTGGAGATCACGCAAGCAGGAACACAGTAGGGTGGCATCTTTATGGTCTGAAAGAAGGAAAGTCAACCCTACAATTCTATACCCTGAGAAAATATCTTTCAAAATGAAGGCAAAACAAAGGCTTTTTAGAAACACAACAGCTTTAAGGATTCATCAACAACTACCCCGCAGTACAAGATATGTTTAAGTCAGTCCTTCAGGAGGAAGGAAAACCGCAACAGATGGAAACACGGATTTACAGAAGGATGGATGTGCACCAAAAACAGCAAAGAGGTGGCAAAATTGACAAGACTTCCCCCCTTTATTTGTAAAACTCTTTAAAAAAATTGTTTTAAAAAAAAATACTGTGTGGCTTATAACATGCATAGAAGTAAAATGTATGACAAAAATAATCCAAGAGGGGGTGGGGTGGGAGGTTCTCATGTGATACACAACCTGGTATATCACTTGGGAGACAGAATGTGGTTAAGTGAAAAGTGTGCACTAAAGTCCCTAAAGCTACTGCTAAAAAAATAAAACAGGTTAGAGCTCTAAGCCAACGGAGATAAAATAAAATGATGTAAAATAATCCCCAAGAAGGCAAAGAGAAAAGGGGAACAAAGACCAAACAGGAGAAAGGGAAAATAAAGAGGAAGATGGCAAATTCAAACCCAGCCCTAAAAATGCTGGCGTAAATGTGACTAGGTCCTCTGGACATTCAAAGAAGTGGGTGGTGAGGAGGCAGCTCGGGCACGGGAGAGCACCCATAAGCCCAGGGCCTGTGACCACAGGGATGGAGGCGGCAGGGGAGAGCCCCATCCCCGAGGCGACGGAGGACTCTGCAGAGAGGGGCGCAGGTGCAAACCCTCACAGTTAGAGAGAAGCTTCGCATCCTCTCGAGGTCAGGGAGCTCAGCCAATCGGGCCATTTTACCTTCCCGTCAAATGAATTAGCCTTGCAAGGGCATCACTTCTAGGACAGACAAAATCCAAAGAGCAGATACCACGAGAAGCTCGCGGGTCACTGTCCCTGACATGCCCCCTGCCCTGGAGCCAGGCTACCAGGTCTTCCATTAGTTCACCCAAAGAGCAAGCATCCTGCCACAGGCTGCAGCTTTTGCCCAAAATTCCACTGGCACAGCCAACTCTGAACGATTCGGGTCTCAGTGTTAATCTCTTCATCAGCAAAGTTTGCCAAACTCACCCCCTAAATCTAAATTAGGTCTCCCCGAGCAAGACCACATCATCTGCTTGCTGCTGCTTTATCACGAGTGCCTGGGTCAAGAAGGAACTCAACGATGTAAGCAAACGAGTGGGCGGCTTATGGCTGTGATCGTTTCCTAAGTCCGTCTGAAGGACACTCTCTTAGGAACACTTCAACAGAGTGACTGCTTTCCCGGATCCTGCCTGCTTAAGTCACTACACCTGACTGGCTGGCAGCCCTGGACAGAGGACAACTCGGCCAGCCAAGAGGAGGCCACACATCAGTCTCTGCCACACATCACACATGCCCCGCGACCTGCTGACAGAGTGGCACTAAGCCGACCTCTGTCTTGGGGAGCCCCTCCCTCCTCCCAAGCCACGCGGAAGACGGGCGGTCCCAACGGCTTGTAGTAAGCTGGTTTCATTACCTACTTCTCGGACAGTGGCATCATTTTACAACATTTTACAAGAGTTCCTCAGAAAGCTTCTCAATTACTTTTCTCTTGCCCTCTGTGAGCAGCATGTTAGTTAATTTGTTTTTAAACCACTATTCTGTTCTGGTTATCAAACTGTATACTTAAAACACTAGAAAACGTAGAAGCCAACTGCTTACTATTACTCCCAGCTTTTACAGAGTTTTGGTTTTTTGTTTTTGTTTTAAAGACAAGGCAGAAAGAACCACAAGGACATTCATATCTTTGCTATTTTTACAAATAAATTTCTGAGCGGTATTCTTCCCGTGGAAGTGATGACCCACCTGCTCTGCTTGCTGCCTTCTCTGAACAGGAAAACGAGGCACTGTACACAAAAACTGGGGGCTTATCTTTTTTTTTAAACAGAAACAGAATTAAGTGAATCACGGTAGGAAGTACATTTCTAAGCTCTTGAGTGTCTTTTAGCCCCAAATCAAGGCTGGGTGGCAAGATGTGAGAGAAGGCCCACCTTTCCGTATTTGCTGAACAGGTTCTTCAGATCCGTCGCACGTGTTGACGACGACAGCCCGCTAACCCACAGATTTTTACCCGAACTGCTGCCAACGCGACCTGAAGCAAGACGGAGATGATCATATGTCACCTCGAAGCACACCAGGAGACAGAAGCTTGTTTAAGAGGACAGCCCTCTTAAAATCCTAACGGGATCCAATTTCAACCCTTCCGATTCAATCACCCAACTGTTGCCAACACACATGTGAGAACTGGAAAACCTGGAGAGCAGAAATATATTTCAGTTTCCTTTCTCAAGGGATAATCATATCCCTTTCAGTTGCAAACGGAAATGTCCGTGGATGAATCAGTTACTGATGAAGACAGCAGTCTAAAAATTCTTGTTGGGTGGTTATTTGGTGGGCAGAAAGATTCTCATGTCTCAGATAGGATCTCAACACAATAAATAAAACCCAGAAGCTCACCAACATTAAAAACCAGGTTCTCGATAGTGGCTAATAGCACAAATACAAGAATGTTCTCCTCTGAGGTAGAACAAATGCGTCACTATTCCAAGGAGGGAAGAACACGGTGACTGTGGGAAAACACAGGTACTGCGGCTCTGGACCACAGGCAACTGCGATGCTGCCATACTCTTGCATCAATGTCAGAGAAGGCACGACATCAGCGCTAAGGGTCAGTACGGGGGGCATGGAATGTTTTCTTTCAGATTAAGGGAAATGTTCAAAAACTGACTGAGGTGCTGCCATGCACAATGACGATGACAGTGAGAGCCACCGGATGCATCCTCTGTACAGGCCACACGAGGCATGGGACTGGGTGACATGCTGAACCAGGCGCTGAAGCGGGACTGTGGTTAACAGCACAAGCATGAGTGCCCTCCGAACGACAGCACACGTACAATGCTAATACAGGGTGTTACGGCCATGGGGCAGCCGGGGAAATGTACCAAGATATGCCATGGACCATGGTTTGTGGTGACAGCCTGATCCTGTTCTTTCAAAATCTGTAGCAAACGCTCCCCAGCAATGCAAGGGAATTCTACACATTACGCATGACTGTTCAGGAAGCTCACAAAGTCTCTAATTAGGGAATCTATGTGGTAAAATAACTTTCTCAAGACTTTAAGTGGTTAGCTCCAGTACCTCACAACAAAAACAATTAAAAGTGAACTATGGATCTGAAATGTGGGCATCTGCCTGCCCCACCCTCCCCAAATAAGGGAACCACTGGCCGTTCCTTTCCGTGTAAGTTAAATCATACCTTTTTCGTCTTTTATGACTGGCTTTATATCTTTTTCTTCCTTAAAAGAACTAGAGACAAAAGTTAATGTTATTTACACAGGGGGAAAAACCAAGGAGAACTAAATTAAATGTGCTAAAACTGAATACCTACCAGAAAATTAGTCTGAAATAAAATTTTAACAGACACCTTTGCAAACTTATATTGGAAATCTGACCCCCCAAAATACAGGGTCAGAGTCTTTAAAGTCAATTTGATTTAGCTGAAGACAATTAGCAATTTAAGAACACAACCATGATAGGTTGAGGAAAAGAAAGGAACCGAATCACCCATTAAAAACACACAAAGAGAAATCAAACATTCTTTAGAAGTAAACTACAATTTCATCAGTCTGGCTGGCCAATTGCAGAAAAACAGCTTATGTGTGTCATTAAACGACCAATGAAAAGGAGATAGCGTCTGGTCTAAAACTGAGAAAAAACAAACCTCATTTTCTGATCAGCGCCCTCACTGGCTGAGGACTCTTTAGGAGCCGGAGGGACTTCATTACAAGCTTCAAAATCAAACTTCTTCACGTCTTCTTTGCTATCTCTGGGTTCTGGGCTTGAGGCTTCCTTGGGCGCTTCCGTGACCTCCTCGCTAGAGGCTTCCGCGTTCTCTGACGCTGTGCTACTCTGCTCAACTGGCTTCTCTAGCCCTACAGGCTCACAGTCCTCCGGGCTCTCGCCATCGCCTGTCTGCTCCACGGGCTCCCTTTTCACTACTGCTAACAGGGTGTCTGCCTTGCCCGACTGAGCGTGTGCCGTTGACTCGCTGGCCAAATCTAAGTCACCCTCCTCCGGATGAGCGCTGTCAAAAAGGTCCTCTTCCTCTGCAAGTTTTCTGTCTGGCCCCACGCTACTTGTATCCTGTGCAAATGGCTGCTCCAGCTCGGAACCTTCTTCTTTTACTGGCTCAGATTTACAAGTTTCCCCCAAAATGTCGAGTATTTTCTCATTTTCTACGGATTTAACAGGAATAGAATGGCACAAGGTTTAATTACCAGGGAAATAAAGCAATCACAAATGCGGAACTGGCACGGCTGCCACACTAACATGAAGAGAACGGCTAGCTACACAGAGATTGGAAAACCCGAGGGTACACACGGTTACACTGGTTACACGACCTGCACTCCAACCGATTACTACATCAGCCTCTACGCTACACGGGAGCGGTAAGGCCCCCACCGATTTAAACACCTACAACCGTTTGGCTGTTTCTCAACAGTCGTCTTCGTTTTTGTTCAAGTCTGGGTCTTCCGACTTATTTTCCAAAGTCCAAGGTGCTGAACTGAATGTAATCACCATTCAATGACCGCTCAATTTCCAAATTTCTTTGAATTTCTTTTTAACAGAACAGTCCAATATGAAAACCAGAAACTCTTCCAACGGCGGGAGATATACGCAGTCCATAAGGGGAATAACATGTTGGAAATTTCATGAAGAAACTCTGTTTTCTCTTCTGGAATCCAGTCACTTCTCAGGGTATAAGTGTCCTTACAACAGCTTTCTCTGCCTTAACTGCATTAACCAACATGACTGCAGGGAAATATCACAAGATCTGTTTCATGTGCAGAAACACATGGAGGAATCACATGGGTAGGGGGATTATTTAAAGGCCACTCTATGTGGATAGAAAGAAGAAAATAATCACTGCAGCTCACCACATGTATCTGACCTCAAGAAGCCAGAACACCACTTCAACAGATCTGGTGATACGAATGGGTTTCCAATCTCTAATCCTTGTACGATCTGGTTTTTTCACCATTAAAATTATTTACAAGACCATAACACAGCTTAAAGTACGCATGGCTTTAAAAAAAAAAAAGCGTGAAAACTTTCAAACCATAACTGTCGTGTTTCTCTTATCAGTACCTGGCTCCAATAGAGGTTCTTCAATATCCTATTTAGGAAAGAAAAGAAGAGAAAATCCACAACACATTTTAAGAACAGGGCAGCTACAGCTCCCCAGCAAATACAGCTTTCAAGCACCTGTGCATAAGTGCCCACTTCAAAAAACTTACTCCACTCAAGAAAACACACGTGGTTTTAAGTAATTTAGTTCAGTCAAGCCCATTTCTCTCTGGCAGAAGCAGATCAGTGGCACCAGGACGCAGCCCGTCCACTTGTGCCCTCGCCTGGCCTCTCCACCTCCACCCCAAGACCAGCTGACGTCACACGACCGTGGCTGCCAGGCTCCCGGGCAGCTCGGAGGTCAGTCACGCGGCCGGCCACCCTGACATACCTCCCGCTGAAATTACGAACAAGATATTTCTTCCAACGTAAGGGGCAGCTGGATGCCGGTGCCCTGCGTTAAAACCTTTCCCCACTTCCCCCAGGACTTGTCGTAGTGGCCCAGCCCTGCCTGTCTGCAGCCCCCCGGCACCTCCCCCCGTGTCCTCCCTCTCGAGCGTGAGCCGCACCCTTTCCCCATCCCCTTGACTTCTGCCCTCAACTCTTCCCCCAGGCTCACTCCTGATCAATAAGGCAGACTTCCTCCAGGAAGCCTTCCTGACTCTCTCAGAGCCCAACCATCCAAACTCCTCCTTCCCTTCTCTTGCTTTCTAGCTACACACCTGTTGATAAGTGAACGCTTCCCCACTAGACCGCAAACCCCGAGACTCTTCCTCAACCTCTCATCCTAGGCACCTCGCTCAGGATCAAGGCTCGCCTACCATCTCTCACTATATCCCCTATAACCAGGGAAAACCAACCATTCCAGTCCCCCAGGGCTGCAGAATCAGGTGGTAACGTACCGAGGTTACTTTGAAGTCCAATGATGAAGCATCCAAAGCGTTCTCGAAGCCTTCCCCGTCCACCTGAAAGAACGAAACGGAAAACTCCTTTGTGGAGGCCAGAGTTGGAAACGTCAAGGCCTCCCTACACCTCCCTACTGTGCACGCAACCTTGGGTCTGTTTCGATTAGGTGCCTATTGCCATCTGCAAACACGGTGCTGGACGATCCAGTTTCTCGCCTGCCTCCCCGGCCTCCAAGGGTACACTGGGACCCCAGCATCTCCGAGACTGGCTCACAGACCGCAGGCGGTCTCTCAGTATTTGCTGAATGAAGAAATTACGCGCCCAAGCAGTTTATATACACTGGTAACCAAGTGACATCCCCCAGCCACAGAACTTCCAAAGTGGAACTCAAAAAGAGAATGATACACCGTGCACTCCTGATTTCACTTGGCAACAATACCTCAAGTAGTTATTTAAAACAAACATTTAACTTGATTTTTTTTTCTTTTTACTATTTTCTGGACAATGTGGAGGGTGAGGCTTTTTACCTCAGATACAAAAACAGCTTGCCTTTTTTCCCTTTTCCAGGTTTGAACCTATGACCTGGATGCTTTTATTAGCCTAGAACTTAGAAATCGAGTCACACTTCGGGAAAAAACACCCACACAACAGTCAGCTGCCCAACACTACCCCTTAGGTCAAGGTGTGGCATTCATGAGTTTTGACTGTCCGGCTCCAAGTTTAGTCTACAAGGGTACTTTTCCCAAGTTTAAAGCTATACTGCCCTTCTTTTTGGAATAATGAAATTGTTCTGACTATACAAGCCACTGACCATACATACTGGATAAATTGACCAGTACGTGAATATACCTCTATAAAACTTTTAAAAAAAAAGCTATACTGTCTTAACGCAAGCTTCAAAGGGACCAAACTAAAATGTTGGGCTAGAACAATAATCAGTTCTATGGTGTGACTCCTGACCACAGCAGCGTTCTTAACAAGGGGTCCGTGAGCTGGAAGTGAAAGTCAAGAACCCTTCATTCTTGGGGACATGCTGGCACGGGTCTATGTATTTATTAAACAATACACAGAACAGTATGGACTTAGTAAGGAGGCCGTGGTTTTTAGATGACTGGCAAAGGGAACAAAAAAGGTTAAGAAGCCCTGGACCTCGCGGAGCTCCAGGGCAGAACACTAGAAGTGAGAAGTTGGGAAAGTGCTATTAATAACAAAATTAAGTCATTCTTAACATATGTGAGTGTTAACAGTGGTTCCCTTTAAGGAGAGGGGCTCTTCTGGAGGGACAAATACAAGTGCCTAACCTTGTGCACAAAAGACATTTCTAAAGTATCTACCGGAGTACCTGGATGATGTGGCTATAAGCCCCTTTCCCCCCCATCTGGTTGCATCATCGTCTTTTTTGGTGCTTCGCAGTGTGGGGGCCTGCGCCTCTCCGCACAGGTCTGGGGTGCCATTTTTCCTTTTCTTTTTTTTTTAACGAGGAGGTCCCAGGGATCCAGCCCAGGTCCTCCGTATGGTAAACAAGAACTCGAGTGCTTGAGCCACAGCCACTTCCCTATAGGCCACTTTTGCTTCCTTCTGTATTTCCTTAGCACTGTTTCATAAGGAAAAACTCAATGGTGTGAGCCGTTGACTTCATGACTCACAGCATGCTTAGAAAGCGTCTCTCACCCAAATACTACCAAAATATCCCCAGCACTGCAGAAAAGCTGCCCGTCATGGTTACTACTTGGCCTACAGACAGTTTTAAATGGATGTAATTTACCACCAAGGTTTAGGGAGCAAACGCAGTATTTGCGGATTTAGCTGTAGTCTATTTAGCCAACTACATATATAGTCTTCCTCACACAAACGGCGGCCTGCAACCACACTGGAGGGCCTCGGGGCTACTGCCACAATTGTGCCACGTCTCCAAGTTACCTACAGCATGTTCTGTGAGCTGAGCTGGAAGCTGTCTCAGTGGTGCAGGCACGAATTCCTTACTGTCACAAAGAGAACCAAGGAGGCTGTCAGCACCACCCTCCCCAAGGTCAGGGGCACTGCTGTTTTCCACCTCAGCCTCATCCAGCACGCTGATATCCATCATGTCGATGTCCTGCAAGTTCTCCATACTGGCTTCCACCTCCTCCTTTGAAAAGAAAAAAAAAAGAGGTAAGCAGCCCTGGGCAAAAGACTGCAGAGCTCCCTCAGCCAGCTCCACTGTGACTCCACGTACCTGCTCATCTCTAGAATCTTCCTCTAAGCCATTATCTTCCATGCCTTCCTCCTCCGCCTTCTGTCCTAATTACAGGATAATTGTTCAGTCAGATTATACTCAAGCTCTGGTCTCACAGTTAGATTTTGCAGCGCGATGTATTTCCATCTGGGAGAACTTGTTACAATGAAACTAAAAGAAATGTCCTTCCTTCCACTGTGTGTAATTTTGTCTCAGTTGGTATTCTAAGTAAACCACCGACCAGGACATGAAAATCTAATTTCTGTAATACCATCAGACAAAGAACTTTTACTTTTCATCAAACACCAAAAACTTCAAAATATTTCAAAACCCCTCCAAACTAGTAAGACAAACATCCCAAGAGAAAAATGATCAAATGACAATCAAGTATTTTCCAAAACAAATCAAAACAAAAAGGACAAAGCCCATCTAGTAACCAAAGAATTACCATGTAAAATACACGCTGTCGCAATCACATACCGGATTTAAAATTCGTTGGTTCTCCCTACGTTTTATCCATTTTAAACGCGCAGGTTGCCTTTCGTGGGTCTTTGGCTCAGGAACTTTGGGCATGGTAAAGGGGCGAAGGCGGCCATGAGCTTGTGGTCACTGTGGTGTTTGTGAAAGCAAAAGAACTACCAGAAGTAAAGGCTGGGTATTCCAAAGGCAGGGTGGTAACAGGGAAGGAGAGTGGATACACGTAAACTTGGCAGGGAAGTAAAACCTCCAGGGTCCGTATATATTTAAAGGCCTTAAAAATGGGCACACATTTTGTCCCAAGAATTCTCCTCTTAGGATGTGCACTAAAATTACTAATAAGGAATTCAAAACCTAAGTATTTATCACATCTAAAAGTTGCACACACAGCATGTTTTGTTCATGCTGTTTCCCGGCGAGGGAGGGAACTGGACCGCAACATGGCAACGTCTGGCGGCGTTCTGGGTTGTCGTGACCGGGGGCATTCTGCTGGCATCTCCTAACACTGGCAGCGGCCAGGGATGCTGCGCAAACCCTACCATGCACAGGACTCCTGCCTACCACAAACAATCACTCGGCCCCAAACGGCAAGAGTGCCGACAGGATCAGGAAGTCCAAGGCACGCCATTCGGTGCCTCGCAACCTGTTAGCTACTTCAGTTTTGTTTTCTTGTGTGTCAGACACTGTGCTCTTTACGCTTTATTTTTTAAGGCTGACAACAACCCTGCGGTCTTATTACCTGCATTTGACATGAGAAAAATGGCTCAGCTCCAAAGCTGCAACCCGAAAACTTAGCTGGATCCCTTCCTATGAAACCTTTTTTTTCCTCTAGATACTGGGGATTGAGCCTTGGACCTCGTATGTGCAAGGCTGACGCTCAACCACTGAGCCGCACCAGCTCCCCTGAGTGGATTTCCTCATTTGTTTTGCTTGTTGTTTGCCTTTTTGTTTTTAGGAGGCACAGGGACCAAACCTAGACTCTCCCGTGTGGGACGCAGGCACTCACCTGCCTGAACCACGCTGGCTCCCCTCATTAAATCCTTTTTTTGTTGTGGTTGAAGGATTTATTCCCCCTCCCCCGTTGTTTGTCCGCTTCCTGTGTCTGTTCATTGTCTGCTCGGTGTCTGCTTTCTGCTTGTCTACTTTTAGGAGGTACCGGGAACCAAACCCAGGACCTCCCATGTGGGAAGCAGGCGCCCAACTCTTCCAGCCACATCCGCTCCCCCCCATTAAGTCTTTCTTTTGGGTTGCACCATCTTGCTGCACCAGGTTTCCACAGCGTGGGCCACTTGCCTTCACCAGAAGGCCTGGGAGTCGAACCTGGGGTCTCCCGTACGGTAGATGGGAGCCCCATCGCTTGAGCCACATCTGCTTCCTCCGTTAAATCTTAACACAGCATAGCCTTACAAAATACGCTATCTTGTAACATATACACAACCTCACGTTACTAGCATGAAAATTTTAAAAAGTACTGTGCAATGCAGTGAGCACTATTAGAAACAAATAACTATAACAGTACAATTATAAAAATGTCCTTTTATAAATTTTTAAACATGCCATTCTAATGTTAATAATAGGATGGTATATGGGAAATCTGTTTTATGCATGATCCTTCTCTTCTGTAAACCCACAAATTCTCTAATTAAAAAAAGAAAAAGAAAAAAAAGATGTACACTGACTAAAAATGTTTGCCAACTGCACCCAATTTCTAGAACTCTAAATAGTAGACTGCAGTGCCCACACAGGATGTAAACAGGAGAGCGGCAGACCAAAACGCTTCCCAAGCAGTGGGAATGACAAAGCAATGCACAGACAGGCTGCGAGGCAAACAAACGCCTGGCCTAGGATGAACAGAAGCCAAAGGGCGGGAGGGGCGGACAGGAGCTCCAGCGAGTGGGCTCCCGTCTACCGTCTACCACGCGGGAGATCCAGGGCTGGATTTCCAGGGCCCCCTAGTGAAGGCAAGCTGGCCCACGAGGAGTGCTGGCCCACACGGAGAGCTGGCACAGCAAGATGACCTAACAGAGACACAGACACAATAAGAGCAGCAGCAGACCAGGGAGCTGAGAAGGCGCAAGAGACTGAGCACCTCCCACTCCGGAAGGTCCCAGGATCGGTTCCTCGAACCACCTAAAGAGAAGACAAGCAGGCACGGAAGCACACACAGCAAATGGACACAGAAAGCAGACAGCGAGCGCAAAAACAAGGGGGGGTGGTGAATAAATAAAAAGGCCTAAGGGAGTGATACAGCCTCTAGACAATCACATTTTTATTCTATGCATGACGTAATTCAAAAATGTAATCTTTCAAAGCACAGCCACAAATTTTTAAAAACCTGGCCTGTTTAGGTGAGTGCGGGAAGAGGATTCTTGTTCAGATTTGCCATGAGAAAGTTCTCTCTCGTAAAGTTTAGCTACTTTTGGAAGGAGGCAGTTACAAATTTCTGGAATTAGCCTAACTTTGTTTTGTTGCACAGTGCCAGGAGACAACTGGTTAATGCCTCCTCATCACACATTGTCAGGTAATTAAGAAGCCCTCATCACAGCGACAGAAACCTCAGGCGGGTCTAGCACTGCGTATAATGAGCCTTGTGCTCAAATACCTCCGAAGAACGTCACCAAATCCGTGTGGGAGACAGACCTGCGGGGACCGTGCCGGCCCAAGGACCGCGGCCACCCCCCCTTCCCTCTCTGGGGGCCCAGGAGCTGCTCCGCACAACGGAGGAGCGGGACCAGAAGACCTCTTCCTCCCAGCCAGCGCTGAAGCTCTTCACACAAGCTGAAGTAACTAGTAAAAGCTTTTCTGACAGGACGTTAACTCTAGACACTTTATCGATTTGACCGATTCTTCATCCAGACATCTTTAGACTGGTGTCTGAGGCGCTCAGCTAGGGTTTGGTTTTCCTTACAAGAGAAAAACCCTGAGTCGTCGAGAACATTTTGATTAACAAGTCTTGAACCTCAGGTTTAAACGAGCATCTACATTAGGAAAAAAATAAATAAAAATAAAAAAGGAAAACTTATTTCCACAACCACCGGAAACCAGACTTTTGAATCATGGACAACGTGACATCTAACCACAGGGGGCATTTGTATGTTTCCTACTGCGGAGCTGTATCTCCTATTCTGTGCCCATTTGGAGTATCAGTGTTTATCTTCAAAAAAATTGACAGGTACATCAAATAGCATAAGCGCATCAATGTTTTAAAATTAAATTTAAACTTTAATCTCTTACATAACCTAAAACTTTGACCTTTCAAAACTTCTGTTTATATCTTACACAATTAGAAGAATTATAGAAAAGTTCTCCCACAATGATTTTGATATGATAAACATCAAAAATTTTTTTTAAAAATTAAAAACAAAACACTGAATTGTACATTTTGAGTGAATTTCATGGCAGGTGAATTCTATCTCAATTTTAAAAAATAAATGCTGGCAAACTCCATGCAAATGCCCCCACTAATCCCTTCTGGACCCTAGGGGAGCTGGGCTCTACTCAAGCTTGGGCTGGTGTCGTGTTCTTTGGTTTGAAACCCAGTTTTTCAATCAGGAAGGCAGGAAGCAGCTGCATCTAATCACTCAGGTCAGGCAGGGCAACTTAAAGAGTCTTACTCTTTTCAAATTCCAAACACAAGAATGGAAATGTTCCTTACATTTCCCTTTTGCTTGGCACCTGCACTTCTCTTTGCTCCTCCCAGCACCCTTGACAGTTTCTTGTATAGGTGCTGTGGAGCAGGCTGGCTTCTCAGAAGCAGAGACTGAGGGTCAGAGAGGATCTCTTCCGACCCTGCTGAGTGGGCAAGAAAATGCTAAAAAACCCC
Source organism: Dasypus novemcinctus (assembly GCF_030445035.2). Taxonomy (NCBI): domain Eukaryota; kingdom Metazoa; phylum Chordata; class Mammalia; order Cingulata; family Dasypodidae; genus Dasypus; species Dasypus novemcinctus. The sequence continues at coordinate 80,657,990 of NC_080691.1, read as the reverse complement.
TTCTCTAAGTTCTCTAAACACTCAAGCCCCAAGCAGCAGGAAATTACAAGTGGATACCTTTAACACATCTCTTTGTCTTCTTGCTTGTCACTTCTAAGGCTATGCCAATGTCATCAGGATCTTGCCCTTCTTCCTTAACGGCCTAATGGGAAGAAATGCATTTTACAGTATTATTAAGATTCCAGAGAAACATGCTGTTCTTTGTAAGTAACAACCTCCCAGTAAACAAAGACAAACTCTGCTGCTGCAATCTGGCCTGAAAGGTCAAAAGGCACGGGATGGACCCAGCACAACTTCAGCTCTCTCTGGGCCCAATGCCCAAAAAGACAAGAGAGAGGGACGCTCCTGGGGGAGGTGGTGTGAGCTGGGGCAACGACCCGTTTCAAAACGGGCAATGATCTTTTTTTTTTTTTTTTTTTAAGGAGGTACCGGGGATCGAACCCAGGTCCTCGTGCCTGGGAGGCAGGCACTCAACCACCGAGCCACACCAGCCCCTCCCTGGGCAACAGAGCTTGACCCGGCTTGACCTGCTAAATTTAAACTACGAAGGGAACGGATAACCACAGGGTGCGCCTGACCCTGCTGAACTTGATCCTGCCAGGGCAAAGGGCTGAGCGCCGCTGCTCAAGCGGCCACCGTTGACCTCTGATGAGGAAGCGCCAACGCCCAGGGCAGGGGGAAGGCCGGTGGCTGCACTGGACAGGACAGTCCCCGCCAGGTGTCTGGCAGAAGACTGGACGCTCCGAGGTGATCCGAGGAGGTCTCCCACCTCGAGAAGTTTCTTTACAGGAAGACAAGCTGTGCCCAAGCTCGCGTTAGCTACCTCGGAGTGGGATATGAATACAATACCGGGGTGGGACGGGAAAGGGCGGGGAGGAGGAGAACTTCTAGAAAGGATGGTCAGGGAGAGGAAGCATCTCAGACAGACAGACTCCAAGGAAGAAAGTGCCAGAAAGAGGACGGGGGGGCGCGGGGGAGGGAAGCAAGTGCAAAGGCCCTGGGGCAGGAACCAGCGTGCCCCTCTCGCCTGTAAGGCCTCCAATGACTCGCCAGCCTCTCGGGATTGAGATCGGCGGCCCGACGTTCTCCAGGGGAGGAAACTGAGGCACCAGGAGGGAAAAGCACTTGCGCGAGGTCAGAGCCCGGTCTCGAACTGGAGCCCCGGGGAGGGGCCCAAAGCCCACCCTGGAGGCGAGGAGGCCGGGCCCTAAGCGCACTTAGAGTGAGTAGCTGCAAGGAGGCTAAGGTTAGAGGCACAGAGAGGGACGGCGACGGAACAAGGTCACACAGCTTGGACCCCCCCCCCCAGGTCCCGGCGGGCCGGGCCGCGCCCCCCCACGCCACCCCCGGGCGCCGAGTCGCCGCACCTTCTTGAGCCGCTCCATCAGGGCGCTCTTGTTGCCGCCCGTGTCCAGGTTCCGCTTCTTCAGCTCCGCCCGCAGGTCGATCACCCGCAGGTCGCTGAGCCGCCGCGTCCCGCTCTCCGAGGCGCCCGAGCCGAGAGCGGTGGCGCTGGAATTCGAGTCGCCCGACCCCGCCGCCAGAGTCTCCGCCATCCTGGGCCCGCCGCCTCCGCTCCCGACTTCCCCCAGCGCCGGCGGCTGCAGCGGCTCTAAGCACAAAATGGCGCCGCCTAAGAAGAAAACGCACTCGCTTCCTCCCGCCCCGCTTTCCGGCCGCGCTTGCGCGCCGCCCCAACGAGCGAGCCGAGCCGCCGGCGCGCTCGCGCGTCGCCCAACCGCACGCTCCCCGCCACAACGCGCAGGCGCCCGGACTGCAGCACGCATGCGTCGCGGTCGTTGGCGGCGGGAGGCGGCCGGGGCGCGGCGCGCCTGCGCGCAGCTCGCCCGAGACGCGCACCACGCATGCGCAGAGGCGACGGGCAGCGTCGGCCTCCCGCGGAGTGCGCCTGCGCAGGAACGAGGCGGGCTGGGGCGGCTGGAGCGGTTCCCTCGCAGGCGGCGCCATTTTGTGCTCGGAGCTGAGATCAAACCGGCTCGGTTCTGCGTGAAGTGGGTGGCGGAGCCAGGGCCCCTGGAATGGCGGAGTCTCTGTCAGGCCTAGGCGATTCGGGTGCGGCGGGCGCAGCGGCTCTGAGCTCCGCCTCGTCGGAGACCGGGACGCGGCGCCTCAGCGACCTGCGGGTGATCGATCTGCGGGCGGAGCTGAGGAAGCGGAATCTGGACTCGAGCGGCAACAAGAGCGTTTTGATGGAGCGTCTGAAAAAGGTGGAGCCGGGGCGCGGGGCGTGAGGGAGAGCCGGGCTGGGGGCTGGGGGTGGGGGGTGGGGAGCCCCGGCCTCGGGGCCGGCCCCGATTGCGGCCTGCGCCCGGGCCTGGCTGCGGGGCCGCGCTCGGCGTCTCCCGGCCCGGGCGGGCGCTCCGAGGCCGGCGGGATTCGCATCCCAGCGCCGCATCGGGCCGGGGAGGAACGGAGAAACACGGGGCGGCCGAGGGCGGCCGCGGCCCGCCGAGGGCCGGGCCCTCATTGTCTCGCGCCCCGTTCTCCCCGTGCGTGGACGGGGAGACCCGGCAGCCCCCTCCCCTTGTCGGCCAGGTGGAGGGACCCGACCAAGGTCACGGGGCCGGGGGGAGGCGGCGGCGGGATTTGAACCCAGGCCGCGCCCGGCTCCCGCGAGCTCGCTCCGGGGGCGGGGGGTGGGGCTTGGTGAACGACGCGGAGAGTTGGAGAAAATATCCCCGCCCCCGGGGTCGGCGGTGGGCGAGGGGGAGACGGATTCGCCGGCACCGGCCCGGGGCGTCGCGCCGGAACGGGGAACGGCGCCTGCGGGCGGCGATCGGGGGTGGGGATGCAGGACCCTCGGGGGTGGGGATGCAGGACCCTCGTGGGTGGGGATGCAGGACCCTCGGGGGTGGGGATGCAGGACCCTCGTGGGTGGAGATGCAGGACCCTCGTGGGTGGGGATGCAGGACCCTCGTGGGTGGGGATGCAGGACCCTCGTGGGTGGGGATGCAGGACCCTCGTGGGTGGGGATGCAGGACCCTCGGGGGTGGGGATGCAGGACCCTCGGGGGTGGGGATGCAGGACCCTCGGGGGTGGGGATGCAGGACCCTCGGGGGTGGGATGCGGCGCCCAGCGCGGCCTCGGGGGAGACTCGGGGGCCGCTGCGGGGCTCGGCCCAGCGGGTGGGTGGGCGCTGCTAGCACCCCGAGGCCTGATCGGGGGTCGGGGGGTGCCGCGAGACCCCTGCGGGGCTTGGTGGGTGGTGGTTTTGCTGTAAAGAGAAGAAAGAAACGCTGCCGCCGGCTTCCGTCGCAGCCAGGAATACGGGCTCCAGGTAGTGCACTATTGAAGCAGCGGTTTTCCTGATTCACTTTCCTTTCCAGCGCCCCCATTTTGTCGCCTGCAGGGAGGGGCTCTAACCCGCTGCCCTGGGGGCGTGTATGCTGCGGGAGTCCCGGGTCGGCGCAGCGGGAAGTGCCCGTTAGGGCCCCTCCAGCTGGCTCTCAGGGGGCTTCGCTCTCAGCCTCTCTTCCCCCCTCTCGAGTCTTAGCCATCGGCCTCCCAAGGCCAGCCTGCAGACAGTGGCGCTAGCTGGTGACTCCTTTTACCCTTCTGCCTCCCAAACAACTGAGGATTTGATTGTCATTCTCGTTATTAGGGAGGGATGGGGTTATTTTCTGTTTTTCTTATGAGGCAAGCAGAGATTGGCCGGGGGTCCCTTGGGCCTTTCCGCGTCAAGCCTGGGTTTCTTTGTCCCGCTGGGGTTGCTCCCTTCCCTTTCTCAGGGCACGACGTTGGCCGATGGGAACCCTGACCCGAGAGAAGGCAGGAGGGCTGGCCCTGGGGAGATGCGAGCCGTGCCCTTACCCCCAGGGCTTGTCGTCCACAAAGCCGCTTGGAGGGGCTTTAGCCTCTCCTCCCAGCAGAGCTGCCGTGACGGCGGCGTGGACCCTGCCGGTCAGGCTGGAGGCTGAGAAGCTGGGCTGTGGCTTCCGAAATCGCCCCTCACTGCCGCCTCTGAGGGGGCCTCCATCCCTCCTTCCCTCTCCCTCCTCGGTGTCTGAGGGACGGGGTGCCAACACATAAACACTGGCAACCCAGATCCTCATTCGCCACCCTGCCCAGGCCAGCCTGGAGTTACTGGTCTTCTCTTCAGCTCCTGCTGCTGTCACCCAGTTAGTGTCCTTTTCTTGGTTTATTTTTCCAGGAAGGGCAAAAGAACAAGAGGTGGTGGGATTACAGAAAGCAAAATTTGTCGAAGCCTCTGAGGATGACTCATAGCACACAGTCCCCCCAGGGATGGCCCTGTAATCACTGCCCCCCAGGGGAGATGCAGGAGAGACCAAATGGTTCCCCCCTGCCTCGGGCAGTGCTTCCCTTCTGCTGCTGCTGGCGGCTCCGGACTTCTCTCCGTGGTGTTACATAATCGTTCATTCCCAGGAAGAGGGACTGTGTGGTTGTGCCTTTCCTTGGTCCCAGGAGAACTACAATTTCTATTTCTGGCTTCTGTGAGAAGTAGATTTTCTTTGTTTCTGGTACCAAACGAGGTATGGAGGCCCTGAACACCGTTTTAAATTCAGGTTTCCAAGCTGGAAATCTGGGACTTAGGAAATCCCATACAAATAAAACGGTTTTTGGAGCGGATTCTAGCTAAACTTGTGCGCACGGGATAGCGTGGTAGAGAAAAGGTCACAGGTGAGACCTGAACACGGCTCTGTTTCCGGGGCGGCCATCACTGCCGTGTTCAGCCCTGACTAGCGGGACGTGCGGATCCCATCCTGAGCCGGGGGCCGGGGTGCTGTCCAGGGAGTGAGGAGCTCACGGGTGGCCTACGGCCTTGCTGAGAGGCCTCGCCTCGCGACGGAGAGCCAGCTCTCTGGAGGTAGCCACATGTGATTAAGATTGGATGAGGGGAGTGCGGGGGTAAATAAATATTTTTTTTGAAAAAAAAAAGATTGCATAAAGGGATGCCTGTCACCTGATGCCATGCCTAATACCTAGTACCCACAGGACTGGCGAGGGTTGATACTCTACCCAGACAGAACCTGTCACAGCATGGAGGTGGAGCCCGGGAGGTTAAACGACATGTTGCCAAGGCTCAAGTCACAGGAAACTGAAAAGTGTGCCTTTCCCTTTTTTAGTTATTCCCTTGGACTCAGGGATAGGATGAACCAGGTTGTGGTGATGATAATGTTTAGAATAGGCCTAATGTTGGTAGAGTACAAGTACTTGCTTTGCATATATTACATAGCGTGCTTACAACAGCCTTCCGAGGAATTATTACCAGCCCGGTGCTCCAGAGGGAGCGGGGAGGGCTGGCAGGAAGCAGGCAGTAGGCATGGCCATCTCTCAGCTGTGTGCTCTTAAAGGTTCTGTAAAAGCCAGTCTGCTGATTTTTGGGGGTCAGCTTTCCTTGTTTACTTTCCCTGTAGGCAATTGAAGATGAAGGGGGTAATCCTGATGAAATTGAAATTACCTCCGAAGGAAACAAGAAAACATCAAAGAGATCCAGCAAAGGTATGGAGGATTTTATAGACATTTTGAACACTAAGAACTTTCTTCAAAACTACTCCCTTTGCTAATTTTTCCTCGTTTGCCAGGCTGTGGTTTGGATTTGTGGATGGCCCTGTGAATCAAAGGGCCTGGAATGAAGCTTTGTATTTTAAGATCCTTCCACTGTATCTTGTTACCATAGTACCTGGGAATTCAAACAGGCTGGAAGGCTGTGTTCACGCCTTTATGCAGGTTCCTCTGTAGTTTAGTCAGCAGCCTTTGTTTCCCTAGACCCTTGAAATTCTTAAAATACCACCTGTCCGAAACAGTTGTCACTTTTAGGGAAATTTCTTTAAAAACTGCTTACAGAACAAAAGCCACACATTCGCTGTGTTATTACGACCCTCCCCATCTGACTCAAATCCTCCTTTCCAGCTTCTTCCTTGCTCACCTCCCTCTGCTGCGCCTCAGCCTTAGGTAGACCTCGCGCACACAGCCCGCTCTCTTGATCCTCGGGGCCCTCGCCTCCGCGCTCCGCCTGCGCCTCTTCCCCATCCGCCTGCGTTCAGGCCTGCTCCATCCAGAAGCAGCTTCTCCCCCTGCCAGTGGTGACTTGGCTCCGTTTAGATCTGCACGCCTGCGGCCCAGCTCCTTATATCTTGATTTAATACTCTGTTATCTTGCATCTGTCATGACTAGGATATTGAGGGCAGAGGCTTCCTTGTCTTTTTTTCCTCAGTAATTTAATTCAGTAACATTCAATTGCGTTTTAGGAAAGAACCAGCTAAAACAGAGCATTTGGCCTGTTTGAAAGTTCTCTATGTAATTGAAGGCCATGTTACTCAGGCCCCAAAACAAAAGTGAAATATTCATATTACTCTTTACTTGTCTAGTAATGAAGACTTGGGTTTGACCATTGTCAGCCAGACTGTTTCGTGTGAGTACTGGAATAATAGCAGTGAATTCACTTTAGGATGAGATCGCTTTTCTGTGGTCCGTGGTACATTATGCATTTTTGGCTTTCCGTGTTAAATGTCCGTGCCAAGGCAAAGAATACTGGAAAATAGACACGCAAAATGAAACAGGTCAGGGAAATAATAATTGCAGTGGGGGATTATAGAACTAGTGGATCTCCTTTCCTCTTTCTTTTTCTTTTAATAAAAAAGGAAATACTTGTGCAAAAGTTTTTTAAAATACATTCACTAAGTATAGATTCTTTTTTTACAGCTTAATAGTAATTCTCCATATGAATGTACTACGGGTTAGTTAGTTCATCAGTCTCCTTTATTGCAAGCCTGCTGAGGTGGTTTCAGTTTTCACTTAGCTTTTCCAATTTTCAGTGCTGCCATGAACCAGAACTATCTCTGTGTAGTTAACTGGAATATATTTTTTGATAAATTACTTGAAGTGGAACCAGGGCCAAAGAATATGTGCATCTTATAGTATTAGTTATTGACATAAACTTTACTGGTTAATAACTCAATAGTGGTTAGCCAGTTTCTTTAACTTGTTAACAGGGTAGTATTTTTACTTGTAAATGTTGCCTATTGTACATAGGAAAAGTATTTTATTGTATTAATCTGTGTTTCTCTACAGGTAAAGTTTCCACAGAGCCTCTGATAATTGCCTCATTTGTAATTTCTGGATTGCCTTTTCATGCCCTTTGCCCATTTTCTACTGGATTGTTTGTCTTATTGAGTTACAAGGGCTCTCTACACAAGATGTTGCAAGTGTTTTTTCCCAGTCTGTCTTCTGACTGCACTTGCTCGTAATGTTTGAGGCATGAACGTTTTGTTTTGTATGAACAGAGCTGAGCACCTGTTCTATATGGCTTCTAAAATTTATGTTTTAAAAAGTCCCTCCTTAGCGTTCAGATTATTATCCTATCTTGTTTTATTCTGTCTTGGAAAGTAATATTTATGGCACTTTTGATTTGTATTATTTTTATATTTGGAATTTATTTTTGCATAAATTAGTGTGAGGTTGGTAGGAATTAAATATGTAGAACATAATCTTTTACCCCAGAAAAACCCCTCGTGTTCCTTTCTGGTCATTTCCCCCCTCCCCAACCAACATTGCGATTTTTTTTACCGTAGCTTGGTTTTGACTCTTCCATTTGGTATAAACTGGAACCCTGTAGAACAAAATCTTTGGCTCAGCAGACTTCCATTCTAGCATTTTCATAACATGTTGATGTTTAATATAAAGGGCAAGTCTAAATGCTGCTGAATTGTTTTCAACATTTTCATCCTTAGGTGCTTATCAAGATTTTAACTGGTAATAGGCTTTTGATCTGTTTTGGTGAAGTAGTAATTTCATTATGATAGTTTTATTCAAATAATTAGTTTAGCAGAATCTTTTATGATTTTCAGCCATAGAAATTTATTTATATTTGCATTACCAGAAAATCCAAATTAATGGAATGTTTTGTGGTTCCTGAGAATATTTTATAATCCCAGAAGCGTTACTGATTTGTTTTTGTATGTTTTGATGAAATTTCAGGCTTACAGAAAACAATGTGTTTACATTTGAGTACATTTGCTGTACTCTTCCTCCCCGCCAGTATATAAATTCTTGATCTGTGTGGATAAGATGCTGGAATGTGTCCCTTTGTTCTGTGTGCTTCAATATTTCCTGAAAACAGGAACATTATCTTAAAGAACCATAGTATAGTTATCAAAATTAAGAAATTACATTGATACAATAATAGTATTACCTAATTTGGGGCTTTATTCAGATTTAGTCATTTGTTCCAATAATGGTTTTTATAGCTCATAAAAAAAATAAAAATAATCCAAGATCATGCATGGCATTCATTTGTTATGAATCTTTGTTTCCTTTACTCTGGAAACATTCCTTTCTTTGTATTTTTGATATTGCTGTTTTTGAAGAGTACAGGCCAGCTTTTTTGTTTTTCACTACGGGTTTGTTTTGGGTGTGTTGGTTTTCTTTTTCTTTTCTTTTTTTCCATGATTAGATTCAGATTATATACTTCTGTTGGAAATAACACTACAAGTGTTAATCATATCTGGAGGCACATGCTGTCAAGATTTTTCTTTTATTGTGGTAACATGTACAACATAAAATGTACCAGTTCAACCATTTTCAAGTAAACAGCTCAGTGGTATTAATTACAGTTAAAGTATCGTGAACTATCACATCACCACCATCCAGGACCAAAACTTCCATCACCCCAAATAGAAACCATACACCCATTAAACATTAATTCCCCCATCAGCTCATCCTACCCTTGCCCCTGGTAACCTCTAATCTTTCTGTTTATGGATTTGCTTGTTTTTAAGTCTTTCATATAAGCACAATCATACAGTAATTTGTATTTCCACATCTGGCTTGGGTGCTTCCACCCTTTAACTATTGTGAATAATGCTATGAATACTAGGTTACAAATATCTGTTTGAGTGCCTGCTTTTAATTCCTTGGGGGTATACATACCTAGAAGTGGGATTGCTGGGTCATGTGGTAATTCTGTACTTAACTTTGAGAAACCTTTCTGTTGGCTGTATATACCATTTTACATTCCCACACCAGTATCTCCATGGCCTCTCCACCTCTTTTTCTTCTCTCTTTTTTTTTTCCAGTATCCTTCTAGTGTGTATGAAGTGGTATCTCATTGTGGTTTGATTTGCATTTCCCTAATGGCTAATGATGTTGAGCTTTTTTTTTTTTTAAGATTTATTTTTATTTATTTAATTCCCCTCCCCTCCCCCGGTTGTCTGTTCTCTGTGTCTATTTGCTGCGTCTTGTTTCTTTGTCCGCTTCTGTTGTCGTCAGCGGCACGGGAAGTGTGGGCGGCGCCATTCCTGGGCAGGCTGCACTTTCTTTCACGCTGGGCGACTCTCCTTACGGGTGCACTCCTTGCGCGTGGGGCTCCCCTTCGCGGGGGACACCCCTGTGTGGCAGGCACTCCTTGTGCACATCAGCCCTGCCCATGGGCCAGTTCCACACGACGGGTCAAGGAGGCCCTGGGTTTGAACCGCGGACCTCCCGTGTGGTAGACGGACGCCCTAACCACTGGGCCAAAGTCTGTTTCCCTTGAGCATATTTTCATGTGCTTAGTGCCCCGTTATCAGATAGATGATTTGCGAATATTTTTACCAGTCTTTGGGTTGTCTTTTTACTTTCTTGATAATGTCTTTTGCACAAAAGTTTTAAATTTTGGTGAAGTCCAATTTATTTTTTCTTCAATTGTTCATTCTTTTTAGTGTGAAGTCTAAGAATCCATTGCCTTATACAATGTCCTGAAGATATTTCCACATGTTTTTGTAATAAGAGGTTTATAGTTAGTTCCTGTTTAGGTTTTTGATCCATGCTTAGTTAAGTTTTACATGTGGTGTGAGGGGAGGAATCTACTCTGATTCTTTAACTATACTGTCTATTTGAACCCTTACTGGGGTTTTTTAAATTTCTCTCACCTTGCCTCCCTACCCCCCATTGTCTGTTCTCTGTGTCCATTTCGTTGTGTGTTCTGTGTCTGCTTGTATCCTTGTCAGCAGCACCAGGAATCTGTGTCTCTTTTGGTTGCATCATCTTGCTGCGTCAGCTCTCCATGTGTGCGGCGCCACTCCTGGGCAGGCTGCACCTTCTCTAGTGCTGGGTGACTCTCATTGCAGGGCACACTCCTTGCGCATGGGGCTCCCCTCCGCAGGGGACACCCCTGCGTGGCACGGCACTCCTTGCGCGCATCAGCATTGCGCATGGGCCAGCTCACCACATGGGTCAGGAGACCCTGGGTTTGAACCCTGGACCTCCTATGTGGTAGGCGGACACTCTATCAGTTGAGCCAAATCTGCTTCCCTGAACCCTTACAGTTTTGTTCTGTTTTAATTTTTATTAAAGTTCATAGATCACATTTTAAAAAAACACAAGAGGTTCCCATATAACCCACCCCCCACCCCCATCATTTTTGTAAATTATATTTATTTTGAAGATATATACATCATAAAAACGGCTACGTTATAAAAAACATAAGAGGTTCCTGTATACCTCCCATTCCCCCACCCGACGTCTCTTCATATCTCTTCTTCCCTCTCCCTGCCTCAGCAACTTCTGTGGCCACTTTGTCCCTGTCAATGATACAATTTCTTCTATTAGTAGTAGTCAGAAAAGTTTTATAGTAGAATATCAGTAAGTCTGCTCTAATCCATATTTATTGCTCCATTCTGAGGGCCCTGGGATGGTGATGTCCATTCCACCTCTGTATTGAGAGGGGGCTTAGATTCCACATGAATGTAGGAACTCTCAATTCCCTGGTGTGGTGATTGATCATCTTCACCTCCCTGTTAGCTGGCCTGCGTACATCCAACGAACCAGAGAGTAGGAGTTGCAACACTCCTGAGGCTCAGGACCCGGCTGGCACATGGACAGTCCAGAGATTCCTGTCTCCTGAGTATACACCAACGCTGGCACCAACCAAAGATTCAATAAAAGTAACAGAAGAGGCATGTGTAGCAAGGTCACATCTGAGTCCAACTCCATCACACTCAGGGACACAAATTCCAGAGTAGGGCCCACTGACATGGTACTGAGCTCCAGAGCTATCTGCCATGGCCATATTGCTGTGGGCCTCCGTAATCTTCAGGAGAACCAGTACTTGGGGCTGTATCCACTTTGGTTCTGGGGTCCTCCTGAGAAGTGCATAAGCGTAACCCATCTGATGACCTCCTGACTCTTTTGAAGACTTGTAGCCGCCTAAAGTCATTTGTCTTTGCCATTTCCTCTCTTTATTCAAGGTCAGAAAGCAGTTTTTAACACATGATCCTGCATGTGGGTTGAGATATACTGCTGGTCTGAGTTGACCCTTTTATTCAAGGTCTTTTTCTATTTATATCACCAGTTGGTGCTTGGTAGTAATACCTCAGCACCAGGGAGGCTCCACCCCAGGAGTCATGTCCCACACGGGGCGGGGGCAATGGGGAATATAATGCATTTACATACTGACTTTGGCTTTGAGACTGGCCACATTTGAACAACATGGAGGCTCTCAGGAGGTAACTCTTATGCACCCTGCAGCTCTAGGCCTAAGAACCCTTACTGTTGATGTTGACTTTGCCCATGTGATAAAGTGGTGTTGACCAGGCAGCGTCACAAGAAAGTTACTCTTTTACTCTTCTTAATATATCTATAGGAAGATACTTTGAGACTATATAAGTACCCTGCTCATCCCCCGCAAGTTTCAGCATCCACTGATTATTGAGTCAGTTTTTAGGATGGTTCCAGATGGTCATTTTCTAATTATTCTGTCTACATTTATTAGCTGGTTTGTACTATAAGGAATAGTTTGCCCTTTTCCCCTGACTATTTATATCAATTTGAACTCATGGATTCTTTTTTTCTCTTTTTAAAGGTTGGTTTGTTGGTTTGTTTATTCCCCACCTGCCCCTGTCTGCTCTGTGTCCATTCACTGCATTCTTTGTGTCTGCTTGTCTTCTCTTAAGGCAGCACTGGGAACTGATCCTGGGACCTTCCAGCGTGGGAGAGAAGTGCTAGATCTCTTGCGCCACCTCAGCTTCCTAGTCTGCTGCGTCTCTTATTGTCTGTCCTCTGTGTCTCTTTTTTTCTTCTTCTTTTTTTTTTTTTGGTCCATTTTGCCGTGCCAGCTCTTCGCGTTGGCCATCTTGCTGCATGGGCCATCTCGCCTTCACCAGGAGGCCCTGGGAATCATTTATTGATAAGCTTCCCATTCAGGTGTATACTTTGTCTTTTAAAGGCTATACTTTCTTAAGAATGCCTGCTCTCTTGCCGTCACCAGCCACTTTTTACCCTGGGAGAATTCTTCTTCTGGAAGGGATCTGGGCTGTAGCGTATCTGTGCTTCCTTTTTAGGAGTAAAGTAGCTACAAGTTTAAGAAAAGGAAAAAGAAAAACTCTAGTTTATGAAAACCCATTGCCTTTCTTGTAAAAAGAAATAACAGTGCTCAGGGTGGCATTGTTGTGCGCCCTTGCTTAGATCCTGCCTCGTTCTGGTGAGTAGAATAGAATTATGCAAAAACCAGTGTACATGTTCTAGAATGTTATTTGTTCTGTCAAATATAATCGTCCTGTGGATCTTCCCAGCATACTTAGAAAGACCACTAGGTTGGGTTCCAAATGTTTTTGAAGCTTAGAGCAAGATCTAATGTAGAGATAATCCTAGAAAACGGGAATCCTGTTCCCAGCCAGCCAACATTTGTCATCATGTATTGATCTCTAGTACTTAGCATCATGGCCACTGATTTCCTAAATAAGAAATAACTGACAACATTAATGAAATTAGAATATTAAAAAATCAAGCAATATATACTTGTATAAAAGGAACTTATTATTCCTGAAAAGGGTTTTTTAAAAAGCCTCAGTGATGGTCTAAATGATTAGTTTTCTCTTTGATATTATTTGGGCCCCATGTGTCACTTTATACAATTAGAAGATTATTTAAATTGCTAAAAATAGAATAATCATTAAATTTCTGATTGTCTTGTCTTACTTGAAGCAATGCTGTAGTAGCCTTAAGAAACTGATCTTCATGTTGGGAAAGGGGTTTTGTAGAAAATGATTTTCCCGAGGTGGTGATGATGTCCTGTGGCTGGTAACTTCTCTTCCCACCGCTGCAAGCCAAGGCCCACCCTCTTGAGAAAGGAGCTATAGGTGCTGATATCTATCGGACTATCTGGCTGATAGTCCTAGACACCATAGTCTCTCCCTGCTACCCATGGTCTTCCATGGGGTACTTCGATGTTGCAGACCTGTGATTTTATTCTTCAAATTAAAGTAATCACTTTAACTTTGGAAAAGCTGCTCTTACAGCCCCACATTTCATTTTTGCTGTAAACTTCTGCCATACCTAATAATTTCCATTACTGTCACTTTTCTTATCACTTAGATAGTTCTGTTTTCTGCAGATGTTATCGTTTGTATTTTTTTTTTAAGATAATGCAATAAATTAGCAAATAATCATGTAAATGCTGCTGTTTGGAGAAATTGTCAATGTGCCTGCTGTGGGCTGTTGGCTCTAGAAGAGATTGTGAATGTTATTAATTTGAAAGGTAAAAAAATAATGTATTTTAAGAAGAATTAGGAAGTTGGTAGAGGGGAGTTGGGAAATGATTTCCTCTTTTCAAATGCAGGGTCAGTATTATCTAAAAAGTGGAATGTAAGTCTCAAAATACGTCCAGCCTCTTAAAGTTTTTCATAATTTTTTTCTTCACCTAATATTACTAACCTTTTAAAGAAACACCTGAAGTAAAGTCGTTCCTTCCAATTCTCTTAGTTTCCATTTGTTCTATTTAATCTCGATACTTTGTGTTTAGAAAAATGTTAAAACTGGAGCATGAATAACAAATCAGTGGAAGAGAGTAGAAACATTAAATAATCTCAGCATGTAAGGGAATATATTATTATTGAGAAGCTCATAATTTTAAATCAGTGGGAATAGATTAGTTAAATACTAAAAATAAAACCCCAAAAGGAATAAGATAAAATGCAGCTGAATATTTTTATAGACCTAGTATGAAGGAGGGCTTCTAAACATGAAGCTAAAAACCATTTACACATAAAAACTAATGAATAGCATTGACTACATGCAGTTTAAATTTACTGAAAACCCATAAAATTAAAGTAGCGGAAGGAGTGGATGCATCTCAAGTAGTTGAGCGCCAGCTTCCAGTGTATGAGGTTTGATTACTAGTACCTCCTAAAAACACGCAAACAAAAAAACCAACTTGGGAGGGCCAGTGTAGCTCAGTGGTTGAGCACCAGCTTCCCACATACAAGGTCCTTGGTTCATTCTCTGGCCCCAGTATCTAAATAAAATAATGAGTAATAAATGTCATGGGAAAACTGGTAGAAAATATGTATTGTATATGTGAAATACAAAAGCGCTCTTAAAACTGAAGGGAAATGGGATAGAAGTTTTTCAAATGGGAAAATGAGTACAGGGAAACGGCTGTGGCTCAAGCAGTTGAGCCTCCCTTTTACAATATGGAAGACTCAGGTTTGATCCCCGGAACCTCCTGGTGAAAAGGGGGAAGAAAAAAAATAAAGGCGGCGTGGAGAGACGCAGGCCCCTGTGGGGCCAAGCATCACACCAAAGAGACAACGATGTAACCAGATTGGAGGGGGAGGGGTATATAAATGAGAGATTTACAAAAGTGCAAATGATTATCAAAAAAAGAAAATTCAACCTAAGCAGTAATCAGATAAATTTGGATTAAGACAAGGGTCCCTCTTTTCCTAGCACATGGTAAGGATAAAGAAAAATAGCTAATTTTAACAAAGATTCAGAAAGATTGGCACTTTTACTCTTGATAGAATGAAACAATCTTCCTCTAGGATATGTTCATGTTTCTTGATTTTTTTTAACCCTTAAAAATATACAAACCCTTGTGCAAGGCGTGGGACTGTATAACACAGTGAGCCACGTGGTTAACAGTACAACTCTTGAGAGCGTGCTCTCATGAGCTGTGACAAATGAACAGTACTAAGTTTTGGTGTTAATAATAGGGGGTGTATGGAAAATCTATACCAAATGTAAGCTCTGCACCATAGTTGGTAGTAATAGTTTATGTTCTTTCATAATCTCTAACATTTTCCACAGCAATGCTAGGTGTTGGCGGAGTGGTGATGTATGGGAATTTTGCATGTTATGTGTGATGGTTTTTTTTTTTTTTAAAGATTTATTTATTTATTTAATTTCCCCCCCTCCCCTAGTTGTCTGTTCTTGGTGTCTATTTGCTGCGTCTCGTTTCTTTGTCTGCTTCTGTTGTCGTCAGCAGCACGGAAAGTGTGGGCGGCGCCATTCCTGGGCAGGCTGCTCCTTCCTTTCACGCTGGGCGGCTTTCCTCACAGGCGCACTCCTTGCGCGTGGGGCTCCCCCACGCAGGGGACACCCTTGCGTGGCACGGCACTCCTTGCGCGCATCAGCACTGCGCTTGGCCAGCTCCACACGGGTCAAGGAGGCCCGGGGTTTGAACCGCGGACCTCCCATATGGTAGACGGACGCCCTAACCACTGGGCCAAAGTCCGTTTCCCTGTGTGATGGTTTTATAAACTCAAATTCTCTAATAAAATGTACATTCTCTTTGTCGTGGGGGTGCCATTCTATAGCTATGTCCTAAAATAATAATTACCTATGTGCAGTAAAAGAATTATCAGGACATTCATTCTTATAAACCTTTTCTTAAAATTTCCATCCGTAGGTATTAATTGGCTTGATAACACTATGTCTGTATAACCCTTTTTAAAAATATGGAAAGGTGGTCATAGCATTTAAGTGAAAAAGGTTTATAGAACAGCAGTGCAGTGTACTTTTTGAAAGCAAACTGCATGTCTTTACATAGAAAAATACAGGATATCTGTATGTCAGTGTTTGATAACATAAGGGTTAAGTCTAGATGTTAAAGTTGTAAGTGGCTTTGATATTCTTTGTTTTGCTCTGCCATTGTTCATTTATGTAGTGCTTAGAAACACTGGCTTAGGGCCTATTAAAATGAGGTTTATCTCTTCTGGCAAATGTATCTTGGTGATCTCATGTTGTAAATGATTACCTCTTCAGGGCGTAAACCAGAAGAAGAGGGTGTGGAAGATAATGGGCTAGAAGAAAATTCTGGAGATGGACAGGTATGTGCAACCTTGGCGTGGCAGAGAGTGCATCACCTTGGTGAATGGACCAAATGGCCGGTCACTTGATTATTTCATTTTGTTTCGTCACAGGAGGATGTGGAAACCAGTCTGGAGAACTTGCAGGACATTGACATGATGGATATCAGCGTGTTGGATGAGGCCGAAATAGATAATGGAAGCGTAGCTGATTGTGTGGAGGACGAGGATGCTGATAATCTCCCGGAGTCGCTGTCTGATAGTAGAGAGCTAGTAGAGGGAGAAATGAAAGAACTTCCCGAGCAGCTTCAAGAGCATTCTGTAGGTAACTTGGCAGTGTCTCTAGAAAAGTACCTTGAATGTATCGATTCCAGAAATAATCATAACAGATAAAAGCTTTACATGTGGAATTAAATTCTATGCTGATTCAGTAGAATAATGATTAATCCATTTACATGTAAAATTCAGATGATTCTAAAAATGCACTTTGCTTCACGGAAAAGAGGTTTCATGAAATACATGAGTTATATTGTCCATTTGCATGAGACAGCATTAACATTTTGAGGCCAACCATTCAAAACCTCCCTATTAGAGGGAGTTGGTTGGTCTGGTAGTGTGGCTTAGATACCTTGGAAATACTGGTACGCCATGCTTGGACAATGTCTTTAAAGCCTTTGCATTTTTCATGTTAGAAACAAATCAGATGCATAATAAAATTAGAATGGATATTACTTATTGAATTCTTATCTGCCAGACTCTGGGCAATTATGTCCTTTAATCATCTTTAACAACCACGTGAGATGTGGGTATGTTACCCTTTACCCCATTTTCCAGTTGAGGAAATAAGAGTATAGAGATATATGCAGCTAACCAAGCTTATAAGGGAATAAGAATTAAGACCAGACCTCCTCCAGGGTCTATAACTTTAATTAGGTGAGGATTTATATTTGTAAGGTAATCAGAAAAGGCAGTGGAAACTGAGGCCATGGGACAGGGTGGTAGAGACCTTTGTGTGTTGGTTAGCGGGTGGGTGCCATGTTTTATTGTGGTCCTTGGGTCTTACACAGTAGTGTCTCCCAGATAGTCCTGTGGGAAGGAAGCCCTCTTTGCTGCCAGTCAGCACGGTTATGCCATTCCTTAGAATACTTGTTGCTTTTCTTCTTTTGGAACCGAGTATCCTTAGAGGTAGCAGATTGTCCTCTTTGAATGGTGGTTTGATATGAGAAATGCCTGGAAGTCGTTTTGATACAGACCTGGTGAATGATTGCTCTGTGTTTTTGGTGGGTCTCATTCCATTAACTTTCCAGAAAGGAGAACCAGAACCATCTGAGCAGTTGCAGGAAGCACACGCCCTTCCTTACTGGCTGCGTTGTTTTTTTTTTAAGGATCTTTTTTTACTCCTGGTTAAAAAACAATAATTTGGTGACAAAAGACTAGAAATATCCTAAGTGTCTGTCAGTAATGGTTAAATAGCTATGATTTGGTGAGAAGCAGAATAGTTTTGGAGTTAGAGCATAGACTCTGGTGGTCTACCTCTTTCTGACTTTGTGACCAGGGGCAAGTTAAATAATGTCTCTGGTCTTCTGCAAAAATAATAGGTTTGGGTGGGTTAAACAGAGGTAAGTTTATCATGTACGTAAAGCAGGGACCGTCCCTATTTGCTGTGATTGTCTGTGGCTGTTTTTGAACTGCAATGGCAGCCTTGAGTAGTAGCAGCTGAGACTGGCCTGCAAAGCCCAAGATATTTACTGTCTCTGGCCCTTTCCTGAAGAAGTTTGACACGCTGCCCTAGAGCAGGCCTCCCTATATTCAGAGGGTATTGTTAACCTGACTACAGAGTGTGTTTTTATTACCGGTAATTTAGTCCCTCCTCTCCATAATCATCAAAATGAACTCAGTAAATCTACATGAACTCTCCAAGAAGGAAATGGGCAAGGAGGGAACACAGGGGACAGCGTGGCTGCCAGTGTTCGTGTGGCAGGGGAACGGGAGATCGTCTTGGACACGTGCACCAGCCGTCTCGAGGATGCATAGGAGAGCTGATCGCATTTGTAATGGGGGAAAGTGGAGTGGCAGTTTCCAAGGTGCAGGCTTTCGTGTCTTAATTTTTTGATGGTGTGCATGTCTTTCCTAGGCAAGTAGAGGTAATGATAAAATGCCTGCTCGTTAGGGAATTGTTGAAGGAAAAACCCCTCAGTGCTTTATAGTAGTCAAAATTATTTTGGTTCACGTAGCATCTGAACCACCTTCATGTTTGGGCAAACCTCTCACCTTATTGGGCCCACCTCTTACAGTAGAAGCTCCACATTCATTTATTTTGCCCTGCAGGTACGGCACCAGTGATTGGTCCCCTGGGCTTTGGCAGCCCTGGGCTCCTGTCCCCAGCCATTCCAATCTGGGTGGTAGCTGCCACAGAGGCAGCAGTCTCAGTGTCAGTGACACCCAGGGCTAGGCAAGCTGGTGGGAGCCACCGAAATGAAAAGAATGCGCTCTGCAGCGTGATTCTACACGTGACCCGCCTCGAGTGCCTGTGGGCTGGCTCCTCAATCCTCCCTGCTTTTCGTGGGGGTCTTCTAGTCTACCTGTAGATACCCATTTACATGCAGCCTCTGCTTCTTCAGTCTAGTTGACTTTGTATTGGAATGCTTTTTTTTTTAATACACTTTTTAATGCTTTTTAAAAAGATGCTTTGATTACATAAATGTTAAATGAAAATGTAGGGGAGTCCCATATGCCCCACTCCCTACCCCTACTTTGTTAACAACATCCTTTTTTAGTGTGGTACATTTGTTACAGCTGATGAACACATTTTGGATAATTGCCACTCCAGGTGGTTTGTAGTTTACATTGTAGTTTATATTCTCCTGCACGATTTTGTAAGTTATGGCAAGATAGATATATAATGGCCTGTATTCTTATTGCAGTGTCATTCAGGACAGTTTCCAAGTCCTGAAAATGTCCCATATTACACCTGTTTTTCCCTCTCCGTTCCCTAAGAACCTCCAGTGGTCTCTGCCTCCACATCAGTGATATAAATCTTTCCATTGCTAGAATCACAATAAGTGTATAGTAGAATAGCAGTTAAGTCTGCTCTAGTCCATTCATTCCCCATCCTGAGGATTCTGGGATGGTCACGCCCACTCCACTTCTAATTGAGAGGCGGCTTAGATAGATAGGACCATCTTGCTTGCATTTGTAGGCTCTCTGTTCCTTGGGATGTTCATTGTCCATCATCATCTTGTTGGTTGTCCTGGGTGAGTCCAGTGAACTGGAGAGTAGGTGTTGCAACTCTGTTGAGATTCAGGGCCCAGCTGGCATACGGACAGCCCAAGATTTAAGTCTCTTGGACATACCCCTCGCAAGTCTAGTGCTAACTGCAGGTTCAAATAGAAGGGTCCGAAGAGCCGTGTGTAGGGAAACCACAGCCAAGTCCACCTCTGTCACACTGGTGAACATAAATTCCAAAGTAAGACCCACTAACAGGACTGCAAACTGCTAAGCTGTCTGCCCTGCCGATGGTGTCTGGATGTCTCCAGAGCCCTTGGAAGCCATGCTATTTGAGGTAGGATTTACTTTGGCGGTCAATGAGATTGTGCTGAGACATGCATAAGGATAACCTCAGGAGTGACCTCCCAACTCACTTTGACGTGTTTTAGCCATATAAACTCATTTGTCTTTACTCTTTCCCCTGTGGTCAATGTCTTTTTCCAGTTGTATTGCTAGTTGGCACGTGGTCATAATCCCCCGGTGCCAGGGAGGCTCATCCCCACGCTGGGGGGAAGGTAATGCATTTGTATGCTGAATTTAGCTAAGAAGAGGCCATATTTGAACAACAAGGAGGCTCTGATGCAACATAGTGGGATATGTCAGTGTGATGCGTGGGAAGGTGTTGGACTCCCATCCTGGCGAGTCCTGCTGTGGTCTCAGATACAGGGGTGGGAGCCTCTGAAGAGCATAGGCAGTGCCTAACGGGAGGACAGGTCAGGATGTCAAGACCTCAGTGTTGCAAGTAACTGTGAATCTTTTTCTTCAAGGAGTAAACCTTCGTGGTTGCTTTGGGTTCCAAGGGGAGGGAAAGGGAGGAATGAATAGATGGAACATGCGCGTTTTGGGGGCAGCAGAGTTGTACTACATGATCTTGCAGTGGTGGGGACAGGCTGTGTTAAATGTCATCAAAATTTGTAGAAGCGTTTGGTCCAAAATGTAAACCATAATGTAAATCATTGGTTGACTATGGTTAGTAACAGTGTTTCAATATTTGTATGTCAGTTGGAACAAAAGTACCATCCACATGTAAAATGTTATTAATTAGGGGAAAGGGGGAGGATAAGATGTTGGGTATATGGGAATCCTCTATTCTGTATGTGACTTATCTGTAACCTAAAACTTCTAATGCTTTTTTGATTCCTGAACTGTGTTTAAAATTTTGTCAAAGGTGGTGTTTCATGGCTGTTTTTCATAGTTTGGTGCACCATCATATTTCCTTATTATTTGAGGTAATAAACTCTGTTCTCCACTTCTCTGTTTTTCTCTATTTATGTTACAGGTGGAGGACAAAGAAACTATAAACAATTTAGATACTTCATCATCTGACTTCACTATATTACAGGTAAACTATCATTTGTCACAATGATTTTAGAATTAAAGGTTAGACTACGGTTTTGGAAACCACTTTAGCTATTATATAGCAATTCCAACTAAACGTCATTACAGGATTTGTTTATTTTGTCAGCATTTTTAGAGAGAGTTTTTGCTTCCTTCTTTCCTCCAAATAGCATGCTTATGGCACAGAATTTATCTCCCTGGCTTCTGCGGTTTACCTCCTGGCACTCTGATTTACCAACAGCTGATGGAAAAGCGTGTTTTGGGAAGTTCCTGTTAATTTGAAGCTGGGGCTGAGGCGTTCTCTCTGGTCTGTTCTGGATGACGTCCTCTGCCCCAAGACGAGGAGGTGCAACAGCCAGAGGGCTCTCCCCCTGCCTTGGAGAGCTCGGTGGGCACAGAGAAGGATGCAGGGGAGAGAGATAGGCAGAGCGTCAGCATTGCAGCTGGGGAGGATGGAGTCCTAGGGATTTTGGTCCTTCCTGTGGGGAGTTTTTCTCTCAAACACACAAATGTCTTTTGATTGATGTTTCATTATGGCTGTTTTATTACCATCTCTGTAAATGGCAAATCTCGGATGAAAAGAAACGAGATGTGGACTAACTTTCAGGTGTGATTTGCATATATGTTGGTCTTTAATTTTTCTCCCAGCCTATGTAGATGTGAACTTTTGGAGTAAACTTGTCTGGGAAGCTGTCTAATGTTCAGTAGGAAATTTTATGTGGAATTGAATGTACTCTCAGCCTTTGCCAGTCTGTGCCGCTTAATTAGAAATCGCTCTTCAGACAAGATTGCCATTTGCTTCCACCAGAGAGGGGCCAGGGTGATTAATGGAGAGCCAAAACCCCAGCCTCGAGAAGGGTGCAGACCTCAGAGAAACTTGCCGAAGCCCAGCTCACCTTTTGTATTGCTGGCTCTCTCCAACTGCAAAGCGACCCAGTCCATTCCTGGCTCAGGAAGGAAAGCGGAGGAGCTGTATCTTGTCATGTCCTCCAGGGGATTTTTTTGCTTTCGTTGTTTGTTGTTTTTGTTTGTTTGTTTTGAGGTATCAGGGCCAGGAATTGACACTGGAGCTCAACCACTGAGCCACACTGGCGCCCCTGAGTTGCTTTTTTTTGTTTGCTTGTTGATTTTTTTGTTTTTAGGAGGCATTGGGAACCAACCCAGGACCTCCCATGTGGGAAGCAGACACTCAACTGCTTGAGCCACATCCGCTCCCAACTCCAGTATCTTTCTAGGTCAAAGTCACCCATGTTAAATCCCTCCCAGAGACCAATATGAACATAAGCTGTGTGTCTCCAGAGGAAGTTAAGAAAAGAATCATTCTGTCCAGTGATCCTTTGATTCAGGCCTAGAGTCTTCATTCCCAGCATGGGCTAGGATAAGTGAAAAAAAGTTGATTTTTAAAAAAAGAAGCCACAGGAAAAGTGAAAATTTCCTGGGGCTTGCCAGGTCCTTTCCCTGTAAGGTGCCAGGCATTCGTGTCTGTTCAGCAGGCTTCTGTGAAGCACATGTCATTTGTCATTTGGCATGAGGAATACAGATGCAGAGATGAACAGAAATGAGCATGGTCCCAGCCCTCACGGGATTCCTCCTTGTAAGGAAACTTTTGGAAGAGGCCTGGGCACTGAGGGCTCAGGGAACAGTCCCTGCTCTACTTCTCACCTGCTGCTTGTCCTTGAGCAAGTTACCCAGTCACTTGGTGCCACAGTCACCCAAGCTAGAAAAGTTAATGTGACGGTCGGTAATGGTCCAAACCTCCTTGGGTTGTCTGCTGATTCAGTCCCTGAACGTCTGTCCCTTTGGGGCACTGTGTCCTGGAACCTGGTCGGTGCTGATCAGAAAGTGTGCCTTGGATGTGCGGGCACACAGGAGCCAAGGACCACAGGCGGAGGAGCAAGGCCCTTTCCTTCATGGAACAGCGGCTGGAGTTTGAACTAGAGGGAGCCTTACAGAAGCCTTTCTAGAGGAGACAGCGTAGGTCTTGGCCCGAGGGTGGCATTCTCAGAGAGGGTGGTAGCACAAGGAGCCAGTGCTCAGGGCTTTGGACCATAGGGAGCTGTGCTCGTTGTGGTGGCCAGATACATGGACATGGTGGGGAGAGTCAAGCCAGATCGGCTGTGGGCGAGGCGCAACACCAGCCTGAATCAGTGGGCTTATGGGAAGAGCTTGGGGGCGGGATAGGGATTAGAGCTGTCCTGGTGAGAACAGTGGTTGAGAAAAGAGGTAAGGGAGCAGGGGGACTGGCCAGGTAGGCGGGGCTGCCACCATGAGAAATAACAGGACTCAAACCACCTTTGTCCACATTCCATCAGTCCTTTGGATGTTCAGAATCTCTAGGCTAATCAGGTGAGCAGTGATTGTCTAGTAGGTGTCAGGCACTCATTCAGACACTAAAGGCGGGAGAATGAAAGCCTTGCTCTCCTTGAATTTTAGAGCTCAGTCTAGAGGGACAGAGAGGCAAGTGGTGAGTTAGCGGCTGTGCAGTGGGCTGCATTGTCTTAGAGAAGCGAGGCACGGGGACTGGGGGCACAGCAGGAAAAGGAAACCAGGTACTGAGGCCCTTTAAGAGCAGCCCCGAAGTGTGGGGCTTGCGGCCAAAGTGAAGGAAGTGTAGTCTAGCTGGATAGAATGCATTCTTCCAAAGGCAGGTCTTCACTTACTGCATTTGTGAGTTTCCTAGTCTGTCCTCTAAAAGTTACCTTCTTATTTTAATTATCAAAAACTATAGGTTTTGTCTGTGTGTCATGATCTTATTTACATTTTTTTGTTGCAGGAAATTGAAGAGCCATCCCTGGAGCCAGGTACTGTTAAATGAAAAACTCACCAGCGGGGGTTTGGAATCATTCTAGTTTTCTACCTTCTCTAATTTTGAATTCTTAAATTTTAGAAAGTTGCCTTACTATAGTATACATTGTTCTAAAGATTTACAATCCAGAACAAACCAGGATCATAGAGATTGGAAACCCAGCCATATCACCAGATCTGTGAAAGTGGTTCACTTCTCATTTTGCAAAATGTGTCAGTGAGATGCAACTGTCTCGTGTCTTTTAAAATCTAAACAGCACTTAAACATATGTAGAAAAAGTTTGCATGCCTCTCAAGAGCTCATATCTCTACATCCCACAAAACAGATCTTGTGATATTGGGCAGTACTTAATTATGTGATTTTTAATTCAGGCAGTGCAGGTAGTTGTAGGGCTATACATTTTAAAACATTGAGGCATAACTGGATTCCGGAAGAGGAAAGAGTTTCTTCATGAGAATTCCAAATCAATACTATTCACTTTCTGGACTGCGAATGTGTCAGAGCACCGATGGAAGATATTCTGGTTTTCATATTGGACTGTTCTATTAAAAAGAAATTCAAAGAAATTTGGAAATTGAGCTGTTCAGTGAATGGTGATACATTCAGTTAAGCAACTTGGACTTTGGAAGCTAAATTTGGAAGAGTCATGTATAAACGACGACAGAATGAAGACTGTCAAGAATCAGCCAGAAGGTTTTGGGGGTTAAATCTCTGGGCTGCTTTTCTCTTCCGTGTAGCGTAGAGGCTGATGTAGTAGTCGGTTGGAGTGCAGGTCGTGTAACCAGTGTAACCGTGTGTACCCTCGGGTTTTCCAATCTCTGTGTAGCTAGCCGTTCTCTTCATGTTAGTGTGGCAGCCGTGCCAGTTCCGCATTTGTGATTGCTTTATTTCCCTGGTAATTAAACCTTGTGCCATTCTATTCCTGTTAAATCCGTAGAAAATGAGAAAATACTCGACATTTTGGGGGAAACTTGTAAATCTGAGCCAGTAAAAGAAGAAGGTTCCGAGCTGGAGCAGCCATTTGCACAGGATACAAGTAGCGTGGGGCCAGACAGAAAGCTTGCAGAGGAAGAGGACCTTTTTGACAGCGCTCATCCGGAGGAGGGTGACTTAGATTTGGCCAGCGAGTCAACAGCACACGCTCAGTCGGGCAAGGCAGACACCCTGTTAGCAGTAGTGAAAAGGGAGCCCGTGGAGCAGACAGGCGATGGCGAGAGCCCGGAGGACTGTGAGCCTGTAGGGCTAGAGAAGCCAGTTGAGCAGAGTAGCACAGCGTCAGAGAACGCGGAAGCCTCTAGCGAGGAGGTCACGGAAGCGCCCAAGGAAGCCTCAAGCCCAGAACCCAGAGATAGCAAAGAAGACGTGAAGAAGTTTGATTTTGAAGCTTGTAATGAAGTCCCTCCGGCTCCTAAAGAGTCCTCAGCCAGTGAGGGCGCTGATCAGAAAATGAGGTTTGTTTTTTCTCAGTTTTAGACCAGACGCTATCTCCTTTTCATTGGTCGTTTAATGACACACATAAGCTGTTTTTCTGCAATTGGCCAGCCAGACTGATGAAATTGTAGTTTACTTCTAAAGAATGTTTGATTTCTCTTTGTTTATTTTAAACTGATTATATAATCTTTTCTTTTCTCAACCTATCATGGTTGTTTTCTTTAATTCTTCCTAATTACCTTTAGCCCAGCAGAATTAATTAACTCCTGTGGGTCTGAAATCTTATGGTTAGGTCAGATTTCCAATACACGTTTGTCGGGGTATCATTTTTTCAGAGCTAGATTTCGGGTAGGTATGCAACCTCAGCCCGTGTTTTGTAGTTTTGAGTTTGTTTTCTCTGTGCTTCTTCCCTCTGGAGTGACATTATCTTTTGTCTCTAGTTCTCCCGAAGAGGATTCGGGTTCCAAAAGACTTTCCAAGGAGGAGAAAGGTAGGTCCCCACCACGGCAGCCCCCTTCCTGGCAGCATGTTTAGCCTCCACAGCAGTGGGGCATCTGATCCATGGCACACGAGTCTTTCATCGTCTTCCTCCATGTTCTCTGCTCTGAACTCTGGGGTCGGGCTTGCAGGGAGCGTGCCAGTTGCTAACAGTTCATGTAGTGCTCTGAGGCAAAGACTTGCTATGTTGGACACACTTTATGTTAACCCACCCTCATTGAGGGCACAGTTAATTTTCAGGTTCCTTGGCGACAGAGTGCAAAAAAAAGAAAAAGGCTTCTGATTTCAGATCTTTTGGGGTGACCTCAGGTTTTATCAACACCCTAACTCTTTTTAAATGAGAAATAATTTTGCTGGGCAAAACTCCTTACTCTGTTCTAAAAATAAAAATGTAGGATAGAGGCAAAGGCACGTGCTATTAGAAATAATGAGTGTTTTTATACACTGGTAGTCTGCTTCTTGTTAACAAGCAGACTGTTACTTGGTGGTTTAACGGCATTTGGTTACCTTTCTGAGGAAACCTCATGTGATCCTGAAAGCCCCTGACTCCTCGTCATGTCCAGCATTCCTGGCAGCCCTGTTGGGCCTTCTGTACAACCCCAGTGTCTGAGGTTGAGGGGCCCGGCCCTCTGCTGCGTCTGGCTCTAGTAGCTGAGGACCGTGGGCAGCGTGCTTGGTTTAGGGTGGACATTTAAGGCTCCAGGTTTCAGGGTTATTATGTTTATGACCAGAACTCTTCTTGAAATTAGGTCGTGGCAGTTGTGGGAGAAATTTCTGGGTCAGTGGACTTTCTTCTACCACCAGAGCTACAGATTTGAAGAATCTTTTCAGCAAGTATGGAAAGGTAAGAACTAGGTTTTTGAAGAAGGAGCTATTTTTAAGCCAGTGGCTTAAACTTAACGTGCAAATTCACTTCCCCTTTTCAGAGTGAGTACTGTGAATGACCCAGTGCCGCTCTTGAGTACACTTTTGTTGGTGGCTTGTGGAGGGTTGTCCTCCCACCACCTCCAGCTGAGATGGTGCATGGGAGCCCCCAGAGCCCAGGTGTGCAGCGCATTCCTTCCCGCTGCAGGCCTGCCCCTGCCCCAGCCCCCAGCCCCACCTCCAGCTGATGGCTTCATGGATCCCTCCCTGTGTCCTCGAGCCTCGGCACCCAGGGGGAGCTGCAAGGAGGGCTGGGTGGGTGGGTGCTGTAGCACAGGGCCTGCAGAGTCAGGTCACTCTGGGTAGCTACAGATGTGGGACTGGCAGGTACCCTCTCTGAACTTCATCTGGGAAACTGGGAACCCTCACAGTTGCTGCTTGGAATGGCTGCTGTGGTGCATTTAGGCTGCATGCACAGCCGTCCCAGAGCTGTTGGTGCCCCACTCTGGGGCCCCTTACCCAACTACATTCAGCCCCAGCTGGGGCCCTCTGGCCTCTGCTGCACCTGCCTCTTCTTCCTCCTCAGCCCTGAGGGGTGGTAGCTGATGGACTGATGCCCCCACACCCCCTCCACCCATCCCCACGTGCCCACACTGATCCTCTGCTCGTTCAGACACCTGTATCAGCTTCCCACTCTTCTTAAAACTAACCGATTCCCTCAAAAAATCATGGGTGATTAGAAACACTCCTTCCCCAGCCCAGTCTCCATGCCTGGAGCCCCCTGCTAATTCAGCAGTTGTAGTCACAGCTGGTGGCTGCTTCGTGGGAATGTCACCCTGGCGCCAGAGGTGTTGGAAACTGTGTAGGTTAATGTGACCTAGGAGGGGCAACCAACCAGACCATTCCAGAGCCGCAGTGTCTTCACCGTACAGCAGGGGAGTGTTCGAGTCTGCTGGCAGAGTTGTTGAGAGAATTGGATTAAGCAGCATTTGAAGTAGGGACCTAAAAAGTGCCAGAAATACCTTGCTGGGTTTTGTTAATAGTAACATGGATTTTGAGTTCCAGAGAACTATTTAGAAACCTCACAATGAGCTCTTATCTATAGATATCTCTGCATAATTTGCTGTTCACATAGCATGGCTATATGTTTTAGGGTTATTTCTTAATAAGTTCTACAAACTGTTAAAGGAATGCCATCAGAACTCTGCATATTGCTTCACTTTCCTTTATCCTCCACTCTGCCATCTCTGTCCGAGGAGTAGCCATGGTCATGACAAATAGAAGTAGACGTTGATCCTGGGAGTCACAAAGAGTAGTAGCAATGAGACAGTAGCATTCTCCTCTCCGACTTGTGTCTGCCACTTTGGGGGGGGCACCTGGTGGCAGGGTTTTTTGTCCCAGAGAGGGTACCAGGACTGGGGCGGGTCACCGTGTTATTACCCCTCAGGGCCACTCCCAGCGGGGTCTTTTCCAATGAACCGTAAACTCAGATTGTGTTGGGGTCTGTTTCTGGGGGCTTCGTGTCCAAGCAGTGTATGTGTTGGCTTTCCTTTGAGGTGGTGGGCGCCAAGGTTGTAACAAATGCTCGGAGTCCTGGAGCTCGCTGTTACGGTTTTGTCACAATGTCCACAGCAGAAGAGGCCACAAAGTGCATTAACCACCTGCACAAAACTGAGCTCCATGGGAAGATGATCTCAGTGGAAAAAGTAAGTGACTGTTTTCTTCCAGGTTGTGTCCAGTTTTAGGAAGTAAGGTAATGCTTCGTTTATTTCTCTCTTTTCACTGTCAATATGGTTTCAGGCCAAAAATGAACCTGCTGGGAAGAAGACATCTGACAAAAGAGAGGGTGAGGGGAAAAAGGAGAAGGCGAGCAGCAGCGACAGGTATTGCTCTCCCCGGTGGGCTCTGACAGGTGGCGATGGTTTTCCTCTTTTGGCGCTCTTCAGTCAGGTTGTTCATAGATAGGGAAGACCCGCTGCAGGTCATGGCCCTCAGGCCTCCCTGCCCCTTTCGTTTGTCAGGTGTGGTGGGAGGCTTTCCCCACCAGTAGTCGGCCGTGGTTCGCTGACTCTGGTCCTCCTTCCAGGAATGCTGGGGAGAAACAGGGCGGGGGATCCTTGCTTCTTCCTCGTCGAGAGTCCAGTCGTGGCTGGCTTGTTTCCCGAAATTTCTGGTCTAACAACACACTTCTGTGGCTGGGGTGTTACTTATAGATCTGCAAACCTTAAGCGGGACGATAAAGCGGACAGAAAAGATGATGCCAAAAAGGGTGAAGATGGAAACGGAGAAACGGGTAAAGAGCAAGATGACCAGAAACCTGGTTCCTCCGAGCGGTCTCGAGCCACAAAGTCAGGTGGGCAGCCAGTCGGCCTGGGGGTCCACCTCGCCCGTGTGGCTTCATCGCTTGTGGTGCATCGTTGGCGGCACAAGCCACATGTACTTGTCATATAGTGGAGAGTTTTTTGGTTTTGTTTTGTTTCTTTCATCTGGATGTTGATTGCTGCTTACCTTAGACTTCCGTTTTTTTCACGTAGGAAGTCGAGGCACTGAGCGGACTGTGGTCATGGATAAATCTAAAGGTGTGCCTGTTATTAGCGTGAAAACGTCTGGATCCAAAGAGAGAGTGAGTCTTTTCTAATTAGGGTGTTGGCTTTTTTTTTTTTTTTTTCCTTGTTTTACATTTCATTCATTTTTGTTTATGCATCTTAGGGCATTTTTTAATTTAATTTGAGAAATGCTTTTTGTGTTTTCAAAAATGGAGGAATCTTCAACTTTAAAAAGAAATAAGAAAGTCTAACACTTTGCTTTATAAAAAGCTTCATTTTGCTCTGATGGTCATTACTGCTTTTTGTTTTCTAGAGCTAAAAAAGTTGGTGACTGTTTCCCCACCCCCTGTGTCAGTGTATAAGCCATCCAGTGTCATTGCCCAGCCGGAAAGTTTTAGCAGCTCCCCATTGTGCATTCCTAAACCCGGCCTTTCCCAAAAGCTCCACGCATGGCTAGCCTTTCCACCTGCCCTCTGACCCTTGTCTTCACCTCGTCCCCGTCCTCCGTGCACACTTGCCCTCACTGCCCTCCTACAGGGCTCTGAGCGCTCCCTGCCTGTCCCTGGCTGTCTCGGGACTAACCACTTCTGTCCTGGCACTCCAGTCAGGTACAACCGGGCCAACCTTACAACTTGGGTCGGTGTGCGTCAGGGTCCTTAAGACCACCCTCCCTTTCAGCCACTCACCAGCTGGACTCCTGGCACGCTGCGTGAGGCAGTGCTCCCAGCTCGGGCGCACAGCAGTGAGGCAGTGAGGGCGCAGTCTGGAGGAATCTGTCGGCAGGCTTCCTCGTGTTCTGGAGCGCCCCACTGCAGCAGACATGCAGCAGCATTTTCTAATGGAAGATGCTAGGGACTCAGCACCCCATGGTTTTAGTGGGGGCTGGTCATTTAGCCGCCCATTGCCTAGCACATACCGAAATTTGACTTTTGGAAGGAAAAATAGGTTGGGCATAGCCCTTGTTTGCACAGGCTAGGCCTTGGGAAGCGTCCTCATCAGTGAGCTGTTGACTAGGAGCCAAGTTCCCAGACCAGCAGCCAAGGCCAGCCTTGCTAGCGGTGCTGTTAAGGAGTGTAAAGCCAAGCCTGCTGGGCTGACCCAGTCCTGCACAGCTGAGCAACCAGGAAGCTGGCACAGGGCGGGGATCAGCCTGCAAGCTAGCGTTGCAGTTAGGACGCTTTCCATTTCGTGTGTGTGCAAATGCTTCAGTATAGTGTACGATTTTTACCCTTATTCCCTAAAAAATGATTGGAAGTGCAAATGCCAGGCATAGGCTTGGTTGATCCTGTACAGAGTGTGGTTGGAGTAGGTAAGGAAACCATCAAGCACACCAAAAGCAGCCTCAGGTGGGCACTTACTGTGCATTTATTTACGAAGGAAAAGGACAGACTAGGAATTTTCCTTGGATGCTGGTGATACAACATCCAAACACGATCTGAAAGACCTGCAAAGAATGTTGATGGAGTTTTGTAGCTTTGTATTCTGATGAGCAGGCATGAGGGTTCTTGAGGTGACATGAGCACTCAGTAAAGGCGTCCTTACCAGGGGGTTTCATTCAAAGCTCATCATCATTGTGGGTCTCCACGTTAGAGGCTCAGACATGGCCATACCTGATTTTTCCTGTTTCTTTGCTGTTTTGACCTCAGTTTTTTTTTTAACATTCTTTGGTGAACCAGGTTTCCAAGAGCCAGGATCGTAAGTCTGCCAGCAGAGAGAAGCGGTCAGTCGTGTCCTTTGACAAGGTCAAAGAGCCCCGCAAGTCGAGAGACTCAGAGTCCTGGAGGTGAGTCTGGGTGTGGGCACAGCCACTCGCTGGTCGGTGTTTCCCTAGACGGTAGCCGCCTCCCAGGAAGACGGTTTTCCAAGTCCCCTGCAAATGGGGACTTGATGCTTCTTTGGCTTCCAGTTCCTAGTCTGGCTGTAGTTTCACATTCGTCCTGTGGCTCTTTAGAAATTGTGCAGGAGTGCTGGCTAACAAACACATAGCACGTTTACTCCTGGAGTTGTGAAAGGGGAAGAGAGAAACACTGAGAGCCCAACGGGAGAGCGGGAGGTCCTCATCCTTAAATAAGCCAGGAAAAACACTGTCGTAATTTTAAAATCAGTGAGCTAAAAAAAAATAATGTGCTCATTTGACTGTGTGAGGAGTTCTTTTGGAGAGTCGTTTGGATCTCTGCCTCACATCGTTGACAAGAGAACTATATAAGTGTTCAAGTGGTGTGAAAGTAAATGTATTTTATGGTTTTGGGGTTTGGGAGAGCCCTAAACACAGGGTGAATGTCAAAAAGAGAAAGTGACTAAATCAGAATTAAAACTCAGGTACAGTGAAGGATGCCACAGAATGAAGATCAAAAGACATGGTGCAAATGGAAGAAGTTATTTGACATGAATGTAAGAAATCAATTAGAAAAAGACAACTCAGGAGAAAAAATGCACAGATGTGAAGGGAAATTTTTAAATTGTCCGTTACACGGATTTACATGTTGAGGTCCAAACGTTTGGAGGATTGAGCCGAGTTTGTCAGAGCTGATAGGACACCCCCACCCTCACCCCAGAGATGTGGTTCCATGCAGGACTGCAGGCCAAGGTCAGCCCTCAAGCCTGCACTCTGCAGGCTGCAGCTCCTCCAGCTGCTGCTCTTCTCACTCAGGGTGCGGGAGCGCAGCGAGCGGGAGCAGCGCATGCAAGCGCAGTGGGAGCGGGAGGAGCGGGAGCGGCTGGAGTTCGCCCGGGAGAGGCTGGCCTTCCAGCGCCAGCGGCTGGAGCGGGAGCGCATGGAGCGGGAGCGCCTGGAGCGGGAGCGCATGCACGTTGAGCACGAGCGCCGGCGCGAGCAGGAGCGCATCCACCGCGAGCGGGAGGAGCTGCGGCGCCAGCAGGAGTTGCGCTACGAGCAGGATCGGCGGCCGGCGGTGCGGCGGCCCTACGACGTGGACGGCCGGTAAGCTGGGCTGCCCCTAGCCGGGGCCGGGCCCCCGGAGTTTAGAAGCGCGGGGCTTACAGACCCCAAAATCATGTTGGCATAGGGTTTTATTTTAAAAGAAACATTAGCTTACTGGCCTAAGAGCTTGAAACTGCCCATGTAATGGCGGTGTGGGTTCCCAAAAATGACATGCAAACATGTACATGTGGCTGCCTGCCTAACTGATCCCACCTTTGAGCAAAAAAAAAAAAACTAGAACTTTTCTACATTTGGAGGAGCTGGGATAAAAAATTATAAAGTCGTAAAATCACTGGGAACAAGTCAAATCACATGTCACCCTGCCAGCCTCTTTGGCTCACGTGGCAGAGGGTTTTCTCTCTTGGTAAAACTCTTTCACGTCAGTCCACGTCTCATCCCATGAAGCGATAAGCAGAGATGGTTTGAGGGATTGGTTCACCAGCTCGCACTAAAGTATATATTTGGCGGGAGAAGATGCACTTTATCCTTGGCCTTCCAGGCGAGATGATGCCTACTGGCCGGAAGCAAAGCGGGCCGCTCTGGATGAGCGCTACCATTCTGACTTCAACCGCCAGGATCGTTTCCATGACTTTGACCACAGGGACCGCGGCCGCTACCCTGACCACTCAGTTGACAGGTGAGTCAGTCCCCTGCTGCCCCTTCCCACCTAATTCACATCATGGTGTTTAATAACTGAGAACTAGAAGTGGCCTTTCTCGGACTCTGAGAACCTGCCCGAGCCATTAGAATTGAACGCTGGCGTATGTGCGTGAATTGGTGTATTCGATTTGGAACGTGTTCTTTCCGTTTGGAGTCTGATGATCAGCTAGTCAGTATGTGTATGACTCTTCCTCTCTGAGTGTTCTGATTTCAGTTACCTTTTTCAGGAGAGAAGGGTCGAGGTCAATGATGGGAGAAAGAGAAAGACAGGTAAGGCAGAAGCTCCAGCGGTCGCCCGTTTTCCCCATAGACTGTCTTCTCTTCTCTCCTACATACCTCTTTCCTCCTCGCATTTGAGCTCATCTTAGAAGGAAAATGAGTAAAAGTTAAAAATGGAGCACCTTCTATGTTTTTGAGTTGAAAGTCTGGATCATTTGTGGTTGGTCTTTGCTGTCAGTCAGCACAGTTATCCCAAAACCTTTCTGGGCTTGACGGTAAGATCCTGTGTGCCTTAGAAGCTGCCGACCCAGGGGCGACGTTGGAGTGCTCGCCCGGCTCGCGTGGAAAGTGCCCGTGGAGAGCTGAGCAGCAAACTTCACGGTTTAGATTGAGGGTTTCCCAAAAGAGCCTTGGATCTTCACAGGGTCTACGGAGAACACCGGAAAGGAGCCATGGTTGTGGTCAGGTTGTCTTTCTGACCAAGTCGATGTCCTTATAAGCCGTTCGCTTCTCTGTTTGCATTTCTCGACTCTGGGGTGTACTTCACTTTTCAGTCTTGTCCTCTCTTGGTTCCTGAAAGATCTGTCTGGAAATTCCTTAAGCCTCTCACCTATGTCTGGGGAAGGGATCCTCTGCCTCGACAGGAGTAGTCCCTGACCCTCATGTGATCCCCTTTGCTCCTGGAGGTACATCTCTGCAGCTACATCTGGAAGTCCCCAGGCTGTCCTCCGGGGGAGGCTGTGTGCACAGGGCCAGGCTGAGCTGGGGCCATCGCGGTCCTCCACTTCCTGGTTGCACCTGTTTCTTCAGCACTAGGCTGAGGGTGATCGTCCCAGCCTCGTAGGCTTGTTGGGACAGGTGAATGAGCATACCTGTGTGCACCAAGTGCTTAAGGCACTTCCTCGTGGGAGCTCTTAGTAACCGTTAGCTGTCTTTCACCTTGTTTTTAGATAATGCTATTCGAAGACCAAAAGTTTGATTTTCCTTTCCCCGCATACACAGTCATAAATAAGGCATCGGTGCTCCTTCTGTCGCATGCATCTTCTTTAAAGTGCTTGAGATGCGTGAGGGGCCGACCAGCTCTGGTGGGGCTGCAGGATTGCTGTTATGTCGTGAGCAGAGGGACCCCACCACAGTCGCCTTGCCCGGAGACGCCATTCCTGGCATCGAGCCAGCCCTGGGCCTCGAGCACTTCCTCCAGAGGGCTCCAATGTCCACATTCTCTGCCTTCAGCTTAGGGTGAATTGAGGACCTCCTCACCAGGCTGGAGCCTCGAGAGCAGCTTTCTGGGGTGCCGTTGTGTTGTGGGGCAGGGTTTCCCTGGCACAGGAGTCAGTGTGCGGAGTGTGCATGGCCGTTTTCTCAGGGCCAGCAAACACTGACCTGGGTTCTCGTCGTCATCGTTACTGCTTGTTGCCTGGCGGTGTCCTGAAGCTTTTCTTTGTTCTGGCCTTTCGACCTCCAGCATTACCCGGAACGCCACCGAGACTCCCGCGATGGGTGGGGCGGCTACGGCTCTGACAAGAGAATGAGTGAAGGCCGGGGGCTGCCTCCTCCCCCCAGGTTTGTGCCCCGACTCTGTCGGCTGTAGGGTGGGGTCTGCCCACTGAGTGGGTCACCAGTCGCCGGGTAGAGGCTGTCCACCATGTCCCAGGACACACAGCCTGTGGGTGCAGTTGAGAGAGTTCAGAGCAGGTGTGTGGCAGCTGTTAAATCCTCGTTTGAAATCCAGGTTCCCTTGGCACCCCTGCTGGGCATGGTAGGCTGTGGGTTGGGGTTTTGTGCAGATCACCCATTTGAGTCTTGACCTCGAGACGCAGAGCAGGGATTGGCAAACGCACTTGCAAGTGGGGGAAAGGAGGGTGCTGGGGCCCAGCGGGTGCTGGAAGCCACGGGGCTGCGATGGGGCCGAGCGCCGTTCCTCACTGCCCCCTGGGACATAGAAGGCGTGTTGCCTTCCCTACCCCCCCCCCCCCGTCCATCGCTGCTTCTGAAACGAGACTCGGGGACAGGGCAGTCCAAATCAGAGAGGGCTTTTTTTCAAGGGGCAGACGTGAATGGGGGGACCATGGCCGAAGGATCGAAGATGACCGTGCGTGGCAGGGTGCTGCCGAAGGCGGCATGATCGACAGGGACCACAAGAGGTGGCAAGGTGATACGGCTGGGCTGGGTTGTGGGTCATGGCGTATTTCTTGAGAAAGAAAGCTTTTCTCTGCGGAGCTGGAGGCAGCCCTTGAACCTGCCGTCACTGTTGTCTTCCAGCTTCAGGCTGGCAGGACCGGCTTGCTCTGCTCTGCCTCCTGCTCGGGGCCCGGCCCAGCAGGCACTCAGTGACAGATGTGTTGAATGCATGAGTGGGTGCATCACGGCACCCTCGGGGGTCGCTGGCCAGGTGGCCAGCACCGTGACCTGAGGGCGTGTGTGTCTTCATTCTGGATTTGACCCGCGCCCTGCACGAGCCGAGTGGGCGCCCTGCCCGTTGCTGGTGTGAGCGGCGTCTCTCTCTCCTAGGTGGTGAAAGAAGCATGTCTGGTCATTCGGGGCCAGGCCACATGATGAACCGGGGCGGGATGTCCGGGTAAGGCACTGCGGCTCTCCCTGGCGCCTCCCGTCTTTACCTGTCTCTCCTCTGCGTGTTCCCTGACCTTGGTGACTGTTTAAACACAGCCAAGGCTTTCCAGCCAACTGCCCTTAAGAGAGTGGCCCGAGCTGTCTGCACTGCTGCTGCCCTGGAGGGGAGGGAAGGTGGGAGAGCGCTGGGCGGAGCCGGGGACGTGCGCAGCGGGGCCGGTGGCCAAGGCCTGGGAGGCTGCCCTGACGGGGGATTCTCGTTTGTTCCCAGGCATGGCAGCTTTGCCCCCGGCGCGGCGTCCCGGGGCCACGTGCTACCACACGGCGGCATGCAGGGCGGCTTCGGAGGGCAGAGCCGCGGGAGCAGACCCAACGACGCCCGCTTCACTCGTCGCTACTAAAGAGTTCCAATCCTGTGTTTGTGTCATGTGGCAACAAGAATATGTTCTGTTAGGAGTTACCTTAAACTGTGTAAAAATAATTTTTTTTTTATCTGCTGCCATATTTTAGCTCAATACAATGTGAATTTGTTTTTCTTTTTCTTTTCTTCCCGTTTTTTGTAATAAATGTGTTTCTGTTCACATACCCTTTATTTAGAGTGTCATCTCTTCATTTCCGCCTCCCCCTCCCTAAGTCAAACCAAACTAGAGCCACAGCCTCGCCAAGGCCGAGGGCCGGGAAAGGCAGGTGTAAGGGACTTGCGAAGGCACGTCCCCAGCAGCGCCCAGCTCCGAGGCTGCCGGTCCCGGGGCCGTGCTGTCCCGTGCGGCTCTGCGGACGCTCTCTGTGGCCCAGGAGCAGCCTGCCAGGGCCGCGTCTCTCGTGGCCCTCACCGAAGGGCCGTTGGCACACACGGCCGCCTCCCAGGGCCTCCCGCTGCCTGAAACAGGCTGAGGCGTTGAGGGCCCGTAGGCCTGGCACGAACACGGGGGTGGGGGTTGCTGAGGTCTTTGAAATGAGGAAGGTTGTGAAATGGTAGTGCCAGGCGGGGTCCCTGCACGGGAATACTAACACGTGGGCCGCCTCCTGACGCCCGGGGGGGAGGGGGGCGCGGAGCTCAGTGGTTGAGCACCTGCTTGCCATGCACACGGTACTGGGACTATCCCCGGTACCTCTTAAAATAAACAACATAAAAAGTAAGGTTACAGAATTACATTCCAGGGCATGAGATAAAGCACTAAAAAAAACAACCACTTACAAACAGACATTTTTAAATAAGCAGAGAAGTGTAAAAAAAAGTGGGGGTAGATAAACATACTGGCTTGTGTTCTATATATAAAAACTTGTTGCCGTGGCTCCGTGTGGCAGGTGGGCCACCTGCATGCCAGGGAGACATGTCACTCTCCACCACCTGATCCATTCTGGTTTTTATTCATCTAAAATGGAACTTAGGGGCGGCAGACTTGGCCCAGTGGTTAGGGCATCCACCTACCACATGGGAGGTCCGCGGTTCAAACCCCGGGGCCTCCTTGACCCGTGTGGAGCTGGCCCATGCGCAGTGCTGATGCGCGCAAGGAGTGCCCTGCCACGCAGGGGTGTCCCCCGTGTAGGGGAGCCCCACGCGCAAGGAGTGCGCCCTGTAAGGAGAGCCGCCCAGCGCGAAAGAAAGTGCAGCCTGCCCAGGAATGGCGCCGCACACACGAAGAGCTGACACAACGAGATGACGCAACAAAAAAACAGATTCCCATGTCACTGACAACAACAGAAGCGGACAAAGAAGAACACACAGCAAATAGACACAGAGAACAGACAACCAGGGTGGGGGGGAGGACAGAAATAAATCTTTAAAAAAAATAAAATGGAACTGAGGGAAAGTTTCTTTTTTTTTTTAGATTTTATTTATTTATTTAATTTCCCCCCCTCCCCCGGTTGTCTGTTCTTGGTGTCTATTTGCTGCGACTTGTTTCTTTGTCCGCTTCTGTTGTCAGTGGCACGGGAATCTGTGTCTCTTTTTGTTGTGTCCCATATGGTAGACGGACGCCCTAACCACTGGGCCAAAGTCCGTTTCCCTGAGGGAAAGTTTTAAAAAGAGGAAAACCACTGGGCTCCGTACCCCGTCACCCTCCACCTGCCCCCCCCAGCGGTGAGACTGCACGAGAGTGGCACGGGCCCGAGCCCAGGTTCTCAACAGCAAGCGCACAGGCGTGCCACAGAAAGCCGTCAGGGCGGCCTTCAGCCGCGCAGCTGCTGTCCACGGGGCCCGGCGCCGTCCCCCAGGACCCCGGCACCGAACGCCGAGACCTGGCGAGCATGGCCGCGGGTGGCAGACCGTGTCCTGCGTGAGCGACGCCGGCGGCTGAGGTGCCGGCCGCCTCGTTCAAGCGCGTGGCTCACGCGCGCCTCGTCTCCTGGGCCCTGCTTCCTGGGAGCTCAGCACGCGCCAGGTGACGGGTGGGAGGAGACCGGTCAGAGCCGCCGGCGCCGCCTGGATCCTTGAGTGTGTCTCAAACTGGAAGGGTGTTGGCTGGACGGAAGAGCTGGTCTACCTTTTTTTTTTTTTAAAGACTTTATTTCTCTCCCCTGCCCCCCTGTTGTGTGCTCTCTGTGTCCATTCACTGTATGTTCTTCTGCGTCCGCTTGCATTATCTGGCGGCACTGGGAAACTGCATCTCTTTTGTTGCATCATCTTGCTGCATCAGCTCTCCGCGCGTGTGGCGCCACTCCCGGGCGGGCTGCGCTTTTCTCACACGGGGCGGCTCTCCTTGTGGGGTGCATTCCTTGCACATGGGGCACCCCCACGCAGGGGGCTGCATGGCCCAGCACTCCTTGCGTGCAGCAGCGCTGCGCATGGGCCAGCTCACCACACGGACCAGGAGGCCCTGGGGATGGAACCCTGGACCCTCCCTATGGTAGGCGGACGCTCTATCAGTTGAGCCACGTCCGCTTCCCGAGCTGGGCTACTGCCACTCACCCTCACATCATGCTGGCCTTCGCGTCGTGCGGTGTGACGCTGCCCGCAACCACAGAGGGCATCGCGTCTCCGTCGCATGCAGCAGTGGGAAGCGGGTGTGGCTGGATGTGGCTGCCCAGATCTCCCGCGGGCTGAGGAGCTGCTGTGACAAACACCACACTGTTCCGAGTACAGCAGGGAGCCGTGTAAAACGACAGCTTCCCACCAAACCGAGAGGAACACATCAGACCAGAGAAAGACGAGACCATTTGGTGAGCAAAAAAACGTTAATATGGGACTTACGTGGGGAAGGCCTTCCCCGGTGGTAGACCCGGGCCTGGTCGTGGCCTCAGTCCTCAGCCTCGGCGGTGGAGGAGAGCGTGGCCCGAAGCATGCCGCACAGACGACGCGTCTCGGTGCCGATGGGGAGGGCGGGCGAGGGGGAGCGTGGTTCCCACAGAAGGCAGCGCTGAGGAACAGGCATTTGCGGTGTTTCTCGGCAGGGCAGGGGCTAGCAATTTCAGTCACCGCAGAGCCAGGCAGTGCACAGAGCAGATCCTCCTCAGAGTTTCTGGGAGAGAAGTTCAGCCTACGAGACTTGCTTAGTCACGGCGCACGCTTGTTTCCCAAGGCTGTGGAACTATTTCCCGATAGTGCTGTGGAACTATTCAGAAAGCAAACGCTGCTCTGACTAGAAGGGGAAAACCCTGGAAGGCTTGTGGGGAAAAGGCAAAGCCACATATTCCTCACGCACAGTTGGTTTAAACAAGAGTTTATTGGCTCATGGTTTGGAGGGGAAGAAGCCCCCAAACCCGGAACTAGGCGAGGCTCAGTTTCCCCCCAGAGACGATGGTGTTCCGGGGATGGCTGGCCAGAAACCCTTAGCCTCCCCATCCCGTGACAGTTGCGCTCTTCTCTTCCTGGTCGCCACTGACTTCCCACTTCTGGATTCCTCCGTGACCTTCTCTCTTTTTTAAATTAAAAAAAAAATTTTTTTTTTCTTTTTAATTAGAGAAGCTGTAGGTTTACAGAAAATCATGTACAAAATAGAGTTCCCAAAGCCCTCTCCCCGCCCCCATGATTCACACTTTGCGTTAGTGTGGTGCCTTTGTTAAAAGTCATGGAAGAGTGTAATTGTCCTGCTGACTGTACCCCATACTTACATTAGGGTGTGTCTCCCTCCCCCCCATATACCACCTGTATTAGTCAGCCAGAGGGGTGCTGGTGCAAAACACCAGGAATCGATGGCTTTTATAAAGGGTATTTATTGGGGTAGGAGCTTACAGTTACCAGGCCATAAAGCAGAAGTTACTCCCTCCCCAAAGTCTGTTTGGAGCAAGACGGCTGCCGACGCCTGCCAGGGCTCAGGCTTCCTGGGCTCCTGCGTTCCTGGGGCTGGCTTCTCTCTAGGTTCAGGGTTCCTGCCTTCCCAGGGCTCCAGCTTCAGCATCAAACTCCAGCATGAGAACTCCAACATTAAGAGCCCCCAACCAAGGGGTGGGGACCCAACGCCCTAATGACATGGCCCATTCAAAGCCCTAATCATAACTCAGTCTATTATTAACACCTTGTATTAGTGTGGTACGTTTGTCAGAATTCATGAAAGAACATTTTTATAATTCTATTAACTATCCTTCATCGTTTACAATAGCGTTCACTGTCGTACAGTCCTATGTTTTTTTAAATAACTTTACTGATGTATATCCTTCATATATGAAGACACATAAGCGAGTGTATCGTGAAAGCTCTGAACTTAGAAAACAAGCACGCCTATCATCATACAGGGTTCCCACACATCTCCCCACCACCACACCTCACATTATTGTAAAACGTTTGTCACAGACTATGAAAGAGCATAGCTTGGGGCTTTTGTACATATTACAGCTAACACCCTGTAGTAGTACTCTACACATTGGTTACAGTTCACGAGAGAACCTTCTCATTTTCATCCTGCTAACCACAGTCCATCTTCCACTGCAGGGTTCCCTGGGTCAGGCAGCCCCACGTTTTGTACAATCCATTCCAAGTGTATACTCAGGGGCTCTCGCTCCTCGCAGAGTGGTGCTCCCATCACCTCAGTCGACTTTAGAACATCTTCATTACTCTAAAAGGAAATATCCCAAACTCCTTATACCCCCTGTATTAGTCAGCCAAAGGGGTGCTGATGCAAAGTACCAGAACTCTGTTGGCTTGGGGTATTTTTGGGGGGTAAAACCTGGACCTAAAGAGTCCAACGCAAAGCTGTTCCCTCACCAAAGTCTGTCGCCAGGTGTTGAAGCAAGACGGCGGCGAGCTCTGCCGGGTCTCTCCTTCCTCCTTGCTCTGAAGGCTCCGTGGGCCCAGCTTCCTCTGGTCTCAGCTGTGGGCTGGCCCAGGGCTCGTCTCCCTTCCCAGGGCTTTAGCTGTCTGAGCCTTCTCCTCTCTGTCAGGTGGCAGGGCTAAAACGGCCAAGGTCTCCCCTCTCCCGTGTCTGTGGAGCTCTCTCTTCTCCTGGCCTTGAGTGAGTGTCCGTTTGTATCAGCTCTCCAAGGGGGCGAGGACGCAAGCCTGAGTCACATGACTGTTGACATGGTTGAATCAGAGCCCTAATCTTACCATTTAACCAAAGACATGTCAGCTGAATCTAATACAATCCCAGGGTATCACACCCAGAGGAACAGATTACAAACCTAAGCTCGCTTTGGGGAATTCATAAATCCTCTCAAACGGCCACATGCCCCTACTGTTGTCTCCTAGAAGTGATGCAGTGTCTTCTTTGCCATTGCTGCAAGAAGATTACTCTTAACCATCATCATAAGTTCCAGGAGCTGTAAGTTTCCATTTATCACCGTATTTTTAACACTTCCTAAAAGGACATTCTTATGTTTATACTATTAACCACAAAATTCATCCACCACCAAAATCACTGTTAAACATTCCATAGATGATTCTTTTCAGTTGACATTTACATCCACAGACTACTCCTTTCAGCTACAATCATATTTATAAATCAGCAGTGTTATACTCACTAATGTGTTACCATGAACTTTTACACACTTTTACAATAAAATTTATTAAAAATTCTACAGGAAGTGGATTTGGCTCAACTGATAGAGCATCCACCTACCACATGGGAGGTCCAGGGTTCAAACCCAGGACCTCCTGACCTGTATGGTGAGCTGGCCCACGCACAGCGCTGATGCCTGCAAGGAGTGCTGTGCCATGAAGGGGTGTCCCTCACATAGGGGAGCCCCACGGGCAAGGAGTGCACCCTGTAAGGAAAGCCGCCCTGCACGAAAAAAGTGCAGCCTGCCCAGGAGTGGCGCTGAATATATGGAGAGCTGACACAGCAGGATGATGTAACAAAAAAGAGATGCAGTTTCCCAGTGCCACTGACAAGAATACAAGCAGATACAGAAGAACACACAGCAAATGGACAGAGAGCAAACAAAGGGGGGGTGGGGCGGGGGCGGAGAGAAATACATAAATTTAAAAATCTTTAAAAATAAATAAGTAAAATAAAATAAAAAATTCTACATACAGGGAAGCAGATGTGGCTCAGGTGATTGAGCTTCTGCCTACCACATGGGAGGTCTGTGGTTTCGTCCCCAGTGCCTCCCAAAGAAGACAGCGAGCTGATGTGACAAGCTGACATGACAAGATGATGCAACAAGAGACACAAGAAGAAAAACATAATGAGAGACACAACAAAGCAAGGAGCAGAGGTTCCCAGTGCCACCTAAAGAAAACGAGAAAGACAGCAAGCTGACGTGATGGGCAGCACAGCAAGATGACGAAACACAAGACACGAAGATAAACAATGAGAGACACAACAAAGCAGGTAACAGAGGTGGCCCAAGTGATGAGGCGTCTCCCTCCCACGTCGGAGGCCCCGGATTCAGTTCCTGGTGCCTCCTAAAGACACGTCACACGGCAAAGGGCAAACAACGAGGGGGTGGGGAGAAATGTATAAACAAAATAAATCTTAAAAAAAAAAATTCTTCTGGGAAGATGGCAGACTAGAAAGACACAGGACTTTCTTTTCTCCCAGAAAAAATAGCTGGAGGACAGACAGAAGTGGCCTGGGAAAAAAACCTTCTAGGCCTTTTAGGGGAAGGCTGGACACCACCCAGAAGAGACAGGGGCAAAGGAAAAGAACTGCAACAATGAAACGGTGAGTTAAAAGCTGCAGCTGCTACTGCTGGCACCCTCCCCATCCTCTAGACCCTTCCTAATTCTCAGGTCTTTGGGTTGGCTACAGACACAGGAGGGGAGAGAGAGGGACACAGCCTAAGACTGACTCAGCTTCTGGCCCACGTATTTGGTCCGCTGTGTCCCACGAGCCCTTCTGGGACAGGTGGGACCGTGGCATTTTTTCCCTTGAAACCAGATGGAGACTAAAGAGATCGGATCCTTCCCAGCCTCCCTCTTTACTGACTGGGATTGGTTGTTGAGGATGCACAGGGGAGTGGAAATATTTCCAACCCAGGAAAAGAGAGCGGGTTGCCAGCAAAGGTGGGAGAGCTGCTCTGCGAAAGTTTGAATTATGAGGCTCTTAGCTTCCAGGCAGGAAGCTCTAATCACAGTGATCCTGTCTGTGCTGCAACAAACACACTCCAACCAGGCATTGCACTGAGAGCTGCCAAAGAGCACCATCTGCTGGCAGGCCCAGGAAATGCATGTGAGGAAGTTAAAAGTAAATAGAGGCTTTTTCAAGCCTTTATAGCCTCCCTCCCAAAGGCATTTGGAAATGAGTCTGCAACCCATTACTTGGTCCAGAACCCATATCAAACAATTAACAGGGACAATCCTAAAAACCTGAACAGCTTGAAACAAGAATCAAAGAAGAGCAGTAATACACAGCCTCCTGCCAATAATTCCCTACAAAAGAGAAATTAAGTGTTTGAGTAATCTCACCATCTTAATCAGATGCCTAGACATCAGTAAAAAATTACAAGGCATACTAAGAAAATAGAAGAAACGGCTCAAGAAAAGGAATATATTAAGACCCCAGAAGAGAC
Organism: Dasypus novemcinctus; assembly: GCF_030445035.2. Taxonomy (NCBI): domain Eukaryota; kingdom Metazoa; phylum Chordata; class Mammalia; order Cingulata; family Dasypodidae; genus Dasypus; species Dasypus novemcinctus. The sequence continues at coordinate 80,614,913 of NC_080691.1, read as the reverse complement.
ACAAGATTTGAGACAACTAATCGACGCGATTCACACAAATTTCCAAAATCAAATTACTGAGTTGAAAGACAATATGGCTAAAGAGAAAAACAACATCAAGAAGACACTGAGTGAACCAATGTATATGAGGTGCAGAGGTGCCCAAAGATGTACTTACCAAATCCAATGGATGTGTCATGATGATGGGAACGAGTGTTGTTGGGGGGGGGGGAGAGGGGGGGTGGGGGGGTGGGGTTGAATGGGACCTCACATATATATTTTTAATGTAATATTATTACAAAGTCAATAAAAAATTAAAAAATTAAAAAAAAAAAAAAAAAAAAGAAGACACTGAGTGAACACAAAGAAGAATTTGAAAACCTGAATAGAGAATAAAAGAGCTCATGAGAATGAAAGGCACAATAGGTGAGATCAAAAACACAGTAGAGGCATATAACAGCAGACTCAAAATGATAGAAGAAAGAATACGTGATACTGAAGACAACAGCTCAGAAGAGAGAAAAGAGAGGGGAAAATTAAGCAGGGGCTCAGAGAGTTGAATGATAACATGAAACGTAACAATGTACATGGCATGGGATTTCCCAAAGGAGAAGAGAAGGGGAGAGGAACAGAAAGGAAATAAGAGCAGAAAATTTCCCAACTCTCACAAAAGAAATGAACTTACAGGGAAGCGGACTTGGCCCAGTGGTTAGGGCGCCCGTCTACCACATGGGAGGTCCGCGGTTCAAACCCCAGGCCTCCTTGACCCGTGTGGAGCTGGCCCATGTGCAGTGCAGATGCGCGCAAGGAGTGCCCTGCCATGCAGGGGTGTCCCCCGCGTAGGGGAGCCCCACGCGCAAGGAGTGCGCCCTGTAAGGAGAGCCGCCCAGCGCGAGAGAAAGTGCAGCCTGCCCAGGAATGGCGCCGCCCACACTTTCCATGCCGCTGAGGACAACAGAAGCGGACAAAGAAACAAGACGCAGCAAATAGACTCCAAGAACAGACAACTGCGGGAGGGGGGGAATTAAATAAATAAATGAATCTTTAAAAAAAAAAAAAAAAGAAATGAACTTACATGTCCAAGAGCACACCGTACCCCAACCAGAATAAATGAGAACAGAACTACTCCAAGACACATACTACTCAGAAAGTCAAATGTCAAAGATAAAGAGAAGATTCCCAGAGCAGCAAGGGAGAAGCAAACCATCACATACAAGAGATGCCCATTAAGACTTAGAGAAGATTTCTCATCAGAAACCATGGAGGTGAGAAGACAGTGGTAGATACAATTAAGATACTGACAGAGAAAAACTGCTGGCTGAGAATTCTTTATCCAGTAAAATTGTCTTTCAAATAGGAAAGTGAGTATAAAATAGTCACAAACAAACAGAAACTAAGTTCATAAAAAAAGAATCTCCACTGCAGGAAATATTAAAGGAAGCCTTAAAGCTAGAAAGAAAAAGACAGGAGAGAGAGGCTTGAAGGATAGTATAGAAGAAAGAATAACAAAAAGGACAACCAAAAGAGTAAAAAACAGATGAAAATAAAATATGGCATATGAAAACCAAAGAATAAGGTGGTATAAGTAAATAATGCATTTACAGTAATATCATTGAATGTGAATGGATTAAACTCCCCAAACAAAAGATATAGGCTAACAGAATGGATACAAAAAAAACCAAAACAAAACTTGAGCCATCCATATGCTGCTTAGACCCAGGGATACAAACAGTCTGAGAGTGAAAGCTTGGGAAAATACACTCCATGAAAATGGTAACCAAAAAAGAGCAAGGGTAGTTATACTGATATTGAACAAAAAGGACTTTAAATGCAAAAATCTTAGATACAGAAGGCCATTATGTATTAATAAAAGGGGCAAGACACCAGGAAGAAATAACAGTCATAAATATCTATGCACATAACCAGGGTGCCCCAAAAACATGAGGCAAACTCTGGGAAAACGGAAGTGAGAAATGGGCATCTCTACAATAATTGGTGGGACTTCAACACACTCACATCATTAGATAGAACAACTAGACACAAGGAAACAGAGAACTTGAACAATACGATAAACAAGCTAGAACTAATCGATATTTTCAGAATGTTGCATCCTAAATCAGTTAGCAGTTTGATATTATTGATGAACTCCCAAAAGAAATATTGGATTATGTTTGTAACCTTGTCTTTTCTTCTAGGCATATGCGATTCTATTGGATTCAGATTCAGTGGGTCAAAGAAGAAATTGTAAGGTCAGTAGGGTGTTGAGTGCCTGCCCTTTGGTGGGTGGAGACTCGCAGATAAAAGGCATGGCAAAGGAGAGTCGAGGTTTTTAATGTTGGAGTTTTGATGTTGGAGTCTGATGCTGAAGCCTTAAGCTGGAGCCCCAGGAAGTAAGCTCACAGAGGAAAGAGAAGCAAACCCCAGGAAGGGAGGAACCAGGGAGCCTGAGCCCTGGCAGACGTCGGCAGCCGTCTTGCTCCAACACGTGGAAATAGACTTTGGTGAGGGAAGTAACTTTTGCTTTATGGCCTGGTATCTGTAAGCTCCTACCCTGTTGGAGATTTGGACCCAAAGGGTATCAGGAATGAAAGAAAGAGAAAAAGGGAGAAGGAAACAAAGAGAAAGAACAAGCGAGAGAGCTGGGATCAGGGGGTCTGCGAGTAGAGACTCCTCAGACAACTTCATTGTTCACAAGGGGCTCTATATATACCCCAGTCCACATGGGTAAAACCTCAACATTACTCATAGTTTAAGGGATTAATAAAATCTTATCTCAAGGTTTAAGTGTTCTATTTACTACACAAATGTTATCTGCTCATCTTTTCTTTCAGCCTTTCACAGCTTCCTCCTGTTTGCTGGGAACTCTCAATTACCACATTCCTTAGATTACAAGTGTAGCCATGGAGACAGCATGTCTCCCAGAGAGGCCACTGTGCCTCAGTTTCCAACACTACCCCAAAGAAATACCCTGTATAAAAAAACAACCAATTTCTGGTATTTTGCATCAGCACCCCTTTGGCTGACTAATACAAGTGGGTTATACATTCTTCTCAAGCGCTCATGGATATTTCTCCAGGGTAAACCTCATTTTAGGTCACAGTGCAGCTCTCAATAAATACAAAAAGATTGAAAGTATACAACGCACCTTCTCAGATCATAATGGAATGAAACTAGAAATGAATAACAGATGGGAAAGAGGTAAATTCACAAATTTGTGGAGGCTAAACAACACATGCCTAAATAGTCAGTGGGTCAAAGAAGAAATTGTAAGTGAAATCATTAAATAGACTGAGACGAATGGAAATGAGAACACAACTTATCAAAACTTACGGGAGACAGCATAAGTGCTGAGAGAGAACTGAATAGGGTATGCCTATGTTAAAAAAAGAAGAGCGCTAAAATCAAAGATCAAATTGTACAACTGGAGAAACTAGAAGAAGAACTGCAAAGCATTCCAAATGCAAGCAGATGGAAAAAAATAATGAAGATTAGAGCAGAAACAAATAAATTTGAGAACAAAAAGAAAAAATCAGCAAAACCAAAGCTGGTCTTTGAGAAGATCAATAAAGTAGACAAATCCCTAGCTAGACTAGCAATGAAAAAATAGAATATTCAAGCAAATACAATAAGAAATGAAAGGAGTAAGTTACAATTGAGCCCACAGAAATAAAAAAAGATCGTAAGAGGCTATTATGAGAAACTGTATGCCAACAAACTAGACAGCCTACATGAAATGGACAAATTCCTAGAAATGCACAAACAACCTACACTGATGCTATGAGAAATACAAGAAGTTAACAAGCAAATCACATTTAAAGCAACTGAATAGTCATCAAAAGTCTCCCAACAAAGAAAAGTTCAGAACCAGATGGCTTCACAGGTGAATTCTTCCAAAAATTTTAAGTAGAATTAACTCCAATCCCATTTAAACTCTTCCAAATAATTGAAGAGGAAGGAAAATTACATAACACATTTTATGAAGCCAATATCACCCTAATACCAAAGCCAGATAAAAATACTACAAGAAAAGAAAATTACAAACTAATCACTCTAATGAACACAGATGCAAAAATTCTCAACAAAATACTTGCAAATTGAATTTAACACATATTAAAAGACTTATACATCATGACCAAGTGGCATTTTTTTTCTTACTATGCAAGGGTGGATCAATATAAGAAAATCAATTAACTTAATAAACCACATTAACAAACTGAAGGGGAAAAAACACATGATCATATTCGATTGTTGGAGAAAAGGTATGCAACAAAATCCAGCATCCTTTCTTGATAAAAACACTTTGAAAGATAGGTATAGAAGGGAAATTCCTTAATATGATAAAAGGTATATATGAAAAACCCACAGCCAACATTTTACTAAATGGGGAAAGGTAGAAAGCTTTCCCTCTAAGATCAGGAACAAGACAAGGATGCCCACTGTCACCATTGTTATTCAGTATTGTGCTAGAAGTTCTAGCTACAGCAATTAGACAAGAAAAAATAAATAAATAAAAGGCATCCAAATAGGAAAATTGGAAGTAAAATTCTCAGTTTGCCAATGACTTGATCCTATATTTAGAAAATTCTGAAATGTCTACAACAGTCACTTGAGCTAATAAACAAGTTCATAAAAGTGGCAGGAGACAAGATCAACACCCAAAAGTCAGTAACATTTCTGTACACTAGTATTGAATGATCTGAGGAGGAAATCAGGGGGAAAATTCCATTTACAATAGCAACAAAAAGACTCAAATATCTAGGAATCAATTTAACCAAAGAAGAACAGGACCTATATGCAGAAAACTACAAAACACTGCTAAAAGAAATCAATGAAGACCTAAACAAATGGAAAGACATACCATGTTCATGAATTGGAGGACTTAATATTGTGAAGCCTACCCAAACTGATTTATAGCTTCAATGCAATACCAATCAAAATTTCAACAGCCTACTTTACAGAAATAGAAAAGGCAATTATCAAATTCATTTGGAAGGGAAAGTATACCTGAATAGCCAAAAGCATTCTAAAAAAGAAGAGCGATGTGGAAGGAACTCCCTGATATGGAAACATGTTATTAAGCTACAATGGTCAAAACAGCATCATGGTGCTCGCTTTTAGCACATATACCAAAATCTGAACAATACAGAGAAGATTAGCATGACCCCTGCACAAGGATGACACACAGATTCATGAAGCAGTCAGTATTTTTGAAGTCCCCATTTTCTCCAAGTGCTTGCTATTCCCAGATATGCAAGAATAACGTTTGCCCTTTATCCCTCCAAACCTGTTGATTGGCTTTGCAGAAATAAGTTTTAAAAAAAAACAACAGCATGATATTGGCATAAAGAGACACATCGATCAGTGGAATAGAATTGAGAGTCCAGAAATAAACCCTCACCTGTACAGCCAACTGGTTTTCAACAAACCTACCAAGTCCATGTTACTGGGAAAAATCAGTCTCTTCAACAAAAGGTCCTGGGAGAACTGGATATCCATAACCAAAAGAATAAAAAGAGGATCCTTATGTCACTCCCTATATAAGAATCAACTAAAAAACGGATCAAAGACCTAAATATAAAAGCCAGGATATAAAACTACTTGAAGAAAATATAAGGAAACATCTCTAAGACCTTGTAATAGGTGGTGGTTTCTTTGACCTTACACATAAAACACATACAACAAAAGAAAAAATAGATAAATGGAATATCTCCTCAAGATGAAACACTTTCGCACTCTCCCATTGAGTTGGCTGTGAAAAAGCAGCCAAATCAATGGGAGAAAATATTTGGAAATCACATGTCCGATAAGCATTTAAAATCCATGATATATAAAGAGATGTTACAAATCAACAGTAAAAAGACTAATGACCCAATTAAAAAATGGGCAAAAGACTCGAATAAAGATTTGTCCAAAGAGGAAATACAAATGGCAAAAAAAAAAAAAAGAAGAAGAAATGTTCAAAATCACTAATGATTAGGGAAATGCAAATCAAAGGCTACAATGGGATATCATTTCACACCCATCAGAATGGGCACTATTAAAAAGACAGAGACCTACAAGTGTTGGAGAGGATGTGGAAAGAGAGGAACGCTTATTCACAGCTGGTGGGAAGGCAGAATGGTGCAGCCCCTGTGGAGGACGGTGGGGCAGGTCCTAAAGAAGTTGAACATAGACTTGCCACGTGACCCTGCAATACCACTACTGGGTACATGCCCAGAAGAGCTGAGAGCAGTGACACAGACAGACATCTGCACACCCATGTTCACAGCGGCATTATTCACGATTGCCAAAAGATGAAAACAATCCAGGTGTCCATCAGCAGAGGAATGGGTAAACAAACTGTGGTCTGTTCACACAATGGAATATTATGCAGCTCTAAGAAGAGATGAAGTCATGCAGCAGATGGCAACACGGATGAACCTGGAGGACATTATGTTGAGTGAAGCAAGCCAGACACGAAAGGACAGATACTGTAGGCTTGAGCTATTATGACCTAAATAAATTGTGTAATCTCGTGAAGTTAATAACTTGAATATGGGTCACCAGAAAATAGAAAGAGGTTAAAGAATGGAAAACTGAATGTTAACTTGTGCGGAATTTTGTAAAAAGGATGTGTGTTAATCTTTGGAAATGAATAGAAAAGGTGAAAGCCCAACATAATGTTTGTAATTAGCTGTACAGGGTACGAAAGTGGTTTAAAGGGAATGTCTGAGGTCACGTATGTTACTAAAAGGAAAGCTAAACAATGTAACGTGGGATTGTATTGCATAGTAAAACCACATGTGAAATATAAATATGGGTAAACTTGCATACATAAGACCACCTTTCTTTGAAACTGAACAAATGTATGTTAATAAGTTCATTTCAGACAAAAAAAAAACCACATTATGCTAAGTGAAAGAAACCAGAAACACAGCAGTACATATTGTATGATTCCATTTATATAAAATGTAAATATAAATCAAGTTATAAAGATGAGGTTAGATTAATGGTTCTGGAGGGCTGGGGAAGGACTGCTAAGGGGCGTGGAGTTTTTCGTTTTGGAGTAAGGAAATCGTTTGTGGTGATGAATGCACAACCTTGTGATTATACTAAAAGCCCCTGATTATACACTTTGGATAGATCATATAGTATGTGAACATATCTCAAATCTCAATACAACAGCTAACTAGATATTAATACTTATGTATATTAATACTTATGTGCAAGACTTGCCAGAAATAGCAGCTATGTATAGCAGGGGAAGCATAGAAAGATGGAGAAGCAAAGAGTTTTCTTGTCTCTTTTTTTTGCTTATTATTATTGAAATAATGAAAATACTCTAATAATGATTGAAGTGATGAATGCACGACTATGTGATTATACCAGATACCATTGATTGTACACTTGGATGAATTGTATGCTTTATTCATAGGTATCAATAAAATTGATTTGTTTAAAAAAAATTCTTTTTAAATTCTACATACGTTAAGCATCAGCTCCCATTCTCAACCCACATTCCTTCTCCTAGTACCCTATACTCTAGAGTTTACCTCTGTGAGTTTACACATCGTTTTAGTTTATGTGAGTGAGACACATAATACAATATTTGTGCTTTTGCGTCTGGTTTATTTCACTCAACATGATGTTCTCAAGTTTCCTCCATGGTGTCATGTGCATCCCAAGTTCATTTCTCTTTTTTTTTTAACTTTTTTTTATTTTTAGAGAAGTTTTACATAAAATATAAGAGATTCCCATATGCCCCACTCCATCCCCTGCCCACACTTTCCCACACAACAACATCCCTCGTTAGTTGGTCCTTTTGTTACAATTGATGAACATATATTGCAGCGTGGCTACTGACCATGGACGACATTTTACATTGTAGTTTACACTTTGCTCTGCACAATACTGTAAGCTATGACATAACATACAATGCCCTGTATCCATCACTGCAATGTCCTGCAGGACAAATCCAATGTCCCCTAAGTGCCCCATGTCACACCTTTTCTTCCCTCTCCCTCCCCTCAGGACCTCTGGTGGCCACGGCCTTTATATCAATGACAAGGGTTCCTCCATTGCTAGAATAATAAGGTCTACAGTAGAATAATAAATCTACTTCAGTCCAGTGTTCATTCCCCAATCTTGAGGATTTGGAGATGGGGATGTCCACTCGGCTTCCAGCTGAAAGGGGCCTTAGATCCCATGGGGCAGACGGAAGGAATCTCTTGCTTGCAGTTGTAGACTCTCTGTTCCTTGGGATGGTTGTTGTCCATCATCTCCTTGTTGGTTGTCCTGGGTGAGTCCAATGAACTGGAGAGTAGGTGTTGCAACTCTGCTGAGATTCAGGGCTCAACCGGCACATGGCCAGAGCAAAGATTTAAGTCTCTGGGACATATAGTTATCAAGCATAGTGCTAATTATAGGTTCAAGTGAAAGAGGCAGAAGGACCTCTACACCTAACAGGGTGCCGAATTCCTGAGCTGTCTGCCCTGCTTAGAGTTTCTGGATGTCTCTAGAGCCCTCACCAAGTTCATTTCCTAATTTTTATTCTAGTAACATATATATGACCTAAACTTTCCCCCTTTAACCACATTCACATATATAATTTAGTGCTGTTAATATACTATATAGTGCCTTCTTCACCACCATCCTTTCCCAAAACTTTACAAACAACCCAAATAGAACCCCCTCTTCCCTACCTCCACCCCAGTTCCTGGTAGCCTATATTCTAGATTTTGAGTCTGAGTTTTCTTATTCTAATTATTTCCTATCAGTGAAAGCATGCAGTATTTGTCCTTTTGTGTCTGGCTTATTTCACTCAATGTGATGTCTTTGAGGTTTATCCATGTTGTCCCATGAATCACGATTTCATTCCTTTTTATGGCTGAATAATATTCCGTCCTATGGAATTTGGGTTTATCCAGTCATCGGTTGATGGACGCTTGGGTTGCCTCCATGTTTTGGCAATTGCGTATAATGCTGTGTAGCACTTTGATATAATTGATGAATTCCAAAAATAGGTATTGGATTATGTTTGTAATCTGATCTGTACCTGGGCATGATGGGATTTATGATTAGGGCGTTGAGTCCCGCCCGTTGGTGGGTGGGGACTCACAGATAAAAGGCGTGGCAAAGGACAGAGTTGGAGCTTTTGATGGGAGGGTTTCTGATGTTGGAGTTTGATGCTGAAGACTTAAGCTGGAGCCCTGGGAAGTCAGCACACAGAGCAAAGAGAAGTCAGCCCTGGGAAGAGAGGAACCTTGAAGCCAGAGTAGAGCAAGCCCGAGTAACATAGGAACCCAGGAAGCCTGAGCCCTGGCAGACGTCGGCAGCTGTCTTGCTCCAAATAGACTTTGGTGAGGGAAGTACCTTATGCCTTATGGCCTGGAATCTGTAAGCCCCTGCCCCAAATAAATACCCTTTATAAAAGCCAGCAGATTTCTGGTATTTTGCATCGCACCTTGGCTGACTAATACATGCTGCTATGAGCAAAATACCTGTTCGAGCCCTTGCTTTCGGTTCTTGGTATAAACCTCCTCGTGGGATCTCCAGGTCATGTTGTAATTCTGTCCTTAGCTTTCGGAGGAACTGCCAAACTCTCTTCCACAAAGTCTGCGTTCTACATTTTACATCTCCACCAGCAATGAATGCGTGTCCCTCTTTCTCCACATCCTCTCCAACATGGTAAATTTTCTGTTTTTGTTTTTGTTTTTTTCCCAATAGTTAACCATTCTAGTGGGTGCGAAGTGGAATCGCCTGGTTTTGATTCACATTCTCTTAATAGATAATGATGTTGAGCATCTTCTCATGACTTACTCTTTTTTTTTATTTCTCCTCCCCCCCACCCCAGTTGTCTGCTCTCCGTGTCCATTTGCTGTGTGTTCTTCTGTGTCTGCTTGTATTCTTGTCAGCAGCACCAGGAATCTGTGTCTCTTTTTCTTGCGTCATCTTGCTGTGTCACTCTCCGTGTGGGTGGCGCCATTCTTAGGCAGGCTGCACTTTCTTTCGCGCTGGGTGGCTCTCCTTACGGGGCACACTCCTTGCGCGTGGGGCTCCCCTACGCGGGGGACACCCTTGCGTGGCAGGGCACTCCTTGCGCGCATCAGCACTGCGCATGGGTCAGCTCCACACGGGTCAAGGAGGCCCGGGGTTTGAACCGCGGACCTCCCAGGTGGTAGACGGACGCCCTAACCACTGAGCCAAGTCTGCTTCCTGATGTTGTCATATGTTTTATGACTTCATTTGTTCTTACAGCTGCATAATATTCCATCGTGTGAATAGACAACAGTTTGTTTATCCATTCACTGGTTGACGGACACCTGGGTTGTCTCCATCTTCTAGCAATCGTGAATAATGCTGCTATGAACATCGCTGTGCAGGTGTCTGCTCGCATCACTGCCCTCAGCTCTCCTGGGCATGTGCCCAGTAGTGGTGCTGCAGGGTCACGTGGCGAGTCTATGCTCAACTTCTCTAGGAATTGCAAACAGTCCTCCACTGTGGCTGCACCGTTCTGCATTCCCACCAGCTGTGAAGAAGCATTCCTCTCTCTCCACGTCCTCTCCAACACTTGTTCTCTGCCTTTTTAACAGTGCCCATTCTGATAGGTGTGAAATGATGTCTCATTGTCGTTTTCTCTAATCCAGCTTTTTTTTTTTAAGTTTATGAAACCATTTCCTTTTTTTTTTAAGATTTATTTTATTTATTTCTCCCCCACCCCCACTTCCCCCCTTGCCTGCGCTGTGTGTCCATTTGCTGTGTGTTCTTCTGTGTCTGCTCGTCTTCTCATTAGGCGGCTCCGGGAACCGATCCTGGCCCATTCTGGAGTGGGAGAGAGGCGCTCACTCTCTCACGCACCTCCTTCTCTGCTCCGGCTTCTCATTTTCTCTCCTCTGTGTCTCTCGTTGCGTTGTCTTGGTGCACCAGCTCTCAGCGTCGGCTGGCGCTCCGCAGGGCGGCTTTCCCGCGTGGGGAGGGATTCCCACGCAGGGCGGCAGTCCTGTGCGGGGCGGCATTCCCGCGTGGGCCAGCCCTCGGCGCGGGCCAGCTCGCACTCGCCAGGAGGCCCTGGGCATCGAACCCTGGACCTCCCATATGGCAGGCGGGAGCCCAGTTGGCCCAGCCCCATCCGCTTCCCTCTAATCCGGCCTTGAGGCTTCCTGACTCCCCGCGTTTGGGGTCGCGCAGCCCCCTGTCCTCCCCTGCCCCCTTCCCCGTCTCCCTTTGCTCCTCACCCCCGGCCTGACACCCGCTATGCGCCCTCCTGTGACCGGCTCTTCCCCCGCTCCGGCTCTGGGGACGGGCACGAGGGCTCGACCCGCACCTGCTCCTTCTGCCTTTGGGCCGTGACCCCTGACCCCAGCGGATTTCCCTCGGCCCCGGGAACAACTCCGACCTCACCTTCTCCTGGAGCTGCGAGGAGAGCCACCGCCTGCCCGACGCCTGCGTCTCCCAGCGCGGGAACACGCGTGCGGCTGGCGCTCTCCGGCCCGCGCCCTCGGCGTTGACCTTGACTTCCTTCCACCTTAGGTCGGTGCTGTGCTCCACCTGCAGGACGACGCGAAGACGACGGGCGCGCGTTTCCTTCTGCTCTCGCTTCTGCCCTCCGCTTCCGCAGCGGTGCCCGGCGGCCTGCCAGGCCCCGGCCTCGTGCCTTACCACCGGCCACCCGCAGGCCCCGCATTAGGGCCCAGTGGTGTCCGCATGGCCTTCTCTTCTTCAAAGCTTCCGTTCATCTGGATTAAGACCCACCCTGATGGAGGTGGCCACACCTCAGCTAAAAACAACACGGTGGCTGCTGGGGGTGGGAGTGCGAGGAAGAGATGTGATGTGGGGGCATTTTCAGGACTTGGAGTTGTCCTGGGTGGTGCTGCAGGGACAGTTACCAGACACTGTATGTCCTGCCATGGCCCACTGGGTGGACTGGGGGAGAGTGTGGGCTATGGTGTGGACCATTGGCCATGAGGTGCAGTGGTGCTCAGAGATGTGTTCACCAAGTGCAATGAATGTCTCATGATGATGGAGGAGGTTGTGGTTATGGGGGGAGGAGTGGGGTGAGGGGGGTGGGGGGTACATGGGGACCTCATATTTTTAAAATGTAATATTAAAAATAAATAAAGACAAAAAATTTAAATTATTAAATTCACCATATTAACAGAATGAAGGAAAAAAACGTTATCATCTCATAGATACAAAAATGAAAGAGCATTTGACACAATTTAACATCAAATCATGATCAAAAGTTCTAGCAAAATAAGACTAAAGGGTAACTTTCTCAATCAGATAATGGACAGCTAGTAAAAACCTATGCTAATTTGTTTAATGTTACAAGACTGAATGCTTTACTCCCAAGACTGAAAACAACAGCAAAAAATATCTTTTCTCACACTGATTTCAGCATTGTACTGGAGGTGTTATCCAGTGCAATATGGCAATAAAGATAGAGAATGTACAGGTTGAGAAAAAAATAAAATCGTGTTTATTCTCTGAAGGCATGATTGTACATGAAAAAATTCTTGAAAAGGTACCAAAAGGAAAAAACCTACTAGCAACAATAAGTAAATTTAATAAGGTAACAGGGCACAAAATTAAAAAAATAAAAAATAAAAAAAACATTTTCTGGGAAGCAGACTTGGCCCAGTGGTTAGGGCGTCCGCCCACCACATGGGAGGTCCGCGGTTCAAACCCCGGGCCTCCTTGACCCGTGTGGAGCTGGCCCATGCGCAGTGCTGATGCGCGCAAGGAGTGCCCTGCCACGCAGGGGTGTCCCCCGCATAGGGGAGCCCCACGCGCAGGGAGCGTGCCTCGTAAGGAGAGCCGCTCAGTGCGAAAGAAAGTGCAGCCTGCCCAGGAATGGTGCCGCACACATGGAGAGCTGATGTAGCAAGATGACACAACAAAGAAACACAGATTCCCGGTACTGCTGATAAGGACAGACGTGGTCACAGAAGAACACACAGTGAATGGACACAGAGAGCAGACAATTGGGGGGGGGAATAAATAAAAAAATAAATCTTTAAAAAAATAGATAACACCTTCTTGGGAGCAGAGGAGGCTCGAGCAGTTGGGTGCCCGCCTCCCACATGGGAGGTCCCGGGTTCGGTTCCTGGTGTCTCCCAAAAAAGCAAGGACAAACGGCAAGCAAGACAAATGAAAAGCCAACTCAGGGAAAGCCAAGGTGGCTCAGTGGTTGAGCACGAGCTTCCCAAATACGAGGTCCCGGGTTCGAGCCCCGCCCCCAGGAGCCTCAAAAGTAAAATAAAATAAAATAAAACAAATAACATCTTCGAAATGTCCTGTTTACAACGGTGTCCCCTCAGGGATGCGGATTAGGATGAGGGACGTGGCTTGCTGGGGGCCACCGTCTGACCACCGAATGAAGAAAGTCTAAAATAAGCCCCGACAAGGCATCTATTCCAAACGTCTTCATTTCACCGGCGAGGGACCAGCCCAGGGGAAGTCAGGCTGCGGCCTCAGCCCCGGCTGGCTGGACTCCCCACCCAGTGCTCTGTCCACTTGGCACCCCGCCGGCCTCGCACACCAGAGCAGAGGCGGCCCCCCACCATCTGGAACGTCCCCCAGGGGCTCTTCCATCCTGCAGGTGGGACGCTGGGAGGGAAAGCCGCCGTTCCTGGGTGTAGACAAGCCCCAGCCGGTTTCAGGAGGAACCCCGAGGCGATTCGCACTGGCAAGCGGGGGGCGCTATGAAGTCAGTTCCCCAAAGGTCCGGTGGGAACAAGGTGCTATTTCCTTGAGGAGTTCTGTCAAGTGCTGGCTCCAGCTATGACCTAAATTCACTGAACAAGAACGAATCAGATTTGAAAAACATGGTGATGCCACCAGCGTCCCCCAGGCTGTGGGACACGGTGAAGCCTGGTTGAGCGGTGGACTGTGGTTAATAGTACTAGTTCAAGAATGTTCTGGGAAGCGGATGTGGCTCAAGGGCTAGAGCTCCCGCCTACCATGTGGGAGGACCCGGGTTCGATCCCCGGGGCCTCCTGGTGAAAAAGAAGAAGAGAAAGCGTGCTGGGGTGAGTCACACAGCACGACGATGATGCATCACAGGAGAGACAAGGGAAGAGTCAAGATGAAGCGCAGCAGAGACCAGGAGCTGAGGTGGCGCAGCTGACAGGGAGCCTCTCTCCACACCAGAGGTCCCCAGGATCGAATCCCAGTGAATCCTGGAGGAGAGAAATGAGAAGAGAAGGCAACAGAGACAGCGAAAACAGCAGGGCGGGAGGAGGGGAAGGGGGAAAATAAATAAATAAATCTTTTAAAGAATTTTTAAAAAATAAAAGCCATTCATTATACATTTTGGATAGATTGTGTGATAGGGGAATATATCTCAATAAAACTGCGTTTAAAATACAAGATTCCTCTAAGGACTGAACATCTGCCTGGCGGACAAAAGAAAACACTGTCACGTCCAGCCTCCAAGAGAGCCTGGAGGTCAGTCAACGCTCAGGACTTCCAGAAAGGTCTCAGGGTCTTTCTGGGGAAGGAGCCCAGCCTTCCCTGCCCTCCTCCCCTCGTGGACGTGGCCTCCCCCTGCCGTCCCACGTGCCCCCTGTCCCTCCAGGCTCTGCCTCCCTCTCCACGTGGCCCCCTGTCCTCTCTGCATCCGTCTGTCCCTCCTCTCTCTGTCCCACGGGGACACCCCTGCAGCAGTTTGATATGGTGGATGGAGCCCAAAAATGTTTGTAGGCTGGTCTGTACCTGGGCGTGACTAAGTTACGATTAGGGCTTTGATTGGGCCACCTAATTAGGGCATTTTGTCCCCACCCCTTGGTAGGTGGCGATTCACAGGTAAAAGACACGGCAAAGGAATTTTGTTTGTTTGTTTTTTATCCACCCCCCCCCCCCGTCCTTGTAGCTTGCTTGTTGTCTGCTCTCTGTGTCTATTCGCTGTGTGCTCTTCTGTGTCTGTGTTTATTTTATTTTATATTTTACATTTATTCCCCTGCCTGGCGGCTTGTTTGTGGTCTGCTCTCTGTGTCCATCCCCTGTCGGAGTCTTAGTCGGTGACCTGAGGGTATCGGGAATGAAAGACAAAGAAAGATTGGGTTCAGGGGATCTGAGAGCATTGGTTTCTCAAGCTCATCAGACAACTTATTGAGTCGAGGAGCTAGTATATATACCCCTAGCATACGTGACATTCAGCACAAAATCAAGTTACCTATTACCCTTACCTCATTCTATATTAACTAGTGATTGAGGAACACCAACAAACTGTACTGGAACTATTATTATAAAAATCAGTAACTATACTCACAAATCCTGTTACCCAAGTTGTTCTGTTCTAGGTATTGTTCTGCCTGCAGGTGTGCTGACCCAGCCAAGACCGTGCTCTGCACCGATAATCATAAGGGACAGCTTGACTCAGTGGTCAAGGAAGTAACTTGCTTCCATGGAAACAACATGCCTTTGTTTCCCACATTTCCCCCTTTTTGTCTTAGTCAGGGTGACTGTGCCTGTCTTAGGTTGCCCCCCAGGGGGTCTTACCCGTCATTGACTACCAGCCAAGCGCACTGACTTCGGGGTACTATTGTAGAGTTTTAGCAAGTACTATGTTGTTTGCTTGCCCCATGGTGTCCACACGGTGCAATCTCTGGCAAACACCTTTTCCCAGGCAAGCGACAACCATGAGCACCAGGATTAATACACATATCCCTATTCCTAAGGCAGATAAGAAATGCTGAGACTTCCACCAATCAACAGGGTTAAACTTATTCAAATGTGAAATCAAATCATTAAAGATGTCCTTATCACTACGTATATCTGATTATGAGACATTTCTAAAATCTTTTTCTGCAATTCCTCAATTTCTAATGACATATTTCCTTTGTGTCCTAACAAATGATTTCTGATCTTATTCCATTGAAACATAGAAATGTTATAATCCAAAGGAGTAATACAAAAATTACTTTCATTCCAATCATATTTCAATCCTCTTAACAAATTCAAATTATAAACTTGGTCTCCTAAGTGTAAAACAGCAGATTCCAAATCCCTAACTCTGTCATTAAGTCCTTCATCAATGTGCTCCTGACTATGCCATAAGTCACTTGCATTCTTGTGCCAATCATGCACGTATTGCTGTGTCTGCACCGTCTCATGCAATGCAACAGAAGCAGTGGCAGCAGCAGTGATGACACCAATGAGGCCAAGAATGCCAGCTATGAGAAGTCCCAAAAATCTCTTAGATCGTTTCAACAGTCCTTGAGCCAGGTGGAAAAGAAGATGACTCTCAGGAGATGACTGCCACATCCGATCCATTTTCACCGGGATCCACACTCCTCGTCTTCGGCGAGCCATGGTGGTAATATCTCCATTCTGTAAAATATTCTCAGACAAGCAAGTATACAAAGCCCCATTCTTATAGAACAAAGCATTTTCAGTAATGGTAGCCTTCCCTACCACAAACACATATGGATCTCTGACACATGATTGAAAATGATGAATTTGATCTAATTGTAAATATTGTCCATCCATACTTTTATTACCTTTCCATTCAGAAGTAGATGCCACTCCTAAGAAGACTTTCCATATTTGTTTTTGATCATGAACTCCAGTGCTATTGCACCATGGAAGAGGAACCCATTTCCCTATATTTTTCCAATCACTATTATTTTTAGTAAAAATTATTTTTTCATCAAGAAACAAAGATTCATGGAAAGGATATTGTACATTACTAACTTGTTGTCCCTTGCTATTTAAACCATACTAAATAAATCTGCCCTTATATTTGTTGGGATTCCCCATAGGGGCACTTTCCCAACTATTCCATTGGAATCATTAAAAATGACAGATCCTCTTCCCATATGGCATTCATACCATCTTTGCATATCACCAGCATTCTTCTTAGGACAACTATAACTTGGATATTTATATTCTTGGTATTGATAGGATGGGAATTAAGTTGCCAAAGATTTAGTATTATTATGGCTAAAATTGATCATAGTTCTATTTTTCACAGCCATACATGGTGGGCGATTGCCAATGCAAAGAGGTTGGAAATCAAATGGAAGAAGGAGATTATAAATCCTTTGTCCTTCTTCTTGTGACTTAAGTGGTAGTCTGTCATCCACGGGTCCAGGAAATATATGAGTTTTATTCAAATAAACAGGAAAAGGAGGATCTTTCTAGGTTAACACTCTAAGTAACCTTAGGGATTGTAAGGGATATAAACCCAATATGTGTAATTACCATCGCCAGTTTCACTCACTATCAGTAGGATCCACATGTGTAGAAGCCTCCACTTCTTCAGTCCTAGGTTTAATCCTTTTTGCCAGAAGCCAGATTTCTTCTCCATTTTCTGAAATGATAAGAGCATAACCTCGCCCCCATACTTTAACCCTGCCTTTTTTCCATTCATTACTTAAAACATCTTTCCAAAATACTGGTTGATTCTCAGATTCTGCAATTTCTGTGGATGTTTGAGAATGTCCAAAATGACATTCACCCCGTGTCATAGAATCATAAACGTTAAGAAAATTTAAGGTAAATAAAGCTTTAGCCAATTGATCTTTAGGTGATATCATACCATCATCTCCCCCTTTTTGTTTTAAAAGCATAGTCTTGAGAGTATGATGGCATTTTTCAACAATAGCTTGACCTGTAGGATTATGGGGAATGCCGGTGACATGTTCAATAGCATATTTCCTACAAAAGGAAGCAAAGGATTTACTAACGTAAGAGGGTCCATTATCAGTTTTAATTTTTAGAGGGCATCCCATCACAGCAAAAGCAGAGCAGAGATGTGAACGAACATGATGAAACCATTCTCCACTTTGAGCAGTAGCCCACATGAAATGAGAATAAGTGTCAACACAAACATGAACATATTGTAGCTTACCAAAGGATGGAATGTGAGTAACATCCATCTGCCTTAATTGATTAGGAGTCAGGCCTCTGGGATTAGTTCCAGCCTGAAAAGGCACTGCTGTCAGTGGTCCACAGGTAGGACAAGTACGAATAATTTCCTGCACTTGTAGTCTTGTTAGCTTTTGATATTTATTTTGCAGGCCTTTAGCATTAATGTGAGTTAAAGCATGGTAATCACAAGCACTTTGTAAACACCCCACTAATAAATCAGCTCGAGCTTTACTTGCTGTCATAGGACCAGGCAAAGAGGTATGAGAACGTATATGTGTAATGTAAATAGGATGCTGTCGTAATCTAATCAGATGTTGCAAATCAGCAAAAAGTTGAGATAATTCATAGTAACAAAGATATGAGCCGTTTCAATATGCTTAACAGTAAGGCATACATATTCAGAATCAGAGACAATATTCAAAGGTTTCTTAAATATTGTTAACACCTTAATGATGGCAGCAAGTTCAGTACGCTGAGCAGACGTGAATGGAGTCTGCCAAGCCTGTTCTTTTCGAGAAGTAACGTATGCTGCTTTTTTATTACTATCACTATAGTAAATACTGTACAGGATGGTTGGGCTATGCACACAGCCTTGAAAAGCACCGCAGGAGTTTATTGTTGCGTTTTTTACAGATAGAGGAATGCAGCTGGCTTGATTTGTCTAAGAAGACACTAAAGAAAGTCTTAGCAAGTTTTAAAACAGTGATAGCAACACAGCTGGATATTAACTTTTTGCAACAAACTAGCAGTGTTTGGGATTGCTGCATAAAGATTTATTTTTATTTATTTATTTCCCCTCCCCTCCCCCGGTTGTCTGTTTTCTGTGTCTTTTTGCTGCGTCTTGTTTCTTGTTTCTTTGTCCGCTTCTGTTGTCGGCAGCGGCACGGGAAGTGTGGGCGGCGCCATTCCTGGGCAGGCTGCTCCCTCCTTCGCGCTGGGCGGCTCTCCTTATGGGTGCACTCCTTGCGCGTGGGGCTCCCCTATGTGGGGGACACCCTGCGTGTCGCGGCACTCCTTGCGCGCATCAGCACTGCGCATGGGCCAGCTCCACACGGGTCAAGGAGGCCCGGGGCTTGAACCGCGGGCCTCCCATGTGGTAGACTGACGCCCTAACCACTGGGCCAAAGTCCGTTTCCCTGACACACACTCTTATAATAATTAAAACCATAACTAACTACATTGTACTTTTCTTTTTAATATTATACTGAAATATTGGTAACTTTGTACACTTTTAAGCATTTATAGAAACCTTTTACTCATACAACCTTAATCAACAGAGGGTTAAAGAAAGAAAAAACTTGTTAATTTTATAACACTTTAAAACACCTTTTATTTAACTTATAAATTTTCTTTCAAGGTAAAAGAACATATTTTTTATACTTAGTTTGGAATGAAAGGCTACTTTTCAGGATTTGATTTTGAGAAAGCAGTTTTGAACATTATGTTCCTTTAAAAGAGATAAAACTTTTCCTTCTTGGGACACCGAGGAAATGATGAGGTTAAAGCACAAGAAGCTATTTTGATAAAACAGACTTTCTTTGTATACTGATTATTGAGGATAAAAACTTTTACCAAAACAGATCAGTGATTTGAGAAGCTTTGAGAAAGAACAAAATTTTAACTTTGCATTAGTATACTACTTGATATTAAAGCTTTTAAAATTTTATAGATAGACCCATCAAATTTTATTTAACTTTAATTATAAAAATTTCTTTTCTATGAACCTTCTACACTTTCAGTATTCACTCAGGTTTTGTTCCTTATTTTACTCTTTCTGAATAACCAATCATTTTATCTTAGAACAAAATCATTTCCTGTTTCCTTAATAATATAAACACATTTCATATAGCTATTAAGTTATTAAGTAAACTTCTTATAACATAATACCGTCAACACTTAACAAGCTTGTTAAAATAATAAACTTTTCTTTACTTTAAATACTTAGTAGCATGCAATATCAGAAACAGTTTCCTAGAAGCAAGTTGTCAAAGGAGGCTGGCTGCAGCCAAGCTTTTCTGTTATAAAATTACCTTTTATTATTATTATTATTAATTCAGGTTTGTTTAATAATGACCTTTTGGAATTAGCCACTTAAACACTTTAATTTAAACAATGCTTCATAAGACTTTTTATAATTATTTATAACCATATAGACTATAATTATATTACTTTAAGACAAATTTTACTTTTACAGAACACTTTTTTTTTTTTTACTTAAAGTTACCACAATACTTTCTACAACTTGCCACATGCATTTAAGTTCCAAGAGTTTATGAAAATTAGCCATCCTACTTTAGGGCAAAACACACTTTTTTGCAAAAACTTATTAAATTTCAATTAGCATTCTCACAAACTTTTAACCTTTTTAATATTCATTTAAGTTTTACATCCTTCATATTATCCCGTGAAGAAAAATAAGCTATTCATTTCAATCTAGGCAAGAACAACTTTTATTAAAAGACTTATAGTAATTTTGTTAATCAAGACTCACAATTTTTATCATTGTAGAGATCTTATTAACATTTAAACTTACGTGTTAATATAAGCACTTATTTAATTTTTGGCCATTTGAATAGAGCTCTTTTATAAATTTTTATTAATTTATATTACTATCCAGAGGTATCAAAATATACACTGACATTGAATGAACAAGCACAGAACAATCACAACACAGTAACAGAAACATACAGTTTACAATTAACTCATAATTCTTACTTTCTTGGTATAGCTGCTTTTAAGCTCTCCATTATATCACATTTTAAATATCACTTCTTAAGATTTCTTCTGGAATCCATGTTGCCTGTAACATGCAATCCATGTTGCCCTGTAACATGCAAGCTTGTGGCTTGGAAACATTTTTTATTAATTATCAGCAATCAGTAAGATAACTTGAGACAGACTGTTAACACACATTTTTGGATTATTACTCTGTAAGGACTATACTGAGACTTGAAGTTCAGGAGTAAACTATTGATTTAAAACTGAAAATTCCTTTTTAAACCTTGATAAAAATTTTTGTACTAATTTTATTATCTTGGGTTAAATAAGCCCAATTAGAATTAGCATGGAAATAAAACAGGACACCAATGTTGCCCATGTTTTTTCTCTTTTTCCAGTGGCTTAACTCTATTAACCCCCACTAGCCCACTGCATTGTCATGTAGACAGCAGGGGGTTTGCAGAGTTGCTGCCAGAATAGTTTTCCTTATCTTAGTTAACACTTTAACAGAGAGTTTTCTTAACAAGCCTGATTTCACTAACAAGGACTTTATTTAGTATCTTTGCCCGTTTTAAATCTTTCAATAGTTTTAAAGTGTTTGGCTCAGGATGAAACTTGACACCCCCTTGCAGATTCTTTGTATCTGATGGTATCCCATGTAATGTTACCGGGAAGGCAGATAATAATTGTTTAACATAAGGCAAAGCATCGGCAAACATCTGAAAACATTTCTAATTTAGGCTTAGTAACAGAAGGCAATTCAGTAGGTGCAGAGGGTTGTACTGGATACACAGAAGGTATTTCATTAGGACACTTCACTGAGCTTTTATTGATGAAAGGGTTAATATCAGGATGAGGAAAAAAAAAAACCCGCGATGGTTCCCATTTGCCTCAACCTCCTGTTCTTGTTCCAATTTACTATCTTTCATTTCAAATTTACTTATGAACTTAGAAAATATAGTAATTTCATCTTTCTCTCCTTCTTCAGACAGTAAAGGATCTAAGGCGGCAGCAATTTGCTGGCACAAAGCCCACACAGATAAAGGAATGGATTCCCCTCTTTGATATACTCTTCGTAAAGCTTTCATTACACATTTCCACTGTTTCAAATTTAAAACATTATGCTCCTGAGGCTGAAACCAGTAACAATGTTTCTGAATTAAGGCAAAAAGCTCAAGTAAATCTGCTGTTTTTATTGTGACACCAACCGTATGTAAAAGCAATTTTAAAACTTGTGAATATTCTTCCAAGCGTCCTGGCTGATTACCCATACCCTGATGCTAGCGGAAAGCAAAGCTTAGTAATATGAAGCAGCAATCTACCCGGGTTAATTAATTTTCGACGCTCCTTACCTTAAAAGAGGCTTTTCAGCTTTCCGCGTTCCCGATCCAGAGGTGGAAGGGTCCTACGCTGCCGTGTCTTGATGAATCCTCTGCCTCGAGCCCCTCGTCTGGGCGCCACCTGTTGGAGTCTTGGTCGGTGGACCCGAGGTATCGGGAATGAAAGACAAAGAAAGATTGGGTTCAGGGGGATCTGAGAGCATTGATCTCTCAAGCTCATCAGACAACTTTATTGAGTCGAGGGGCTAGTATATGTACCCCTAACATACGTGACATTCAGCATAAAATCAAGTTAACTATTACCCTTACCTCCATTCTATATTAACTAGTGATTGATGAACACCAACAAAACTGTACTGGAACTATTATTATTAAAATCAGTAACTATACTCATAAATCTTATTACTCAGGCCGTTCTGTTCTATATGTTATTATTCTGCCTGCAGGTGTGTTTTCCCTGCCAAGATTGTGATCCACACCGATAATCACAAGGGACAGCTTGACTCAGTGGTCAAGGAGGTAACTTGCTTCCATGGAAACAACATGCCTTTGTTTCCCACAATCCCCTGGCGCACTCTTCTGTGTTTTTACTTGTCTCCCTTTTTGTTGCGTCACCTTGCTGAGTCAGCTCTCTGCGTTGTTTGTGGACCGGGTGGCACTCTGTGGGCACTTGTGGGCCGGTGGCTCTCCACGGCGTGGGGCGAGCCCTGCCTTCACAAGGAGGCCCCGGGACGCGAACCCAGGGCCTCCCATGTGGTAGGCGGGAGCCCAACTGCTTGAGCCACAGCCGCTTCCTTGAGTTGGGAGTTTTTGATGTTGGAGTTTCAATGCTGGAGTTTATGAGCTGGAGCCCTGGAAGTAAACACACAGAAGAGCTTGGCTACGAAAGAGAAAACAAGTTGTTTGCCTGATCGTCTACAGCTGTCCTTGTGGAGAAAACAGAGAAGCTGAGGTTGGAGAGAAATGAGCCCTGAGAAGAGAAGAACCCAGGAAGCCTGAACCCTGGCAGACGTCAGCATTTGTCTTGTTCCAACTCGTGGTGACAGACTTTAGTGCAGGAAGTACCTGATGCTTATGGGCCTGGTGACTGTGAGCTCCCACCCCAAATAAATACCGTGTATAAAAGCCAACATGGGAAGCGGATGTGGCTCAAATGATAGAGCATCCACCTACCACATGGGAGGTCCGCGGTTCAAACCCCCGGCCTCCTTGACCCGTGTGCAGCTGGCCCATGCGCAGTGCTGATGCGCCGCAAGGAGTGCCCTGCCACGCAGGGGTGTCCCCCCGCGTAGGGGAGCCCCATGAGCAAGGAGTGCACCCGTAAGGAGAGCCGCCCAGCGCGATAGAAAGCGCAGCCTGCCCCAGGAATGGTGCTGCACACACGGGGAGCTGATGCAGCAAGATGAAGCGACTAAAAGAAACACAGATTCCCCGGTGCCACCGGACAATGCAAGTGGACACAGAAGAACACACAGCGAATGGACACAGAGAGCAGACAGCCGGGGGAAGGGGAGAGAAATCAATCAATAAACAGCTCTTTTTTAAAAAGCCAGCGGGGCTCCTGGCGTTTTGCCAGCGGCCCCCGGGGCGGGCTGACTCGCGCACACCGGCTCGCGGGCTCCTCCACCCGCGCTCAGCCCCCTTCCCACGGCCAAGACCCGCCAAGGGCCGCGCTGAGGTCTCGGCGTGAGCGGGCCCCGCGGCTGCCTTTGGTTTGTTTTTTTCTGGGGGTGGAGGGTGTGGAGAGGGCTTTCTGATTTAGCAACGGGAAACGCTGGTGACAGGCGGCGCGTGCGTTCCGCAGGCCCCGCTCTCCGTGGCCCCTGCGGGGGCGGCTGCGGCTCCGGGCCCGGCGCGCGTGGGGGAGGCCCCCCGCAGCGCCTCGGGGTCGGGCGCCTGTTCCCGCGGCTGCGCGGGCCGCTGCGGGTGCTGCGGGTGCTCCCTGCTGGCGGTGCTGGGAGCCACGTCCGCGGAGCCCCCTCCCCAGCCCGCCCGTCCTGTTGTCCAGGCCCTTCCTGGTCTGTTCCCTGGCGGGGGGGTGGGGGGGGTGGGGGGGGTGTTGCTGTTTTCTTAAGGATTTATTTTATTTATTTTCTCTCCCTTTCCCCCGTTGTCTGCTCTCTGTGTCCACCCACTGTGTGTTTCTTCTGTGTCCGCTTGCATTCTTGTCAGCGGCACGGGAATCTGTGTCTCCTTTTGCTGCGTCATCTTGTGTCAGCTCTCCATGTGTGCAGCACCATTCCTAGGCAGGCTGCACTTTCCTTTCGCGCTGGGGCGGCTCTCCTTAGGGGGCGCACTCCTTGCCCATGGGGCCCCCCTACACGGGGGACACCCCTGTGTGGCCACGGCACTCCTTGCGCGCATCAGCACTGCGCATGGGCCAGCTCCACACGGGTCAAGGAGGCCCGGGGGCTTGAACCGCGGGCCCTCCCATGTGGTAGACGGACCGCCCTAAACCACTGGGCCAAGTCGGCTTCCCGGCACACAGGGATTTCTAAGAGGAGGTGCTCCTCGCAGGCCTGAGCGGGCAGCACCAGGCTCTGAGGTCCCCGGCTGCTGCCTGCCCTTCTCGCTCCGTCCAGCCTGACCAGGTCGCACGTCTGTGCATTACTGTTTTCTGCACAGAGCCAGTGCAGCACCGCTGGCTCAAGAGTGGCCGGCTCGAGGAGGCTTAAGAAGAGCAGCGGGTCCATCCTGGCCAGGGTGTCAACGGGCATGGACATGTCTTCTTCAGAAACGCCATCACCCCTCTCAGTTGGAAGTGGAGCGGCCATCCCCATCCCAGAATCCTCAAGATGGAAGGATGAATGCACATGGCGGGGGAAGCAACTATGGGCCAAAGTGGACTTAGGGTCATCCTAGCAATGGAAGAAACTGTACCACGGGTGTAAGGGCAGCGGCCGCCAGAGGTTCTGAGGGGAGGGAGAGGGAAGAGTAGGTGGAACGTGGAGTGTTTTGTGGGCATTGGAATTGTCCTGCCTGACACTGCAATGACAGATACAGGCCATTATACTTTTTGCCAAAACTTATAAAATCGTGCCACGCGAAGTGTAAACCGTAATGCAAACTACAGACCATAGTTAGCGGCAGTGCTTCAATATGTGCTCATCGATTGTGACAAATGCCCCACACTAATGAACGTTGTTGTTGGGGAAAGTGGGGGAGGGAGAATGAAATGGGAATCCCCTATATTTTCCGTCTTCCCCCACACCCTGCTGTTTTGCTGCCCGTGTCTGTTAGAAAGAAATCTGCACCTATAAGTAAACAAAAGCTCACCTGATTGTGGAGGAGAAAAGAATTTTATTAAGGATCTTGCAAGAACAGGCCCAGTGACCTGGACAAAATGACCAGCATGCCAAACAACAAGGAACAGTGATATTTATCCCCTAACAGGCGGGTCCCGCCCCTGTTCCCCTTTGATTGGGTACTTCAGGGGTTGCAGCCTATCGGAGGGATCTAACTAACTTTCCCCGTTCAGCTCTGATTCCAGGCTCTCCCGCTCTCGGCACTCCTGCAGGCTGAGAAGACTCAGTGCTGCTCTCACTCCTGGCCCCGCCCCCAGCTCTCGCCATTGGCCCTCCCTGCTCTAGCCCCACCCCCAGCACTCACCATTGGCCCTCCCTGCTCTAGCCCCGCCCCCAGCTCTCGCCATTGGCCCTCCCTGCTCTAGCCCTGCCCCCAGCACTCGCCATTGGCCCTCCCTGCTCTAGCCCCGCCCCCAGCACTCACCATTGGCCCTCCCTGCTCTAGCCCCGCCCCCAGCACTCACCATTGGCTCTCCCTGCTCTAGCCCCACCCCAGCACTCACCATTGGCCCTCCCTGCTCTAGCCCCACCCCCAGCACTTGCCATTGGCCCTCCCTGCTCTAGCCCCGCCCCCAGCACTCACCATTGGCCCCCCTCATTTTGGCGCCACTTTTCAAATTCCTGGCGCACCAAAGCTGCTGGAACTCCTGCCCTCCCTCCCCCAACAGCAGAGCCGGTTCCAGCTTCCCTTTGTGAAAATTAAATTTGACCCTTTCCCACAGTGTCCATTCGCTGTGTGATATTCTGGGTTCTTTTTTTTTTTAAGATTTATTTATTTCTCTCCCCGCCCCCCCCCCCCCCCCCCCCCCCCCCCCCGTTGTCTGCTCTCTGTGTCCATTCGCTGTGTGTTCTTCTGTGACCGCTTCTATCCTTATCAGCAGCACGGGAATCTGTGTCTCTTTCTGTTGCATCATCTTGTGTGACAGCTCTCCGTGTGTGCAGTGCCACTCCTGGGCAGGCTGCACTTTCGTGCTGGGCGGCTCTCCTTATGGGTGCACTCCTTGCGCGTGGGGCTCCCCTACATGGGAGACACCCTTGCGTGGCAGGGCACTCCTTGCGCGCATCAGCGCTGCGCATGGCCAGCTCCACATGGGTCAGGAGGCCCGGGGTTTGAACCGCGGACCTCCCATGTGGTAGACGGACGCCCTATCTGTTGAACCAAATCTGCTTCCCATCCCCTATGTTTTCAATGTAATGTTTATGTAATCCTAAACTTCTTTAAAAATAAAATAATTAAATTAAATTAAAAAATAAAAAATAAAATATAAAATAATGAAATAATAAAATAAAATAAAATGAAATAATAAAATAAAATGGAATAAAATAGAATATAATGAAATAATAAAATAAATAAAATAGAATAAAATAAATAAATACAATAAATGCAATCACCCGCTCCGTCTTCTCCGTCGAGCTGGCCGAGGAACTTGCTGCACCAGCCGGGAGCAGGGGGCTGCGAGGAGGCTCGAGGGCCCGCAAGCTGCCGAGAGGGTCCAGCGCAGGCTCATGCCCTCCTCCCTGTCACCCTGTCACGGGCCTGCGGCCCCTCGGCGGGCAGCAGCTGCCGGGCAGGGGTAGGATCTGAGGCCCTTCTCTCCCGCACCCGGGGCCTGGGTGACCAGGCTGGCGGGCCCCCTGCACGCACAGCCGCCCGCCCAGGAAGTCCGGCAGCTTCCGGAGGCCGCGCGGGCCTGGAGGAGGCCACCTTCCTCCGTCAGCGGGCGCGGCTTCTCGCCAAGGAGGTGGTGTCCGAATCTAAGTCCCAAGTCTCAGGGTGGCTCACAGACTCCCGGGGACAGGTCTCATGTTTGTGGGCGGTTTTGCCTGGGGTAGACGTAGCCTGGAGAAAAGTGTTTTCCATTCCATGGAAGATTTCTGTATGATCTCTTTGCCTGGGGCACCCGCTGGAGGCATCGTGGCATCTCCGTGGAGGCCAGGTGGAGACAAACCGCAGCCGCCCTAAAATGGAGGTAGCGTCCACATATCACTTTTGGGGGGATGCAACTCAACCCCTAACATCAGGCCTGGGTCGAATGCCCAGCATGAGGGAAGCAGTTGTGGCTCAAGCAGTTGGGCACCCGCCTACCATAAGGAACATCCTGGGTTTGGTTCCTGGTGCCTCCTAGAGAAGATGAGCAAGACAACGAGCTGACGCAACAGCATGGAATGGCAACAAGATTCAACAAGATGACACAACGAGATGACACAACGAAGAGATACAATGAGGACAACACAATGAGAGACACAACAAGCCGGAAAGGAGCTGGATCAAGCCATTGGGCGCCTCCATCCCACATGGGAGGTCCCAGGTTAGGCTTCTAAAAAGAAGATGAGCACACAACAAATGGACACAGAGAGCAGACAACGAGAGGAATCAATGGGGGTAGAATAAATAAATAAAATAAACCTTACCAAAAAAAAAAGCCCAATATGATATACGAGGGCAGCTGGGAAGGCAAACAGCATGTTTGGCCTCTAAAGAGAACAGTGCATTTCTGCTGAGAAGGAGTTAAGAGTTTGGGGTGAACTGTTCTCTTTTTGAGCCTCAGCCTCCTGCTAACCTGTACAATAAGAGACAGTTACCTATCGCATAATTTTTGGGAGAGTTGAGAACTCAAATGATAAAATGGATACAGAGCCCTTAGCACACTGCTCCATTTCATTACCTGGATTACTAAATCGGCGGCTGTGCTCACCCTTGCCTCTTTGACCACCCCAGCATCTACCTCTGGGCCTCTGGGCCATTCGACCCCAGGGAATTGCCAAGCCTCAACTCCCCCATCTGGAAACGGAGGGAGGGGCAGATGGTGCATCAGGTAAATGCAGCTCGAGTCTCCCCCAGCCTACGATTCTGGGGTCACGAAAAAGGTTGTTGGTGGTAATACGGTAAATGAGAATCTTTTCACACCCCAAACCTGAAAACAACACAGTTTGTAGTTCCCCGTGGTCACTTGTGATCACACCTGCTATTTTTTTTAAGATTTATTTATTTTTCATTTATTTCTCTCCCCTTCCCCCTCCTCCCCATTGTCTGCTCTCTGCGTCCATTCACTGTGTGTTCTGTGTCCGCTTGTATTCTTGTCAGTGGCACCCGGAATCTGTGTCTCTCTTTGTTGCGTCATCTTGCTGCGGCAGCTCTCTGTGTGTGTGGCGCCGCTCCTGGGCAGGCTGCGCTTTTTTCGCATGGGGCAGCTCTCCTTATGGGGTGCACTCCTTGTGCATGGGGCTCCCCTACACGGGGGACACCCCTGCGTGGCACGGCACTCCTTGTGTGCATTAGCACTGCACATGGGCCAGCTCACCACACAGGTCGGGAGGCCCGGGGTTTGAACCCTGCTCCTCCCAGGTGGTAGGCGGACGCCCTAACCGTTGAGCCAAATCTGCTTCCCACACCTGCTATTGATTAAAGTCCCAACGATGTCACAGGACTGTGCTGAACACGCTTTCCATGGTTGTAGATCTTCTTTAATTTTTTCAACTATGGTTTGTAGTTTTAGTCCAAGTCCTGTGCTTCTTGCACTGTAAACTTGTACCCAAGTTTTTTTTATGCTATTGTAAGTGGATTTTTCCCCCTTAATTTATTTATTGGAATGTTCATTGTTAATATGTACAAATTCAATTGATTTTTGTATATTGGTCTTGTATCCTGAAACCTTGCTGAATTTATTAGTTCTAACAAGTTTTTAGTGGAGTTCTTGGGATTTTCTATATAAAAGAAAATGTTATCTGCAAATATAGATAATTTTACTTCTTTCTTAACAAAAAAATTTTTTTGCTTTTTAAATTATGAATTTTATTGAAACGTATTCATAAGCCGTACAATCCATCTAAAGTGGACAATCAGTGGCATGTGGTCTAGTCACAGAGTTGTGCATTCATCACTTCAATCACTATTAGAGCATTTTAATTATGCCATAAACAGACGGGAAAAAAAGAAAAATAACAAAAAAAACAAGAAAAAGAGGCGTGGACGTAGCTTAATGGTTGAGTGCCCACTTCCCATATACGAGGTCCTGGATTCGATCTCTGATACCTCCTAAAAACAAAACAAACCAATGGAAAAAACAACTGGGACGCTGGTGTAGCTCAGTGACTGAGCGCTGGCCTTCCACATAGGGGGTCCTGGGTTCAATCGCCGGCCCCAGCACCTCAAGAAAGAAAAAGGGAAAAAAGAAAATAAATAAGCCCTCCGACCCCTTAGTAATCACCTCTCAATCCCTCTATCCTTCCCCTGCCATGCAAACTCTTACCTACTTCCTTCTCTATAATTCACTAGTTTCTTTCACTTAGCATACTTCCTTTTCTTCCTTTACCATGAATGGGCAGTTTCTAATATATTACGTCACACTACTGTCCGTAGTTTGCTTTGGTTGTATTTTTGCCTGAACATCATGCTGCTTTAACATCTCATAACATTAATGCCCATTTGTTCTGTTTCAGAGGAAAACATTCTTACGTATGAGCTATTTACCATACTCGTTTTTCACCGGAGGGTTCGCTGCGCTACTCAGTCCCACGTTTAATTTTGCACGTGCTAAACATGTTCAGTGCTCTCCCTCAGGTGATCCTCATACGAATGCACAAACAGGTCTTTGGCACTGTGGTCCCATTGTCCAGAAGGGGGAAACTGAGGCCCCATGAGGTTATGTCACTCACTTACTGCCGAGGGACGATAAGCGGCCATGCTGGGATTTGAACCTGGGTCTAATTCTAAGCCCTTAAGCATCGTCTTGCTGAACATATGAGTTTGGGTACCTGAGGTGGTTTGGAGCTGTGTGTACCCCCAGAAAAACATGTGAATCCATTCCTGTGGGTGTGAGCCTATTGCAAGTAGCTTTTTATATTTTTAGAATTTATTTTATTTCTCCCTTCCCCCTCGTTTGCATTTGCTGTGTCTGTCTGTTGTGTGCTTGTCTTCTTTTTAGGAGGCACCGGGAACCAAATCCGGGACCTCCCATGTGGGAGGGAGGCGCCTAATTGCTTGAGCCACCTCCGCTTCCTGCTTTGTTGTGTCTCTCATTATGTTTTCCTCCTTGTAACTCTTGTTGCGTTGTCTTGCTGCGTCAGCTCGCTGCGTGTGCCTGTTGGCTCGCTGTCTTGTTCGTCTTCCTTAGGAGGTACGGGGAACCGAACCCAGGACCTCCCATCTGGTAGGCGGGAGCTCAATCACTTGAGCCACATCTGCTTCCCTGCAAGTAGTTTTTGATGAGGTAACTTCTGTTAGGTGTGGGCCACCTCAATCAGGATGAATTTTAATCCTATTCCTGGAGTCTTTTATAAGCAGAATGAAATTCAGACAGAGAGAGAGAGGAAGGCACAGGAAGCAAGAAGCTGGAATCAATGCAACCGGAAGAGCAGGGCGAGGCCAGCAGGTGCCGCCATGTGACAGAGGAGCCCAGGACCAAGGACCCCTGGCAGCCAGCCCGGAACGCCACCGATTTCGGGAAGAAAGCATCGCCTTGATGACGCCTGGACTTGGGCTTTTTCCCAGCTGCGAAACTACGAGCCAATAAATTCCTATTGTTTAAGCCAGGCCTTTGCGTGGTACTTGCCAGGGCAGCCCAGAAAAGGAAAACAGTGCCATAAAAGAGACGCTAAGTTACAACGGCTTACACGAGAGAGAGGTTTGTTTATTTCCTCACATAACATTGGGGCCAAAGTATCTGCATTGGCACAACCGAGGGGTGCTCCTGGCATCGAGCGGGTGGAGACCAGCAAAGCTGCTCAACACCCTCCAGGTCCCAGGCCAGCTCCCCCACCCCCGCAGAGAATGTTCCAGCCCAAATGTCAAGAGCGAGGAGGGGGAGAAACCCTGCCATCAGCTGATTCCAAGTCAGACCTATTTGGGTCTTGGGTCAGAATGCCTGGTTGAGCCTCAGAGGACACTCCCTGGTGAGTGCTGCGGTGTCTGAGGGAGGTCAGGGGTCCACTCTGAACTTCTGTTTTCTTGTCTCTACCCTGGACATGATGATAGCATGAGCCTCTTAAGGTGGTTGGGAGAAAGCCAAGAGAGAGTCCATTTGATGGTGGCCTGGCCAGGAGAGCACTCACATAATTTAGCTTCAAAAATGGAAATGATTTGATATTCTCTGGGCTGGTGTGTGGGTCTGGAAGCTGGAGAGGGACAGGCACGAGGGCTGATGATGGGCCAGTCCAGCACATGGAAATGAACTTGATCCTTAAGAGCTATGTTTAGGGGAGCGGATGAAGCTCAAGTGGTTGAGCGCCTGCTTCCCAAGTACGAGGTCCTGGGTTCGATCCCTGGTACCGCCGAAAAACAAACAAAACAAAATAAGCAAAAGGACCCTCACTGGGGAGCAGATGTACTCAGCAGCTGAGCACCTGCTTCCCATGCACGAGGTCCTGGGTTCAAGCCCTGGTGCCTCCTTTAAAAAAAAAAAAAGACTATGTTTAAATAGGGAATTCCAAGAGTCATATTTGCCTCCACGGGGGGTGGGGCGGGAAGGAAGAGTTTGGGTCCAGCCCCATCATCTCCCACCTCCACCCTGGCCCCTGGCCTCTGCCCTCACCTCCCATTCTGTCCTCCCCGTAGCAGCCAGAGGGCGCCTGTGAGCCTCTCAGTCAGGGCCCTCCTCTGCCTGCAGTCCTCCATGGCTCCCACTTTCCTTGGGGTAAAAGTCCAAGGCCTCCCCGCAGCCTACCACGCCCTGCACAACCTGCCTCATCCTCCCCCTTCCCTTCCCCTCCCCCACTTCCCACCCTCGCTCCGTCTGCTCCAGCCCTGGGGACCTCCCTGCTGCTCCTCCAACACTTACCTTATTTTTCATCTACTCCTGCCTCATCTATTTTAAGTGCTCAAATTTTAATTTTAATTCTTACACATTATGGTAGAAATGAACCCCAATTAAACAGATATGTACATGGGCATATGTAGAAAACTTTACGTCTGAAAAATAGTGTATGAAAGTAGACGGTTAAGGGAAGTGGATGTGACTCAAGCCATTGGGCTCCTGTCTGCCATATGGCGGTCAGGGTTCGATTCCCGGGGCCTCTTGGTGAAGGCAAGCTGGCCCACACCGGCAGGCTGGTGCAGGAGGATGATGCAACAAAAAGAGACACTGAGAGAGACGATAAGAGATGCAGCAGGGAAGTGGATTTGGCTCAACTGCTAGAGTATCTGTCTATCACATGGGCAGTCCAGGGTTCAAACCCCGGGCCTCCTGACCCAGGTGATGAGCTGGCCATGCACAGCGCTGATGCGCACTATGAGTGCCCTGCCACGCAGGGGTGTCCCCCGCATAGGCAAGTCCCATGTGCAAGGAGAGTGCCCTGTAAGGAGAGCCGCCCCACGCAAAAAAAGTGCAGCCTGCCCAGGAGTGGCGCCGCACACACGGAGAGCTGACACAGCAAGATGATACAACCAAAAGAGACGCAGATTCCCAGTGCTGCCTACAAGAAAACAAGCGGACACAGAACACGCAGCGAATGGACACTGAGAGCAGACAACTGGGAGGGGAGAAATAAATAAATAAATAAATAAATCTTTAAAAAAAAGGTACTACGAAGTTGCTTTTCTCAAAGTAAAAATAACAGTAATTTTTATTTCCTGGTTATTGTTAATTTTTTAGGTTTATTTACACATTTTGTTGTGATCATAAACATAGAGGACTTTGGTGTTTTTTTTTTAATTTTAGAAATATCTTCCATTTCTTTTTTTTATTTTTATTTTTTGTCTTTATTCATTTTTTTAATATTACATTAAAAAAATATGAGGTCCCCATATACCCCCCCACCCCCCTCACCCCACTCGTCCCCCCATAACCACAACCTCCTCCATCATCACGGGACATTCATTGCACTTGGTGAATACATCTCTGAGCACCGCTGCACCTCATGGTCAGTGGTCCACACCATAGCCCACACTCTCCCACAGTCCACCCAGTGGGCCATGGCAGGACATACAATGTCCAGCATCTGTCCCTGCAGCACCACCCAGGACAACTCCAAGTCCCGAAAACGCCCCCACATCTCATCTCTTCCTCCCATTCCCCACACCCAGCAGCCACCATGGCCACTTTCTCCACACCAATGCCACACCTTCTTTGATTACTATCCATTTCCTTTTATTTCATCAAAGAGTTCTGCGTTTTTTCCCCTTTACAAATCTGTCAGCATGAAGACAGGGCCTAGTAAGTTACAGGATCCACGTCCATTGTATTTTCTCTCGAGTCACAGGTCAGAGAGTAAAAGTAGTTCTTCGTCTTTCAGGATTAGACATTCAACGAGTTCTAATAAAAAACAAGATGCGACAAAGACCAAAAAAGAAGAAAATAATAAAGAAGGAGAGAAAACAAAAAATGGAAACCAAGAGTTCTAATCAGTTCTCATAGGCAGTGAGCTCACCCCCGGGGGAGGAAGCATGAAGTTGTCTAAATCGCTGGGAATCTGCCTCTCCGCTGCACGTCCGCTGCAGTTCTCCCGTTAGCCCTAGCCGTAGCCACTGGGACATCAGATTCTTCCGGGCATCTGAGAGGGGATTCAGCGACGGGCCACAGAGAAACAACGAAGCCAGCTGTGGAAAAAGAACGTGCACCTCCAAGACAAGCTCTGACGCCACTGAAAGCAGCTTTAGTTTCCTCTCCAGGCTCAACTGATCTAGTAAGAATTTCATTTTTCGGTCAAAATTCATTTATCCACTGTAGACCCACTGGGATGATAAATGGTCGATGTACGATTTGCATCGTAGAGTCAAACATCTTCTCGACTGCTGGTAGGTCTTGTATCTATGGGTCATTCATTATTTCTCCCAGGAATTTAATAAACCGTTTTAGTGTCCTTCCTTTATTATCCACATCATGACAGGGCTCTCTTGTTTCTTGGCAGAGCTTCGTTATTTCCTCTCCATCTCTACCACAAACAGGTTCTGCCTGTATCTTTTGTCTAATAGTTTTCTTTCTTTGTCTAGAATTGATGCTGATTTTCTTTTTTTTACTTCTATCCACTTTGGGCAGGTATGTCTTGCTTGTGCCATTTTCTCCTCCAGCTCTTTCTCTATCATATCAAGTTTGCGTGTTTTTGTGTTGTTTTTTTTTTAGGTACTGGAGCCGGGAATTGAACCCAGGACCTCTTATTTGGGGAGTTGGTGCTCAACCACTGAGCCACAGCCGCTTCCCTGAGTTGGTTTTCATTTGTTTGCTTGCTGTCTGTGTTTTGGTTGATCGCTTGTTTTTTGGAGGCTCCGGGGTCGAACCCAGGACCTCCCGTGTGGGAAGCAGGTGCCCAACCACTTGAGCCACATCTGCTCCCTCGTTTCCTTTTTTAAAAAGATTTATTTAATTTATTTATTTCTCCCCACCCCCTCATTGCTTGCACTTGCCTCGTCTATTTGTTGCGTGCTCGTCTTCCTTTTAGGAGGCACGGGGAAGGGAACTGGGGACCTCCCAGGCAGGAGGGAGGCGCCTCATCGCTTGAGCCACCCCTGCTCCCTTCGTTCCTTTTATTTGAAGTATTCAAGAGTTTTTCTGTTTTTCATAACACCGTTTCCCTAGTTTTTGGTTATCCACTTCAGAATCAGCAAGCTTTAATTCATCCTTATGCGGATCTGCTAGCTCTGACAGCGGGTTCATTTTCAATTTAATTGCATCATACTCGTTTTCTGCTTCCATTTCTAAACGCTAAAGATTCTCCGTATTTTCTTTTTGCTGCTCCGTATTTTTCTCAACCAGTTCCACCTTGTTTTTACTTTCTTGAGTTTCATCCTCCACGGTGGCAATATCTACCAACTGGCGTTCCATAGTCTCAACTCCCGAATTTCAGACAGACTCTGATTTTCACTTTTACCTCTTTCTAACCTAGTCGGCACCTTCTAAGAAATTCCTCGTTGCGCTGACGATCCTCTTCGTGTAGACAAACGTCGCAGGTTGAACGTCGGGCCTTCCGGTCGCCAGCCTCGTTCTCCGAGGGGCTTCCTCCGGAACCCACACCTCCGCCGGGAACGTGGGTCTCGCCTTGTCAGATGAGTAACACGGTCCCGCCGAAACGCGGCGCGCAGCCGCCGCGGGAGCTTCCGGGCGCGCCGCGGCGGCTTCCGGTCCGCGTGACGTCGTGAGCTCCGGAATCGCGCTTGATTTCCAGCACTGTCGCTATTCCCCGTGTCATTAGGCTGCCACGGCATCATCTATTTCTAAAGCTTCAGAGGGGAGCGAGCTGACTCCGTGGCTGAGCGCCTGCTTCGCATGTACAAGGTCCTGAGTTCGAGTCCCCGTCCCTCCTAAGAAAAAAACCAACGAACTATAAAGCTCTCAGAACTGTTGTATACTTGGGTGGATAAACAGCCCTGTGTCTTACATCATGTATCGCATTCAGAAACTCAGAAACTATTATCAGGGGCCAGGGGAGTCCCTGGTGAATAAAACCTTGTGGTACTTGATGTACACTTTTTTTAAATCTGAGATTCATAGATCACACAAAACCAGTGTACTCTTTCCACAGCATGATTTTGGCGAGAACAGGCCTGTAGAAGTCTTTTGAAGCAAGCTGGGTGTCCTGGAGATGAATGACACTCCGAGAGGACCTACAGAGAAGAGGATGTGACTCAAGCAGCTGGGCTCCCGCCTACCACATGGGAGGTCCCGGGTTCGATTCCTGGTGCCTCCTAAGGAAGACGAGCAAGACAGTGAGCTGGCACAATGGACTGGCGCAGCAAGCTGACATAACAAGATGATGCGACGAGGAGACACAGCGAGGAAACACAACGAGAGACACAACAAGCAGAGAGTGGAGGTGGCTCAAGTGATTGGGTCCTTCCCTCCCCCATGGGAGGTCCTGGGTTCGGTTCCTCCTAAAAAGAAGAGGAGGAGACACAGAGAGCACAAACAGTGGGGGAGGGGGAGGGGAGAAATAAATAAATAAAGTCTCTAAAAAATAAATACTTAAAAAAGGACCTACAGATTGATAGGTAAACTGTCCTCGTCTATAAGCACCATCTACTGCTCCAAGATGAGCTGGAACTTGAGGGCCAAATCTTTTTAGCTGATCAATTTTACTTTCTTTTTTTTTTAAAGTTTTCTCTTTTAAAAAGATGTATTTGTTTCTCTCCCCTTCCCCCCGTTGTCTGCTCTCTGTGTGCATTCGCTGTGTGTTCTTCTGCATCCGCTTGCACTATCCAGCAGCCCTGGGAAACTGCGTCTCTTTTTTGTTGTTGTTGCATCATCTCGCTGCATCAGCTCTCCGTGTGTGCAGCGCCACTCCTGGGCGGGCTGCACTCCTTGCGCGTGGGGCTTCCCTACGCGGGGACACCCCTGCGGGGCACAGCACTCCTTCCATACATCAGCACTGCCCGTGGGCCAGCTCCACACGGGTCAGGAGGCCCTGGCCCTCCCATGGGGTAGGCAGATGCTCTATCCGTTGAGTCAAATCTGCTTTCCCCTGTAGGGTCTTTATTCTTTATTCTCTCTTATAACCATGAATTTTTTTCCTTTTTTTTTTTTTTTTACTCAGGTTCCAAAGTTACTTTTTTTTCAGTTCTTCAATTATTTTTTCCCCCACATCTTTTTTTTTTTTTAAAGCAGTTTTATTGAGATATATTCAAATCCTGTTCAATCTATCCAGAGTGTATAACCAATGGCTTTTAGTATAATCACAATATTGTGCCTATAGCACCACAAAAAAATTTTAGAGCAATTTCATTACTCCAAAACAAAAAACCCCACACCTCTTAGCAGTCACCTCTCCATCCCTCTATCCTTCCCCAGCCCTACGTAGCCAGTAATCTAATTCTATCTTTATAAATTGATTTTTATTTACATTTTATTTAAATGGAATCATGCAATACACAATAATTTGTGTCTGGTTTCTTTCACTTAGCATGTTTTAAAAAATATTTTGTTTACTTATTTGTTTACTTAGTCCTTTGTAGCTGGAAGTAACCCAAGAGGATTTGGTTTCTTTTCTCCCTTCCCCCCTCTCCCCTGCAGTGTTTGCTGTCTGTGTGCATTCACTGTGTGGTCTTCTCTATCTGTTTTTCTTTTGTCTTCTCTTCTCGTCTTTCTCCTCTAAGATTCACTGGGATTCGATCCTGGAGACCTCTGTGGGGAGAGAGGTTCCCTGTCAGTTGCGCCACCTCAGTTCCTGGTCTCTGCTGCGCTTCACCTGGACTCTCCCCTCGTCTCTCTTTGTTGCGTCATCCTCTTGCTGCGTGGCTCCCCTGCATGGGCGCTGGCTCAGCACGCGGGCACTCAGCTTGCCAAGCGAGCACTGGGCTCGCCACGTCGGCACACTTTTTTTTTTAACCAGAGGCCCCAGGGATGGAGCCCGGGTCCCCCCATGCGGTAGAGGAGCCCAATCACTTGAGCCACATCCGCTTCCACTCAGCATGTTTTTTGTTTTTGTTTTTGTTTTTGCTGAGGTTCCAGAGATTGATCGGTGCTTTTTTTTCCTTTAAGATTTAGTTTATTTATTTCTCCCCACCCCCTTGTTGTTTGCATTTGCCGTGTCCGTCGTGTGCTCGTCGTCTTTTCCGGAGGCAGCGGGAACTGAACCCAGGACCTCCCGTGCGGGAGGCAGGCGCTCGATCACTTGAGCCACATCTGCTCCCATAAAATGTCAATGGTGGGGAAAACGGGCGCAGAGGGTGGTGGGTGGTAAAGATGGGACCTTGGTAGTTTCTGCTTGTGCACCTACAACTGCTCTTTAAAAATCAATGAAAATAAACAAGAAAGAAAGAACACAGGTCCCTCCCGCTACCTGCGGGAGAAATGCAGGCTGCCGCTGGCCCAGGTCATAGCCCTTTCAGCTTGCTAAAGGCTGCCGAGGCGACATACCAGGAATGGGTGGGCTTCTACAATGGGGATGTATTAGTTCATTAATTTTTGTTTTGTATTTTTTATTGTCTTTTTTTAAAAAAGATAAATAGATCACAAAAAACGTTACATTAAAAAACATGAGGTTCCCATAAACCCCACCCCCACTCCTCCCAGGTCAACAACCTCTTTCGTCATCGTGGCACATTCACTGCATTTGGTGGATACACCCTGGAGCAGTGCCACGCTGCACGGACCGCAGTTCACACTGTAGCTCACGCTCTCCCCCAGGCCATCCAGAGGGTTATGGCAGGATATTCAATGTTCTGGCATCTGTCCCTGCAATGTCATTCAGGACAGCTCCAAGTCCTGAAAATGCCCCACATCACACCTCTTCTTCCCTCTCCCTGCCCTCAGCAGCCACCATGGCCACTTTCTCCCCATCAATGCGACAATTTCTTCCATTACTAGTCACAACAGTTCCATAGTAGTCCACTCCAATCCATACTCTATTCCTCCATCCTGTGGACCCCGGGATGGTGACGTCCCCTCCACCTCTAACTCGAGAGGGGCCTTAGATCCCTCATGGCTGATGGACGGGATTCTCCTGCTTGCAGTTGGAGGCACCCCCGGTTCCCTGGTGGGATGGTTGACCATCTTCACCTCCCGGATAGCTGACCCAGGTAAGTCCAATGAACCGGGGAGCAAGAGTCGCAACTGTGCTGAGGCTCAAGGCCGAGCTGACACAGGGCCAGGCCAGAGAGTCAAGTCCTGAGCATACACCAGCCCCAGGTCCAGTAAAACTGACAGAAGAGGCAGATGTGGAGAGGTCAATCCGAGTCCAACTCATCGCAATCAGGAGCACAGATTCCAAAGCGGGGCCCATTGACAAGGCAAGGATGCATTAATTTAAGAGCTTACAGTTCTGAGGCCGTAAAAGTGTCCAGATCAAGGCTTTCCCGCCCCCTCGAGGGCCTGTGGACCAGCCCGCGTCCCTGCCAGCAGTGCTCGGTGCCCGCTCCCCACACCCGCCCTCACCTCCCCCGCGGTTCAAGTCTGAAGATGATGGCTATGTGGACCGTTCTGCACCGCCTGCCTAGCTGAAGAAGCAGTTGGAGGGGAGGGTTGAGCGCCTGCCTCCCATGGACAAGGCTATCTCCTAAAAAAATACAAAGAAGTAGCTGGAAAAATCTTGGGAGAGCTCCAGTGCTTGTTGCCCTAACACTGACGGGAGGCGGAATGAAATACGAAGATGAGGAACTGTTCATAAGACCAAGCAGGAAGCAGACTTGGCTCAATGGATAGAGCATCTGCCTACCACATGGGAGGTCCAGGGTTCAAACCCTGGGCCTCCTGACCCGTGTGGTGAGCTGGCCCATGCACAGTGC
Source organism: Dasypus novemcinctus (assembly GCF_030445035.2). Taxonomy (NCBI): domain Eukaryota; kingdom Metazoa; phylum Chordata; class Mammalia; order Cingulata; family Dasypodidae; genus Dasypus; species Dasypus novemcinctus. The sequence continues at coordinate 80,575,569 of NC_080691.1, read as the reverse complement.
TGATGTGCGCAAGGAGTGCCCTGCCACGCAGGGGTGTCCCCGCGTAGGGGAGCCCCACGCGCAAGGAGTGCGCCCCGTAAGGAGAGCCACCCAGCATGAAAGAAAGTGCAGCCTGCCCAGGAATGGCGCCGCACACACTTCCCGTGCCCCTGAAGACAACAGAAGCGGACAAAGAAACAAGACGCAGCAAATAGACACGGAGAACAGACAACCCGGGGGGGGGGGGCGGGGTTTAAATAATATAAATAAATCTTTAAAAAATAAAAAAATTAAAAAAAATAAAGGTTTTGACAAAATGTATAATGGCCTGTATCTGTCATTGCAGTGTCATGCAGGACAATTCCAATGTCCCCCAAATGCCCCAGGTTACCCCTATTCTTCCCTCGCCCTCCCCTCAGGACCTCTGGTGCCACTGCCTTCATTTATTTTTTTGATTTTTAAAAAATTAATAGATCACAAGGAAACCGCTGCCTTTATATCAGTGTTACAAGTTCTTCCATTGGTAGACTAATAGTAAGTCTATAACAGAATAATAAGTCTATTTTAGTCCATAGTTGCACTACCCTCGCAAGTCCGTTCCTTCCTTAATTTTGAGGAGTTTTAGATGATGCTGCCCACTCTGCCCCAGATTGAGAGGGGGCTTAGATCCCATGGGGCAGACGGATGGAACTGTCTCGCTTGCAGTTGTAGATACTCTCTGCTTCTTGGGATGGGCGTTGTCCATCATCATCCTTTTGTTAGGTGTCCCAGGTGAGTCCGATGAGCTGGAGAGAAGGTGTCGGCTGCAACTCTGTTGAGATTCAGGAGTCAACCGGCATATGAACAGCCAGAAGATTTAAGTCTCTGGAACATATACTTAATGGGTAGAGTGCTAATTACAGGTTCAAATAAAAGCAGCAGAAGAATGACGTATAGGAAAATTATAGATGCGTCTAACTCTTGATACATTGGGGAGATGTTATTATCTATTCCAAGGTAAGGCCGATGGACAAGGTGCCACTTTCCTGGAATTGTCCGCCCTGCCTATCTTGTCTGATGTCTCTAGAGCCCTGAGGAGCACCTCCTGCTCGAGGCACTGGTTACTCTGGCAGTTGGTGAGATCTTCCTGAGATGTGCATAAGCATAACCCCTGGAATGACCTCCTGACTCACTTTGAAATCTCTTAGCCATAAAAACTCATTCATATTCAATATTTCCCCTTTTTGGTCTAGGTCTGCGATGGTTATGCTATTGTGTCAAATCGGCCAGGAATTGTGCCCAGTTGTTTGGTCAAGCAAGCACTGGGCTAACTGTACTACAAGGGCATTTATGGACTTTACTCACATTGACTTCACTGCAGTGGTCAATCACAGATAGCTGATTACAATTACATCAATCAGGGAAATTGCCATGAGCAATGAGTGATGCTTAACCCAATCAGCTGAATGCCTTAAAAGGGGAAGTGACCCAGCATTGAGAGAGAATTTCCCAGCTTGTCTTTGGACAGCCAACATCTCCCAGAACTCGTCAAGAACCTTCACTGGACTTGCATTGCAGCCCCTGGTTGTGGCCTTTCTGTGGAACCTGGACTTGTGCATCCCCACAGCTGTGTGAGAGACTCTTACAGAATCTCATGCCACGGACAGATATCTCTTGTTGATTCTGTTTCTCCAGAGAACCCTGACTAATACAAGGTCTTTATCCAAATGCATCACTAGTTGGCACTTGGTAAAAATCCCTCAGTGCCAGGGAGGCTTATCCCCAGGAGTCATGTCCCATGCTGGGGGGAAGGTAATGCATTTATATGCTGAGTTTGGCTAAGAGAGAGGCTGCATTTGAGCAACGAAGAGGCTTTCAGGAGGAGGCGGAGCAAGATGGCATCTGAGTGAGTGCACTTCATAATCTCTCCTGCAAAGAAGCAGCTGAGCAGGGTCAAAGTCCTACTGGACCAGGCTGTTTCGGGGGTTTGCAGGGCAGGAGGTGTCTAGACGTTGATTTGGTGACACAGTGACAGAACAGGTGCTTGCAAGAAGTAGAATTTTGGGTTTCTGACACGGAGGTCAGAAGTTGTGGGTGGCTTCTTTGGAGCTGGTGTTTCTGCGTGATGGAATTGGACTCAGAGGGGATCTCTTTTCACAAGACTTGCATGCTACTTTATTGGAATTGTAGTTGGTGCTGGGTTTAAGATATATGTAGGGGATTTGAATCTCTGGACTGATAATATGACACCCAGGCCCAGAGCCTCAACAGACTTCAGCTCCTACACTTTGATTTATTGGACTTACTCCACTCAGCTAACATGGAGTTGAAGAAGGTCAACCACCACAACATGGAGCCTAGAGTGTCTACAACTGGAAGCGGGAGGAGTGCATCCAGTACCCATATGGAATCTAAGCCCTCACTTGACATAGATGTGCAATGGACACAACCAATCCAATGTCCACAGAGAAAATGTGGAATGGGTGTGGGAACGGTAGCCATGGTGGCTGCTGGGTGTGGGGAACGGGAGGAAGAGATGAGATGTGGAGGCGTTTTCGGGACGTGGAGTTGTCCTGGATAGTGCTTCACGGACAATTACGGGACATTATAGATCCCCCCAGGGCCCAATGGATGGAACGTAAGAGAGTCTGGGCTATGATGTGGACCATTGACTATGGGGTGCAGTGATGCTCAGAGATGAACTTACCAGGTGCAATGGATGTGTCACGATGATGGGAGAGAGTGTTGCTGTGGGGGGAGTGGGGGGCGGGGGCGGTGGGGTTGAATGGGACCTCATATTTTTCATAATGTAATTTAAAAAAAATAAATAAATAATTAAAAAAAAAAAAAGAAAGTGCTGCAGGAAGTTAAAAAAAAAAAAAAAGAAGTTGTGGGTGGGACCCTTCCCCCTAGGGCTGGCGACTGCGGCGATTCCGAAACCGTTGGTTGAGGGCTGGCACTCCCAAACCCCGTGTTTACCAGATGCATGGTTCTCAGGTCCATATCCCCTAAGCCCCTGCAGCCCACACTCCACAGACTTACATACCTTGGGTCCACAATATCCCCAACTTCCCATTCCCAAATCCAATGCACCCTGAGGCCTGTCTGAGGTCCGTGATTACCCAAGCCCTCTGCTTTTTTTTCGAGCTTGGAGGAACGTACCAGCTGACTTGGGGAGAGCCTGGGAAGAAAGAAGAGGCAAATCTGCTCAGAAAGTTTATGTAAAAACAACAACTAATTAAACCCCAAGACTAGACAAAGAAGCTAAGGAACTGATTAAACCTGTCAAGATAAAATGATGACCAGACAGCAACAAAAAACTACAAACCAAACCAATAATCAGGAAAACATGGCCCAATCCAGTGAACAAACTAAAAACCAGGAAAAGGAGCAGAACATCAAACAAGTAATTAAAACTCTCAAAACATATATTAGCAACCAATTGAATTAAGTAAAGGAAGAGATTAAGAATATGAAGAAAACACTTGGAGAGAATACAGAAGAAATTGCAATCATACTCAAAAAGATAATGGATATGATGGTAATGAAAGCACAATTCAAGAAATAAAAAATACACTCTCAGCAATAACAGCAGATTAGAAGAGGCAGAGCAGAGAATTAGTGATGTGGAAGACAGTACATGTGAAATCAAACAGATAGTAGAACTGATAGATAAAAAGAAAAAATCCAGCTGGGACTTAGGAACCTGAATGACAATGCAAAACACACAAACATATGCATTATAGGCATCCCAGAAGGAGAAGAGATGGGAAAGGGGTCGGAAGGGGTGTTGGAGGAAATAATGGCTAAAATTTCCCAAATCTACTGAGGGAGATAGATGTACATGTCCAGGAAGCACAACGCACCCCAACAGCATAAATCCCAACAGGCCTATCCCAAGACATATACTTGTCAAATTATTTAATGCTCAAGACAAAGAGAAAATTCTAAAAGCAGCAAGAGAAAAGAGAACCATCACATACAAAGGAGGCTCCATAAGATTAAGTACTAATTTCTCTCCTGAAACCATGGAGGCAAGAAGGCAGTGGTATGACATAGTCAAGGTACTAAAAGAAAAAAAATTCCAACCAAGAATACTCTATCCAGCTAAGCTAGCATTCAAAAATGATGGAGAGTTCAAAATATTCACAGATAAACAAAAACTAAGAGAGTATGCCAACAAGAAACCTGCCCTTCAAGAAATACTAAGGGGCGTTCTTCAGGAAGAAAGGAAAAAACAGGAGAGGCAGAGTTGGAGGAGAGTGTAAGAGCAACTAAAAAGACAGAAAGATAAGAAGAAAACAAACGAAATATGACAAACACAAGTCCAAAGAAAATATGGCTAATATAAATAATTCCTTGAAAGTAATAACACTGAATGTCAATGGATTAAATTCACCTGTCAAAAGATGCAGAGTGGAAGATTGGATAAGGAAATATGACCCATCTATATGCTGTCTACAAGAGACACATCTTAGACCTAGGGATTCAAGAAGGCTGAAAGTGAATGGTTGGAAAACAATCTTACAAGCAAACAATAACTAAAAAAGGGCAGGAGTAGCTATATTAATATCAGACAAAATAGACTTTAAATGCAAAACAATTGTGAGACAAAGATGGACACTACATATTAGTGAAAGGATAATCTTTCAAGAATAATAAACAATCATAAACATTTATGCTCCTAACAAGGGCACCTCCAAAGACGTAAGGTAAACACTGGAAAAACTAAGTGAAAGAATAGATGCCTCTACAATTATAGTGAGGGAATTTAATACACCACTATCAACTTGGACAGAACATCTCAAAAGAGAATCAATAAAGAAACAAAAACTTTGGACAGTACATTAAAGGAACTAGGCTTAATAGAGAAATACAGAACATTACACCCAAATACAGCAGGATATACATTTTTCTCAAGTGCACATTGATCATTCTCCAAGATAGACCGTATGCTAGGCCACAAAGAAAGTCTCAATGAATCCAGAAAGATCGAAATCATACAAAATAATTTCTCTGACCACAGTGGAGTGAAGCTGGAAATCTGCAAGGGCCAGAGGCCCAGATTTTGAACCAAGATATGGAAACTAAACAGCATACTCTTAGAAAAACAGTGGGTCAAGGAGGAAATCTCAAAAGAAATTAATAACTACCTTGAAACTAATGAAAATGATAACACAATATACCAAAACTTATGGGATGCAGCAAAGGCAGTACTGAGAGGGAAATTTATAGCCATAAATTCATACATCAAAAAAGAAGAAAGAGCAAAAATTGAAGAACTAACTGCACATTTGGAGGAATTAGTAAAAAACAACAAAGTAACCCCATAGGAAGAAGAAAGAAAGAAATAACAAAGATAAGAGAGGCACTAAATGAAATAGAAAATAAGAAAGCACTTGAAAAGGTAAACAAAACCAAGAGCTGGTTCTTTGAGAAGATCAATAAAATTGACAAACCCTTAGCTAGACTAACAAAGAAAAAAAAGAGAGAAGATGCAAATACACAAAATAAGAAATGAGAAAGGAGATATCACCACTGACCCCACAGAAATAAAGACTATCATAAGAGGATACTTTGAAAAACTACATTCCATCAAGAAGGACAATTTATTTTTTAAAAAGATTTATTTATTTATTTATTTATTTATTTATTTCCCTCCCCTCCCCCCACCCCAGCTGTCTGTTCTCTGTGTCTATTTGCTGCGTCTTGTAAGAAGGACAATTTAGAGGAAATGGACAAATTCCTAGAAACACATAAGCAGCCTATATTGACGAAAGAAGAAACTGAAGTTCTCAACAAACCAATCATAAGAGAAGAGATAGAATCAGTCATTAAAAACCTTCCAACTAAGAAGAGCCCTGGGCCAGATGGCTTCACAGGTGGATGCTACAAAACATTCCGGAAAGAACTGACACCAATCCTGCTGAAACTCTTCCAAAAAATCGAAACAGAAGGAACATTGCCTAACTTATTCTATGACGCCAACATTACCCTAGTACCAAAGCCAAACAAAGACACCACAAGAAAGGAAAATTACAGATGAATTTCTCTAATGAACCTAGACGCAAAAATCCTCAACAAAATACTTGCTAATCGTATTCAACAACACATTAGACAAATTATACACCACGACCAAGTGGGATTCATTCCAGGTATGCAAGGATGGTTCAACATAAGAAAAGCAATCAATGTAATATACTATACAAACAGATTGAAGGGAAAAAATCACATGATCTTATCTATAGATGCAGAAAAAGCATTTGACAAAATACGACACCCTTTCTTGATAAAAACACTGCAAAAGATCGGAATACAAGGAAATTTTATGAACATGATAAAGGGTATATATGAAAAACCCACAACCAACGTCATTTACAATGGTGAAATCCTGAAATCTTTCCCTCTAAGATCAGGAACAAGACAAGGATGCCCACTATCACCCCTTCTATTTAACATTGTCTTAGAAGTACTTGCTCGAGCACTGAGGCAAGAACCAGATATAAAAGGCATCCAAATTTGAAAGGAAGAAGTCAAAACTTCATTATTTGCAGATGACATGATCCTATACATCAAAAACTCTGAGAAGTCTACAAGAAAGCTTCTAGAATTCATAAATGGGTTCACTAAAGTTGCAGGTTATAAGTACAATGCGCAAAAATCAGTAGCATTTCTGTACACCAATAATGAGCAATCTCAGGAGGAAATCAAGAAACAAATACGATTGGCGGTGGACTTGGCCCAGTGGTTAGGGTGTCCGTCTACCACATGGGAGGTACACGGTTCAAACCCCGGGCCTCCTTGACCCGTGTGCAGCTGACCCATGCGGAATGCTGATGTGCACAAGGAGTGCCCCGCCATGCAGGGATGTCCCCCGTGTAGGGGAGCCCCATGCACAAAGAGTGCGCCCTCTAAGGATAGCCACCCAGTGCAAAAGAAAGTGCAGCCTGCTCAGGAATGGCGCTGCCCACATGGAAAGCTGACACAACAAGATGACGCAACAAAAAGAAACAGAGATTCCCGTGCCGCTGACAACAACAGAAGCCGACAAAGAATACGCAGCAAATAGACACAGAGAACAGACAACTGGGGTAGGGGGGAGGGGAGAGAAATAAATAAATAAATAAATCTTTTAAAAAATGTTAATGGGGAAAATTTTATTAACAAAAAAGAAACAAATACAATTTACAGTAGTAAATTTAAAAAATCAAATACCTAGCAATAAACTTAACTAAAGACGTAAAAAACTTATACACTGAGAACTATACAAGACTGTTCAAGGAAATCAAAGAAGACCTAAATAAATGGAAGAATATTCCCTGTTCATGGATAGGAAGACTAACTATTATTAAGATGTCTATCCTACCAAAACTGATCTACACATTCAATGCAATCCCAATAAAAATCAGCACAGCATTCTTTAAAGAACTAGAAAAACTAGCTATGAAATTTATTTGGAAAGGAAAGAGGCCCCAAACAGCCAAAGACATATTGAAAAAAAAAATTAAATTGGAGGAATCACGCTACCTGACTTCAAAACATACTACAAAGATACAGTAGTGAAAACAGCATGGTATTGGCACAAGAATAGACACACTGACCAAGGGAACCAAATTGACAGTTCTGATATAGACCCTCATATATACAGTCATACAATATTCGATAAGGCCACCAAACCCTCTCAACTGGGAAAGAATGGCCTCTTCAACAAATGGTGCCTGGAGAACTGGATACCCATATGTAAAAGAATGAAAGAAGATTATCAATTCACACCTTATATAAAAATCAACTCAAGTTGGATCGAAGACCTAAATATAAGAGCCAAGACCAATAAAGACCTTGGAAAGCAGTGTAGGGAAGCATCTACAGGACCTTGTAATAGGAAATGGCTTCATGAACTTCACACCCAAAGCACGAGCAGCAAAACAACAAATAGATAAATGGGACTTCCTCAAAATTAAAGCCTTCTGCACCTCAAAGGAGTTTGTCAAGAAAGTAAAAAGGGAACCCACACAATGGGAGAAAATATTTGGTAACCATATATCTGATAGGAGACTTATATCCTGCGTATATAAAGAACTCCTATATCTTGAAAATAAAAAGACAAACAACCCATTTAAAAAATGGGAAAAAAATTTAAACAGACACTTCTCCAAAGAAGAAATACAAATGGCTAAAAAGCACATGAAAAAATGCTCCAAATCTGTAGCTATTAGGGAAATACAAATCAAAGCTACAACGAGATACCCTCTTACTCCCATAATATTGGCAGCTATGAAAAAAACAGTAGATTACCAATGCTGGAGAGGATGTGGAGGAATGGGAACACTCATGCACTGCTGGTGGGAATGCAGAAGGATCCAGCCATTCTGGAAGACAGTTTGGCGGTTTCTCAAAAAACTAGCTATAGATTTGCCACATGACACAGCAATTCCACTGCTGGGTATATACCCAGTAGAACTGAAAACCAGGACACAAACCGATATATGCACACCAATGTTCATAGCAGCATTGTTCACTATCGCCAAAAGTTGGAATCAACCCAAATGCCCGTCAACAGATGAATGGATCAATAAAATGTGGTATATACACACAATGGAATACTACTCAGAATTAAGAACGAATACACTACAAACACACGTGATAACATGGATGAATCTTGAGAACCTTACGTTGAGTGAAGCAACCCAGGCATTGAAGGACAAATACTACATGACCTCACTGATATGAAATAAGTAAACCAAGCTGCCTCAGAGAGCTAGAGACTGGATGATAGGCTTACAGGAAATCGGGGGGTAGAGGAAGGATGTAAGCTGACACCTACCTGGGTGAAATCTATGATAAGCTGGAGGTAAGTATTCGTACAGGGAAGGGATAAAATGGGGGCATACGGGTACCTTTGGGGGGGGCTTTGCAGGCTTGAGGGGGGCTAGGGATGGGCGGATGGGTAATATTGCCCAAGAAATTGTGGGGAGGGTGGGGCAACATATGAACATAGGAGATTGTCAGGTATGTGGTTGAGAGTATAATGCTGAGAAAACTTTTTCAAAACTATAATAAGGAAGGTTACCTGTTTAAGATGCTTAAAGGGTCAACTAGAAAATGACCTTGAATTAAAGATTCAATGCGGAACAGCAGAATATACCTGTCTACATATAATAACATGACTTCGGGAAGCGGTTTGACCTAATGTAAGGGGGAAATGGAAAGGAGAAATGAGATTATAAGGCTGTGAGTCTCTAAAAAAGAGTCTGGAGGTTGTCAGAAGGAATACCCCTATGTACAACTGAACAGAGTCTAAGAGACAGATAAGGTAGATACAACCCCAGGTATTGGTTCTTTTGAGGGATAAAGAGACCCACGGGTTCTATGGTCATGGCAGAAGGGGTTCACTGCCATGACAGATGGCCCTTCTTTGGAGCTGGTGTTTCTGCATGATGGAAATAGACTCAGAGGGGATCTCTTTTCACAAGACTTGCATGCTACTTTATTGGAATTGTAGTTGGTGCTGGGTTTAAGATATATGTAGGGGATTTGAATCTCTGGACTGATAATATGACACCCAGGCCCAGAGCCTCAACAGACTTCAGCTCCTACACTTTGACTTATTGGACTTACTCCACTCAGCTAACATGGAGTTGAAGAAGGTCAACCACCACAACATGGAGCCTAGAGTGTCTACAACTAGAAGCGGGAAGAGTGCATCCAGTACCCATGTGCAATCTAAGCCCTCACTTGACATAGGTGTGCAATGGACACAACCAATCAAATGTCCACAGAGAAAATGTGGAATGGGTGTGGGAACGGTAGCCATGGGGGCTGTTGGGTGTGGGGAACGGGAGGAAGAGATGAGATGTGGAGGCGTTTTCGGGACGTGGAGTTGTCCTGGATAGTGCTTCACGGACAATTACGGGACACTGTAGATCCCCCCAGGGCCCACTGGATGGAACGTGAGAGAGTCTGGGCTATGATGTGGACCATTGACTATGGGGTGCAGTGATGCTCAGAGATGAACTTACCAGGTGCAATGGATGTATCACGATGATGGGAGAGAGTGTTGCTGTGGGGGGAGTGGGGGGCGGGGGCGGTGGGGTTGAATGGGACCTCATATATTTTTTTTAATGTAATTTAAAAAAACAATAATAAATAAATATTAAAAAAAAAAAAAAAATAAGATGCTTAAAGGGGAGAATCTGACACAGGACAGGCTCCTAGAGAATATGTGAATGCCCATTTTGTCATAGTGGGTTATATCATTGGGCGGAGACCCATACAATGAGAGTGGAGGTATACCCACATCCTGGGGAGGACTGATGTTCTCAAACAGAGGGAATTTTATCTCTTGAGAGAAATGGTGTCTCCCAGTGGGTTAGGGCAGTCAAGCATGTCAAGCCCTCAACATTGCTACAAGTGTCTCTGAACATGGCCCTTCAACCAATGAAGACTGATTGTCACGTGGGCCCTGAGGGGAAGGGGAAAGAGGTACTGAATAGATGGAATCAGTGCAACTGTGGGGCAATGGAAGTGTTCCACAAGATCATGCAATGATGGATATAGGACAAGTTAAATTACACCAAAAATGTATAGGGGCCTATAGGCTAAAGTGTAAATCATAATGTAAAACATAAGATAAGTAAAAATTTAGAAAACTGTATAGCCTAAAGTATAAACCATAATGTAAACCCAAGTGTAACCTTGTTTGAAAGCTATTGTCTCAATATCTTTACATCAGTTGCAGTAAATATAGTATGAACATGTAAAAAGATTATTGCTGGGGAAGGGTCAAAGTGTCTTATGTTGGATATGTGGGCATACCATATATTGTATATGTGAATTACTGTGATCTAAAACTTTTGTGGGGAAGCAGACTTGGCCCAGTGGTTAGGGCATCCGTCTACCACATGGGAGGTCCGCGTTTCAAACCCTGGGCCTCCTTGACCCGTGTGGAGCTGGCCCATGCGTAATGCTGATGCATGCTAGGAGTACCGTGCCACCCAGGGGTGTCCCCGTGCAGGGGAGCCCCATGCCCAAAGAGTGTGTCCCGTAAGGAGAGCTGCCCAGCGCAAAAGAAAGTGCAGCCTGCCCAGGAATGGCGCCGCACACACGGAGAGCTGACACAGCAAGATGACGCAACAAAAAGAAACACAGATTCCCGTGCCACTGACAACAACAGAAGTGGACAAAGAAGATGCAGCAAATGGACACAGAGAACAGACAACTGGGGCGGGGGGAGAAGGGGAGAGAAATAAATAACTAAATATTTTTTAAAAATAAAAAATAAAAAAATAAAAATTTTTGAAGATAAGCTTACTAATTAGAAAAAAAAAGTAAAAGGAAGGACGTAGACACTGAGGAAGAGATGGAAGAAGTTGCCTTGCCAATGTGCATACAGGGCAACACTTATTACATTGATGGAAGGCAAAACATCAAAAACAAAGCTTTTTAATCTTTAAATGTTTTGATACCCCAATTTATTTTTACCTTAATTTTTCTAAATTAATATGTATTCTACATTTAACCTTTAAACCCATCACTATATTCCATTTTACTATTAATGGAACCTGGCAATATATGGGGCTTCATTTTCAAAGAAGTTTTGGATCACAGAGAGGTTCACCAATGGCAGGGGAGGAATACTGATGTGGGATGTTATTGATAGAGGGCACATGGTTGGGAGGGAGTTCTTCAGGGCATAGATACAGGGGACATAAAAATGTTTGGATATTTTCATAGTGGTTACAGTTAAAAATGACAACTGAGGGAGTGCTGAGTTCCTAGCCAGGGGAGCTCTATCACATTCCCTAATGGAACAGCAACAATCCCCCGAGAGCAATGGCAAAGACCAAAAAAGAAGGATGGTCCAACAATGAGCCCTTAATACTAATGACTATGCTTGTGAGCCTGTGCACCTGAAAGAAGAACTAGGCCTAGAGCTGCAGGGAGCCTAAGAATTAGCTCCTGAGAGCCTCCATGTTGCTCAAATGTGGCCAGTCTCTAAGCCAAACTCAGCATGTAAATGCATTGCTTTCCCCGCAGCATGGGACATGACTCCTGGGGATGAGCCTCCCTGGTGCCAAGGGATTACTACCAAGTACCAGCTGATGATGTAATTAGAAAACAACCTTGAATAAAAGAGTCAACTCAGACCAGCAGAATATCTCAGCCTACATGTAATATCAGGAGTTAAAAATGCTTTTTGACCTTGAATAAAAGGGGGAAATGGAAAGGACAAATGAGTTTATATGGCCATGAGTCTCCAAAAAAGAGCCAGGAGGTCATCAGAGGGATCACCCTTATGCACATCTCAGCAGAGTCCCAGAGACAGCTAAAGTAGATACAACCCCAGGTATTGGTTCTTCTGAGGGCTACAGAGACCCACAGGTTCTATGGCCATGGCAGATGGAGTTCAGTGCCATGTCAGTTGGCCCTACTTTGGAGTTTGTGTTCCTGAGTGTGATACAGTTGGACTCAGATGTGATCTTTGTTCACAAGCCTCTCCTGTTACTTTTATCGGACCTGTAGTTGGCGCTGGGGTTTAGTGTATACTCAGGGGACCTGAATCTCTGGATTCATGTACCAGCTGGGGCTTGAGCCTCAACAGACTTGCAACTCCTACCCTCTGGTTTATTGGACTTAGCCAGCTAACATGGAGGTGAAGAAGGTCAACCACCACACCAGGGAGTCAAGAGTGCCTACAGCTGAAAGCAGGAGAATTGCATCCAGCATGCATGTGGAATCTAAGCCCCCTCTCGATACAGATGTGGAGTGAACATAACCATTCCAGCATCCACAGGATGGAGGAATAGAGTATGGATTAGAGAGGACTTAATGATATTTTCTATTCATGTACTAATGTGATTAGTAATGCAAGTAAATGTAGCACTGAGATGGAGAAAGTGGCCATGGTAGCTGCTGAGGGTAGGGAATGGGAAGAAGAGATGTGATGTGGGGGCATTTTCAGGACTTGGAGTTGTCCTGGGTGTTACTGCAGGGACAGTTACTGGACATTGTGTGTCCTCCCATGGCCCACTGGGTGGCCTGGGGGAGAGTGTAAACTATAATGTGGACCAGTGACCATGAGGTGCAGCAGTGCTCAGAGATGTATTCACCAAGTGCAATGAGTGTCCCATGATGATGGAGGAGGCTGTTGTTATGGGAGGAGTGGGGTGAGGGACGTGGGGGGTATATGCGGACCTCATATTTTTTTTAATGTAACATTAAAAAAAATAAAGAAAGGGAAAAAAAAGAGGTTTTCAGGAGGTACTGCTCAGGCAATATATATTACTAGGCTAAGTTTCAATTTCACAAGAACAAGTATCTATATCAAGGACCTGGCGTATTGGTCTGTCCTCCTTTGCTAAGCACTGACTGTACTCTAGAGATTCTTGCCACTCTATGAGAGAATGTAGCAGGACTCCCCAGGACGGGAGTTCAGTATTCCATCGGCTATTGTGTGGGCATCCACATACTGAGACGATGCCCCATGACCACATGAACGCATCGCATTCCGTGAGGCATGTCCCTGGGGCCCCCTCCCCACCACTGACGCCCTGCACCAGGAGCCCACAGGACTGTTGACAAGCAGCTTTACATGCCACAGGTCTGATGAAATTGCAACCTCTGTGGGTTACAATCAGCCTATTAGGACACTTAGCAAAAACAGTCTTGCTGGTCAACTCTTTAAATGGGCTTATCATTTGTAACAATTGACCCTTCCTGAAATCACATAGTATCTAGTTATAGCTTCTTTTAATCTATTCCCATGCCAGAGTCTTGTCAATATATAAGAAATTTAGAGAGATTAGGTGCCAAAATACTCAGCACAACACTTGTATGTGTTTAGTATCATACGGAACTTAAAATCCCAGGAACGTACCCTAGACCTTATGTGGTTTATTCCTTCAGTCATTTCAAACGTTGAGAGTGGGGCCTATATGATTATTTGCCTGTTCACTTTATGTTTACTTCTCCCACATTTGTGCCAGTACACATCAGGTTTGTGCCACCATTGTGTTTGTTGGATTTTTTTTACCAAGTTTTATGGTGATTTTTTTTTTTTACTTTTAAAAAAATTTATTGAAGTATATCACTCATACATAAACATACATAAACAATAAGGAAGTAGTAATAGTTGTGAACTTATAAAACACAAATACATATATGCAGGGACATCATACCTCACCCTAACACCAATACCTTGATTATTGTGAAACATTTCTAATTAATGATGAAAAAGCATCCTACAAATATTACTACTAACCAAATGATCTTATATTTGGTTTGTTTTTCCAGTGATTTTTAAAAATATAGTAAACCTTATTTTTAAAGGGGTTTTAGATTACAGAAAAGTTACATTGCAAGTATAAGGGGCATTCCCCCCTCCTCCCCTATTAATAACATCTTCCAGTTGATTGGTGCATTTGTTACAACTGATGGACACATATTGAAGCATTGTACTAACCAAGCTCTGTAGTTTACATTGTGGTTTGTATTTAATTCCAATGCCAAAAAAATGCCCCCTCTTCCACCTATTATTTGCCTCCCCTTCCCTCAGAACCTCTGTTTATCTACTTTTATATAAATATTACATATTCTTACATTGCTATGATATTAATACATTTACTTTGTCCATCATCGCATTCCACCCTTATGGTGTCCATCATCGCATTCCACCTCATTATGGTGATTATTTGAAGTCCATCTATAAATCTCATTTTGTGAGGAGAAAACCTCCATTCTTTGAAAAACTTTCATTGCACAGAAGCACATGTGTCTTCAATGTCTCCAAACGAAAAAGCATTACAGTAAATTTAATGTTTGCACTTTGGGGTGCAACTTAACAGGGACTGCCTGACATATGGATGGGAAGGAGCTATTAGATATTTTTAGTAAAGCATTGCTTTCGCCTTGTGCAGAACACGTAGAATGTGCTCTTTAATTTAGTATATTTTAAAAGGTAGAGATGCTTTGTTATGGGAGCTACAATCATTGTTAATCGTAACATTTCTTTTCTTATATCCGTTGGAAATTGTTTACCAACTATTATTTTTGTCTGAAGTGTGATGTTTTCCTTCTCTTCCCAACCTCTTGCAAAGAAAAGTTTTCTGCTGAAAAATTCAACAGACATCTAATATTTTATATGCCTTTTGGGCTGTGTAACTTATTTGGTACTTGATAATTTGTTTTATTATGTAATTGATAAAATGGTGACGGGCACTAATTTTAGTTCAACCATATATTTATACTTCTGGGAATGTGTGGTTATAGTTCACTGGGAGAAAATAATTAGTCAGTGTTTACCAGCTTGTAAAAACCTAGTGTGAGAACTTCAACATCTAAATAAATAATGAAATGCAAATAAATAAATAAAAGAAAAACATAGGACTGTATAACAGTGAACTCTATAGTAGATGGACCATAGTCAATGGTTCATGTATAAGAATGTTCTTTCATGAGTTATAACAAATGCACGACACTAATACAAGGTGTTAACAGTAAGGTGGTATGTGGGTAAAAAATACATCTAATGTAAACTGTGGACAATAGTTAATAGCACTATTTGAATAATCTTTCTTCAATTGTAACATAGTAACTGCTGTTTAAAAAAAGGCCGATTACAGAAAAATTGCTACCATCAGAAGTAGATGTGGCTCAAGCAGTTGGGTGCTCACCTCCAACATGGGAGGTCCCGGGTTCAGTTCCTGGTGCCTCCTGAAGACGAGCAGACACATGAGC
This sequence comes from Dasypus novemcinctus, assembly GCF_030445035.2. Taxonomy (NCBI): domain Eukaryota; kingdom Metazoa; phylum Chordata; class Mammalia; order Cingulata; family Dasypodidae; genus Dasypus; species Dasypus novemcinctus. Next base: position 80,559,876 of record NC_080691.1, on the reverse strand, counting down.
TGGCACATGAGCTGCATGAGCAGATGCAATGACCAGGCACAATGAGCAGGGGGTTGGTGTGACTCAAGCAGTTGGGCACCTGCCTCCCACTGGGGAAGTCCCAGATTCGGTTCCTGCTGCCTCCTAAAGAAAATGAGTGAGACAATGAGTAGACACAATGAGCAGAGACAATGAGCAGACACAGTGAGAAGACAATGAGCAGACAGACGAGGAAGCCTGTCTGGGGTGGGGGGTGGAATTGCTATCATCACTTGTAATAACAAATGTTTCACACCGAAGCAAAGTGTTGGTGGTGGGGTGGTAGGTGGGAATCCTGTATTTTATGAATACTTGTTTTATAAACCCACAACTTCTCTAATAAAAAAAAATACTTAAAAACAAATCAAGGGGAGCGGCTGTGGCGCAAGTGGTTGAGAGCCTGCTTCCGGGGGAGGTCCCGTGTTCCTTCCACGGTGCCTCCTAAAAATAAAACAAAAACCAACAAGCAAACAAATGAGAAAACCAACTCAGGGGAGCTGATGTGGCTCAGTGGTTGAGCTCAGTGGTTGAGGTCCCAGGTTCAACGCCCCCAGCCAGATACCTAAAAAAAAAAAAAAAATCAAGGACAAACCAGCAAGATGGCGGCAGAGTAAGGAACTCTCAGAATCAGCCCCTGCTCCACGGCAGTTTGTAAACACCCAGAGCTCTCTGGAGCTAGCTGAAGCACCTGTTTGGGGGCTTCAGGAGGCCAGAAGGGCATCCTGCAACATCCTTGAAGGAAAGGAAGGAGGAAGATGCCCATCTGCAAAGAAAACTCCTAAGTAGAGCACTCCATGCCCTGGAGGCCAGTGCCCGTCTTCCACTGGAGGCACAAGCCGCCTCCAGAGCTGTTCCGTGGCTGGAATTGAAAGCTCCACTTCCCAAAAACAGGGGAGGAAGAGATGATTGGGCACCACCTTCAGCTACTGATAAGTAAATCCAGCAGGCTAAAGTATAATCCTGAGAACAGCTTAAGTTTGAGCCTGTCCAAGTCAGAAGGAGGCCGGGAGCTGCCGTCTTAACTCCACACCCGGCACGAGGGGAAGCAGGGTGGACCGAACATCCCAGGGCTGGTGGGGACCAGCTACTTTCCATTCAGGTCAGACTGCAGGTCCAGCCTAGGCCCCAGCACCGCCTCCAGCATGGAGGAAGCTGCAGGGACCTGTGCCAGCTTCTCTGGGAAATTACCAGCCAAGCTGCCACCCCAGGAGCTGTTCTGTGATTAGAATTGGAAGCTCCATTTCCCAAAAACAGGGGAGGAGGAGACGGTTGGCTGCCTGTTTCAGCTACTGATTGGAAGACTCAGATGGCTAAGGAATAACTCTAGAAACAGCTGGGGTGTGAATCTGTCCAAGTAGGAAAGAGGCTGGTGGCCGCCATTTTGACTCTGCCCCCAGCCTGAGGGGAAGCCAGCCTGACCAAATATCACAGTGACAGTAGGAACCAGTTTCTTTCACCCAGACCAGCCTGCAGCCCTAGCCTAGGCTTCAGCCTCACCTCTGGCAGGGAGGAGTCTGGTGGGCTTGGCACCAGCCTTTCCAGGTAACTGCAGGTACCTTTGGCTGGCACAGACTGAATAACCGGAAGTCTACTGGGGCAACTGCGGTCCTCTTGGACCCGCACTGCAGAGACTGCTGCCCACACCTGCAGCTGCATCGCCACCCGGGCAGGGGAGAAAGGGGCATGAAGCTTCATCAGTCTCTCTGGGCAACTACAGTCTAGGCCTGCATGACTTGGATTATTCCACACAGTTGTGACTCTGTCCCTACCTCTGGAAAAGGAGAAAGTTGGGAGAAGCTTCATTGTCCCTGGGGCAATGAGGGCAGCTTGAGGCTCCACAGCTTACAGCACCAACTACATGCTTGGCTCCTACTGCACAATCAGCAAGGGAGAAAGGGCAGGAAGCCTAAACTAAAGAGAAAAAATGCACCCAGAATAAATACTCTAGTAAGCCAGATGCCAAGACACCAACCAAAAATTACAATCCACACCAAGAAACAGGAAGCTATGGCCCAGTTAAAGGAACAAGTTAAACCTCCAGATGTATAAAGAGTTGAGACAACTAATCATAGATGTTCAAACAGATCTTAATAAATTCAATGAGATGAATAAAGAGATTAAGGATATCAAGAAGACACTGGATGAGCACAAAGAAGAATTTGAAAGTATGCATAGAAAAATAGTAGATCTTATGGGAATACAAGGCACAATAAATGAAATTTTAAAAAAAACATTGGAATCATTTAATAGCAGATTTGACAGATTTGAGGAGGTAGAAGAAAGGATTGGTGAGCTTGAAGAAATGGCCTCTGAAAGTGAACATACAAAAGAACAGATGAAGAAAAGAATGGAAAAAATTGAACAAGGTCTCAGGGAACTAAACAACAGCAAGAGATGTGCAAACATATGTGGCATGGGTGTCTCAGAAGGAGAAGAGAAGGGAAAAGGGGCAGAAGGAATATTTAAAGAAATAATGTTAGAAAATTCCTCAACCCTATTGAAGGACATAGATATCCCTGTCCAAGAAGCACAATGTACTCCCATCTGAAGAAATCCAAAGAGACCAATTCTGAGACATGCTAATCAGAATGTCAAATGCCAAAGACAAAGAGAGAATACTGAAAACAGCAAGAGAAAAGCAATGCATCACATATAAGGGATACCCAATAAGATTAAGTGCTGATTTCTCACCAGAAACCATGGAGCCAAGAAGACAGTGGTCTGATATATTTAAGATATTATGAGAGAAAAACTTCCAGCCAATAATTTTATATCCAGCAAGACTGTCTTTCAAAAATGAGGGCAAGATTAGAATATTCACAGATAAACAGAAACTGAGAGAATTTCTAAGCAAGAGACCAGATTTTCTAGAAATACTAAAGGGTGTGCTAGAGGCTGAAAAGACAGGAGAGAGAGGCCTGGAAGAGAGTCTAGAAATGAAGATCATATCAATGAAAGTAACTAAGAGTGTCAAAAGAGTGGTGAAAATAAAATATGACAGATAAAACTCAAATAGTCAGGAATAAACTTAACAATGATGTAAAGCACTTGTTTTCAGAAAACCACAACCCAATGTTAAAAGAAATCAAAGAAGTCCTAAATAACTGGAAGAATATTCCATGCTCATGGATGGGAAGACTAAATATCATTAAGATGTCAATTCTACTCAAATCGATCTACAGATTCAATGCAACCCTGATAAAAATTCCACCAGCATTTAAAAGAAATTGAAAACACAATTATCAAATTTATTTGAGGGGTCCTGAATAACCAGAAACATCATAAAAGGAAAAGCGAAATCTCATCTCCAGGCTTTAAATCATACTACCAAGCTATAGTGGTAAAAGCAGCATGGGAATGACATAAAGACAGACACATAGACCAATGGAACCAAATTGATGGTTCAGAAACAGATCCTCACACGTATGGTCAAGTCATTTTTGAGTAGTCTGTCAGATCCACATGGCTCGGGCAGGAGAGTCCATTCAGCAAATTGGTGCTGAAAGAACTAGATGTCCAAAGCTGAAAGAAGGAAAGAGGACCTCTATCTCACACCTTATCCAAAAATTAACTCAAAATGGATAAAAAAACCTAAAAATAAAAGCAAGAACCATAAAACGTCTAGAAGAAATTGTAGGAAAATAACTTCAAGACCTGGTGGTAGGTGGTGGATTCTTCATGGAAATAAGAGAAGAACTGAGATGGACTGCTGATGTTTAATGTATATGGGAGTTGTAATTACCTTTACTGTAGAAGTGTGGAAATGTATAGAATGGATGGTAACAAATAGTAATAGCTGGTTTATAAATGGGAATGTGGCTGAAAATGGTAGTCTAGGTATGTAAATGCCAATTGACAGAATGCTAGAGAATAATCTAGGAACTGGATAGCACAGTAAACCAAGGGGCGGATGAGAATTGTGGTTGATGGTACAGATGCAAGAGTGTCCTTTGTGAGCTAGAGCAAGTGTACATCACTACTGCAGGGTGTTGGGAACACATGGGAAAAATACAACTGGAGTGACCTATGGACATGGTTAGCAGTAATAATTTAATATTCTTGCCTCTAGGCCAAAGATGTACTGTGGTGATAACGGGGCAGTATGGAAAATGTGAGCCAAATGTACACTCTGGTCATGGTAACAATCAGATGATATTATCTTATCTGTAGCAAATGTTCCACCACAGTGTGGTGTGTTGATAGAGGGGTGTTGTTTGGGAATTCTACACATGTGCATGATTGTTTTAGAAGTTCACAACTTGTGCCATGAAAAATATATTTAAAAAATAATAATAGGGTAGGTTGGGGGAAAAACACACCAAATATAAGATAAGGACTATGGTTAGTAGTAAGATTTTGACAATATTCTTTCATAATTTGTAACAAACATCTCACGACAGTGCAAGGTGCTGGTGGAGGGTTGATGTACGGGACCCCTGTATGGTGTTGTGCATGTTTGCTTCGCAAGCTCACAACTTTTATGTTCATATATAAATGATATAAAGATAATAATAGGGAGGGTTGGGGGAGAATACTTTGGTTAGCAGTAATACTTTGACAATGCTCTTTAATCATTAGTTGAAAAGGTTTAACAACAACGTAAGTTGGTGATGGTAGTGTGAGTTATGAGAGTCCTGTAAGATGTTATGTTTGTTTTGTAAGTTCACAACTTTTACTATACACTTACTGTTTATGTATGTTTGTGTGTGGGTGATCGATTTCAGTAAATTAATTTTTTTAAATTAAGGCCTCACGGGGGACGCTGTCTCGCCGAGCGGCGGCGGTGGGCGACGAGGCACGTGGTGGCATCGTCGCGGCTCTCCCCTCTCCTCGGAGCCTCGTCCCTTCCAGCCTCTGGCTTCGGGGGCTCCCCTCGGCTTCTGGGACCCACTGATTTCGGGTCTGGCTCCTGGAGCCTTCTCGCTCAGCTCTGGGCGTTTCTCTCTGCTTCCGTGGCCTCCTCTCTCCTCTTTACAAAGGGCTCCAGCGGGAGGGCCATGCCCCAGGAGCCCCCCCAAAGGGCCCTCAACTGAGCCCACCCCAACCAGAGACTCTCCCACCCACAGGAAGGGACCAATTTAAGGACATAATTTTCCGGGGATCACACAAGATTCAAACTACCACGACACCCACTGGTGACACTGGGCGGGGGTGGCCCAGCTTGGGGAGATGCTGGGCTCAGGGTCTTTGGGGGTCCCCAGGGGGTCCACGTTACTCCTGAACTCACGGTCTCTTCCCACTGTTTCCCCTCGTCACCCCTTAGAACGTCCTGTTCCTGCCCCGTCCCCCCCCCCCGCCCCCTCCCCCCCAGCTACGGCTGACTCCCCCACCGCTGGGACGGGGCAAGGCCGGGTGGCAGTTGCCATGGAAATGGGGCACGCTGACCCCGGCCGCCTCGCCTGCCTCGGTTGGACGCGCCCTGCTTCCTCTTACCTTTTCTAGCTCTGGGCCTCGGTCCCCAAGATTTCCATGTCTTTGCACAACACTCTAGCTTTCCCTTGGCCCTGCTCCCGGCCCCTCCTGGCCTTGGTCAGTGTTCCACCCCTGGGGAAGAGTCCGGTCTGCAGGACTTCTCAGGACCTTGAAAGTGCTGAGGCATCTCAGGAGGGGGACGTTTTCCCACAGCCCCAGGGCTCACGGGTGGGGGAGGCCAGCTGAGGGTTTTGGGGTCCGTCTCTCTGCCCTCTGTGTCCCCGTGGAAGGGCTGTGCTTGGCAGCGGTGCAGGTCTTGGGGATCTGAGCCGGGGAGGCCACCTGCTGTTCCCCCAGCCGAGGCCTGTGAGGTGGACAGGACTCCAGGCCCCTCCTGGAGAGAAGGCCACTTGCTAGGATGAGGCTGCCTCTGTGGGAGGCAGCACTGAGTGGGCACCTCTGTCCACCGCCTAGCGTCACCTCATGCCCTGTCTCCAGGGGCCCGGGGCTGCATGGATGGGGAGCACCAGGCCCCCCCATTTTGGGGTAATGGTCTGAGGCCTGAGTCTTGGCTCCAGGGAAACCAGTTGAGTCCTATGATAGTTTGGATCCTGTGAATTCCCAGAAAAAGATTAGGTTCTTAAACTAGTCTGTTCCTGTGGTGCCCTTTGATTGCATTAGATTCATTTTAGACCACTGGATTAGATTGCTTTTTTTTTTTTTTTAGGAAGTACTGAGGATTGAACCCAGGACCTTGCACATGGGAAGCAGGTGCTCAACCCCTGAGCTACATCTGCTCCCCTAGATTGCTTTGGATTGGATCACATCAGTGAGGCGTGACTGAGGTTGAGCTTCCGCCCTCTTCTGGGTCTGATCTAAACAGAGACACAGGGATAGAAAGACAGAGAAAGGGAGTGGCCATTTCTGAAGCTGCCATGTGAAAGAGGACTTAAGGATCTCTGGCAGCCAAAGCTTTAGCATGAAGCCCCCACGAGGCTGGGCCCATGGAGCAGCTCAAGGCTGAAGAGACGAGCCCTGTGCCTGCTTGCCCATGGCTAAGCTCCAGGAGATGGGAGATTCTGGAGGGGAAGGCAGGGGCCTTGGCGGAGATCGGGAGCCATCTCACTTTACCACATGGTGGGACCCCAGGATCACCAGTAGCTGACTGGTGAGAAAGCACCTCTTAGAGTGCCTTGATTTGGACATTTCATGGCCTCAGAACGTCAAGCTTTTACCTAAACAAAATTTCCATTATAAAAGCCAACCCAGGGGAGTGGATGTGACTCAAACAGTTGGGCACCTGCCTCCCAAAAGGGAGGTCCCGGGTTTGTTTCCAGTGCCTCCTAAAGGAAGATGAGCAGACACGGAGAGCACACAACAGACAGAGAGCAGACAGTGAGAGCAAACAATGGTGGGGGGGCCATAATAAATAAATCTTAAAAAAAAAAAAAGCCAACCCATTTTGAGTTCTCTGCATCGGCAGTCCTGTGACAAACTTAAGACACTTAAGCCCCATTCCTGCTCTGGGCTCAATTTTCCACACATTCAAGTGAGGCCAGGTGACCAGGGAGGAGGCCTGGTTTGGGGCTTGGCACTGGAAATGGACAGAGAAGAATTGGGGTCTGACTGGGTGTGGGCAGAGGTACTGGGTCCCGGGCCTGACAGCTGGGTCTGCCTGGGTGCCAGAGAGCAAGCCTGAGGACTGCAAGAGGAGCCAGTGGCTCAGCTCCGGCTGGAGGGCACGGACTGAATCCCAGGGACTGTGAAATGGAGCTGGGACTCAGGGTTGGGGCATCCCACCTCAGAGGCCTTGGCTCGGGGTCCAGAGCTGAGGGGCAGGCACTTGTCCCCCAGAGCTGCTAGTGCAGGTCCCTGTGCCTGGGAGTTGGCTTGGTGAGAGCCAATTCTGCTGCAGGTAGCCAGGTACGATGAGGGCAGGGATCCCGGGAGGAGCTCAGGATGTGTACCCTGTAGGGCGACAGGAGGGGTTGGCTGGTCACGACTCTTGCCCTGTCTCGCTCTGTCATCTCTGGGCCTCGGTCTCCCCTTCTGTAAAATGGCCCACCCCACCCTGGGGTCCACCCTGCTGGTGAGACTGGGTGTGGCCAGGTGCTCCCCCAGCCCCTTCTTGCCCGGCATAGCCTCTGTCTTCTGGAGCCCCAGTTGTTCCACCGTGCCTGTCTGCCCCTTGACATCAGGCAGGGGCCACAGAGGCTACTGTGACCAGCTCCATGTGTGCCAGCCAGCTAGTGAGGCAGACTCACCACCCAGGTAAAACCCTCCAACATCGGGCTCATGCAGCTGCCTGGGTGGAGGCGAGGCTGGCTGGGCAGGTGGAGCCAGCTACACAGGGGCAACTGCCCCATCAGCCTAGAAATGATTTCCTTTTCGGTTTGCTTTGCTGGGAATTTACATGTCACCACAAATCAGTAAAGCAATATTATGCCACTCATAGTTATTGTAGTTTGGGGTTAGGGCCCATTCAAGAGCATGGGGTGCCTTTGGTAGAACATCTCCCCGCTGCAGGCCTGTTCTCCCCTCTGTAATCTGGTGATGGCCGTGGAGTGGTCTGAAGGTTCACAAAATAATGGGAAGCCCCTCTCAGAGACCCCCCCCCCACATTTGAAGGGGTTAACAGCCAGGGCCTGCGACTGGTTCAGGGGTGCTGGGTGACTGCAATCCTGTTTCTCAGGAAGGGGGGCAGAGCAGGATTGGAACCTGGCCTTGCGAGTTTCTTTAGCTGTTAAATGGGCCCACAGGCCTCCTCCCTTGCTACTGCGACACCAGCAGGACTGAGGCCAGAAATGGGGATTAGAGGTGCTTCCCAGGCCCACCCCCTCCTACCCCTTCTCCCACCCCCAAGGCCCAGCCAGGGAAGCGGGGCACAGGGGGCTGGGCAGCTGGCAGCGAGGCCTCCGGGTGATGGACTGGACGTGGGAGACCCCTGGAGGCCAGGCTGGTGCTGGTCACCATGCCCGCCCTCGCCCGGCCCGCCAAGCCGGGCCACCGAGCCTCTACGGGCGGCCCCCCCCGCCTTGGCCTGGGCGACTAGGCGGGCTTCCCGGGCAGCTGGCGTGCTAGCCTCTGCTTCCGTCTTCCCTCACACTGCCATCCTGCTGTGCCTGGCTCACAGCCTGGGGGAGCTCTGCCCGCTCCCGTGCTGAGGGTCCCTCATCCCCTGCTTCTGGTGCAGCATCCTGGGAAGGCTCTGGCTTCCGCCCAAGCCTGCCTCCCATTCTGCCGGGGCCGTAGGCCTGGCCCCTGGCCCAGGATTCCTTCCATCACATCCATTCCACAAGCATCTCCCGACAGCCCCCAGAGCTGCTTGCTGGGGGGTCAGCGGGGAGCACTGGGACAGGGCTGCCCTCCAGGACGCTCATGGCCCCAGGGGGGAAATGTGGCCGGGTCTCAAGGCCGATCAGTCCGTCACATCCCCCCACCAAGGACATGCTCTTGACCTCCATCTGCCTCCCTGCGAGTGTAAGTGGGACCTCTGGCGGAAGCTGCCAGCAGTTAAGGTGTGGGTGCACTGGCCAATCAGATCCTACTGGGAGGCCAAACTGAATCAGGGCGGATCTTAGTCTGCAAGGCCACGGGCCTTACAGAGACGAAATTCGGAGGCGCCCAGAGACAGCCATGGGAGGTGGCCAAGGACAGTGCCACGCTGACAGAGCTGGAGAGAGGACCAGGCGACCTCGAGAACTCTGCCAGCCAGCGCCGGCACTCCAGGCTCGGAAGGAAGCGCGGTCTCGCCGATACCTTGATCCGGGTCTCTAAAGCTGGGAGCCAGAAAGGCCGACCTCTTGCAGTATGTGTCACAGCAGCCCCGGCACGCTGAGACAGTGGGGGCTCAGGCAGCGGACCCAGGGGGAGTGACGATGTCAGGGAGGGCCGGGCCCACACTGGGGAGCCCCCCGAACGGCTGTGACCACCAGGCCTGAGCTCTGCAGGAATCGCTGGGGCTGCCCGGGGAGGGTGGAAGGAGGCTGGAGCCCAGGCAGGCTGAGCAGGGGGGAGGGCTGGGGCCTTGGGAGGCTGTGGGGGCGCTCCCGGAACGTCCCACCTGGAGCTCAGCCCTCCAAGACCCAGGCACGCCCACCCTGCCCCAAACTTGCCCTCAGCACTTTCTCAGTCTTCTCCCAGGGCCCAGGGCACTGTCCATGGGGCACGAGGGTTAACCCTCTGCTCTCACTCTCCAGTGGGTAAGGGCCTGGCAGCAATGGGGGGGACCGTGGCCTGCAGCCAGCCAGGCCCCAGCCAGGGCCCCCAAGTTTCCACCGCCACCCCCAGGGCCAGCACGTGGGTCGGGGACACGTCTCAAGTCCTTTATTGGGCCTGGCAGGCCGTGAGCTGCCCTCGGAGTGGGGTCCCAGTCGGGATCTTCGGGCCCGGGGTGTCCTGGCCCCCGTGCCGGCCGCGCTACTTGGTGTGCTCCGTCAGGTATTTCCAGCCCTCCTGGGAGTACTCGCAGGCCTTGGAGGGGGCCGCCGACAGCGCTGCCATCACCGTGATGATACCTGTGGGGAGACACGGCCGCCCGGTGAGGGGTGCCCGCCCAGTGGAGGGAGCTGTCCCTTCACCTTCGGCCAAGGCCAAGTCCCCCAGAGACTCGAGCCTGGGAAGGCTTTTTAAGAGGCACCACTTCCCAGCCCAGCAATTCCAGGCAGGGAAACTGAGGCAGAGGACAGGCAGGCACCGCCGTGTTCCCACTTCCCTGCAACCTCCACCCCTTCTCCTCCTTGAGAAGTGGGGACGGGCGCCCACATCGCAGGCGGGGGGAGCGACGCAAAGGGGGAAGTGCGGAGGGGGAGGCATGAGGCTGGGGTGTCTGGGGCCTAAGCTGGACCAACCCCTACTGTCCCTCAACAGAGGGACTGGGTACCTACCTGAATTCCAGGAATCACGGATGGAAAAGTTGAACTTTGGAGTGGGTGGGAGCTGGCAAGAGAGAAGAGAAGGAGCTGGTGAGAAAGAAAGGGCTGAATGGCCCCCCCACACCCGCCCAGAAGAAATGCACGCCTTGTGATGGGGCACCCGAGGGCCCAGGAGCTGGAAGGACCCGGGGCGAGCCCAGAGCTGATCCCCTGTTCTCCCCCAAGCCCTGGCCTCACTCTCAGCCCCGGCTACCTGGGGCAGGTGCAGCCCCGTCTGCTGGCACACGTACTGGCTGAACTGGTACACGGCAGGGGGCACGACCTCCTCCGCCTTCCGAAGGGCCGCCTGGCTCTTCTCGCTGGGCCCCAGCAGCTCTTGATCGTAGACCAGGTAGACGGAGCCCCCGGCCACGCTGCCCTTGATGAGGAACCTGCGGGGGTGGCGGGCAGGGAGTGACAGATCCGCGGGCCTGCCGGGAGGAGACGGGCCCTCCCGGGGGCTCCCAGTCGGGAGGGTGGCACGTGTATACCCAGACAATTCACAGGACGCGAGGCTGTGGGAGCCCAGGGTCGTGCCCCACCCCTTCCTAATAAGCGCGGCTCTAAATTCGCAGGTTGCAAAGCGAAGAGTTCCCAACGCTCTTTACCAGGTAAACTGAGGCCCGGATGTGGGCGGAGGGCCACCCAAGGTCCCTCAAGGAGCCAAGAGGGCGGGCAGGGAAGGCTTTATCACACCCGGACCTTCTGCCTTCGAGCCCGGGGAGGGGCGCTCCGTGAACAACCCGCGGGGGGTCCCGAGGGGTCCCCCAGCGCTTCCTGCTTGTCACGCGCCACTTGGGGGCCGCACCCACCTCCCCGCGCATGCGTGCGGCAGGATGCCCCGGGTCTTGATTGACAGAGGAGGCAACTGAGGCTCGGAGGGGGCGCCTCGGAGGCAGCGAGCCGCCCAGCCCTCCCCGCCCGAGCCTCAGTTTCCCTATCTGGGCCATTGAGAGGGAAGGGCGCTGACACGAGGGGAAGCGAACCGAAGAGGGGACTTCCTCCCCGCCCCGGCGGCCCCACGCACCTCATCAGCGACAACACCCGGGGAACAACCATGATCGCTCGGCTCCGCGCCCAAGGACACCCGCCTCGCCCGCCGCTTCAGGTCGCGGGCCGCAGAGGCCTCTGGGAAGGGTAGTCTCTCTCTTGGCAGCCGCAAAGGCCTCCGGGAGTCGGAGACCGAGACGTACAGTCTCCGGCTCGAAGGCTCCTGGGAAGGGCCTCGCGCAAGGCCGCTGGGAAATGGAGTCTTGACGGTCCGGGACGCCGCAAGGGTGCCTGGGAAGTGGAGTGGGCCGGGCTGGACGGCGCGCCTGATCGCGAAGGCTCCTGGGAAATGTAGTCCGGGCCGCGCTGGCGGCGCGAAGGGACGGAGGTGTCGGGCGTCTGGAGGGAGGTCTGAGGGGGACGAAAGGAGACGTCGGAGCCTGGGAGGTCCACCCGCGCCCGCGCGGGGGAACTGACGGTCCGGACCCGAGGGAGGGCGACTGGAAGGCCGTTGTCCCGGCAACGCGAGGGCGGAATTGTTGGAGAGGCGGGCCCCCGACACGTCATCACGCCTGGGGGGGGGGGGTGGAGCCGCCTTCGGGGGGCGGGGCCACGGCGGGGCGGGGACGACCAGGCGGCAGGCCGTTACCCTGGCAACCCCCGCGCGCCGCGTTCTCCTCGAAGGGATTGGTGGGCTTGAGTCACGTGGCCCGCCCCCTCCCGACGGGGCGCCGGGAAGGCAGGCCCGAGGGGCGGGCGCGCCGTTTCCAGGCCCGGGTGTCCGGCCGGGGAAACTGAGGTCCGGGTGTGGGTGAATCCGCGGGTCGGGCTCACGCCCCCTTGGCCCAGAGGGGAAACTGAGGCCCGACGAGGCCGAGGGACCAGTGGATTCTGGGAGGATCCAGTTCCCCCGGCCCGTCTGCGGCATCTCGGTCCCCCTGCCCCGCCCATCAGTCCATCCCTCCGTCCGGCGGTCCGTCCGTCCGTAAACCCCGCCAACACCCTGCGTTCTGGGCGGGAGTGGCGGTGGGTGGGGGGAGCCGAGGGGCTCCCTGGGCCTTCCCTGGAAGGTGGGTAGAGGTGGAAGTGCGTTCCCTGCTGAGCAGGGGGGCTGCTGTGGTGGAGAAAGGCGAGGAGGTCACTCTGCTGAGACCCGAGAGCCTTCGAGAGCGAAAAGGGGGAGAAAGATGGCCCGGTGGGCAGAGCCCTGTGGGCTAAGGTGGGTGGACTTGGCCTTCATCCCACGGCAGTGACGAGCCCTGGAGGGTTTGGAAACAGGAAGCGGCAGGCCCGGTTTCTTTTGACAGAGGCCCCTTTGGCGGGCTGCTTGGAGAGGATGGGGTGAGAAGAGGGGGGACCTGGACATGGGAAATCCCAGGAGGGGCAGGGGGAAGCAGCGGGCAAGTGGGAGAGGCTGGGGGAAATGGGAGTCACCGTCCAGGGTCCAGGTTGGAGGTGATGGAGCTGGGAGCCCCGGGGTCAGACAGGAGGGGACAGTTGGGGCAAGATTTTGGCAGGAGAACTGGCAAGACCCGTGGACCATATCCCCACCCGGGTGAAAGGCTGGGAAGGCAAGTGAGGCGGGTGCTGGCTTTGGGAGGGGCGACAGTGGAGCCAACCTGCCGTGGTGACACCGGGAAGTCGGCTGCTGAGCTCACTTTGGGCCCTGCTGAGTCTCAGGGCCCTGGAGGAGGCCAAAGCCAGACACCCAGGAGGTGATGGGAGCTTCACAGTGGGGACTCAGGATGGAGGGCGGGATGTAGAAATTGAAGATTTGTTATCTCCCCAAACCCTCCATCCCCACCTCCATTTGGGCTCTGTCAGCCTCCTGGGACATTCTGGAATTCGATGGTAGAAGACCCAGGAGGTGATGCTGAAGTCACATCTAAACCCTAATGACAGGGCACCTCTGTCTCCAGCCCAGCTCTTTCCCAGCCTGGGTGTGCACTTCCTTTGAGCTACCTCCAGGCACAACTCTGAGCTCCCCCAACCTCTTGTCTCCAGCATTCCTTTTTTTTTTTTAAAGATTGATTTTATTTATTTCTCTCCCCTTCCCCACTGCTGTCTGCTCTCTGTGTCCATTCGCTGTGTGTTCTTCTGCATCCGCTTGCATTATCCCGCAGCACTGGGAAACTGTGTCTCTTTTTTGTTGCTTCATCTTGCTGTGTCAGCTCTCCGTGTGTGTGCGGTGCCACTCCTGGGTGGGCTGCGCTTTTTTTCATGTGGGGCGGCTCTCCTTGTGGGGCGCACTCCTTGCGCATGGGGCTACCCTACACGGGGGCACCTATGCGTGGCACGGCACTCCTTGCACGCATCAGCACTACGTGTGGGCCAGCTCACCACACAGGTTAGGAGGGCCTGGGTTTGAATCCTGGACCCTCCATATGGTGGGTGGATGCTCTGTCAGTTGAGCCACATCCGCCTCTTTCCAACATTCCTTGTATCACCCTCTGTGTTAATCTAGTATCTACTGAGCACCTACCGTGTACCTGGCAGTGTTTGGGGGGCATTAGAGACACAATAGTAAGCAAAACAAAGCAGGTGTCCTTTCTGCCCTCTTGGAACTGCCATTCTAGTGGATGAGGGAACAGAGAAACATGTAACCAATTAGCCGCATAACTTCAGGGGCTGGTAAGTTCGGGGAAGGCAATCAATGTGCTAGAGAAGAAAGAGAGTGATGAGGAAGGGAGATGCTTTACAAAAGGAGGTCATTTTTGCAGGGAGACATGAAGGAGGTGAGAGCAGGCCATTTGGGTACGTTCAGGGACACAGAGACAGTGCAAAGGCCTTGGGCAGGAAGATTCCCTCCTGGCTTGAACAGCGGGGCAGGCTGGTGTGGCAGGATCAGTTGGTGGAGGGATGTGGTGACAGAATTTGCCCGACCTTTTTTGGCCATTGAGGTGTCTGGGTTTTATCTTAAATGATAATAGGATTTTCTGGGGAGAAGACGTGATCCCGCTGCTAAATGGAAGGAGAAGCCTCTGAAGCTGGGAGGAGGCTGGTATCGTGTTTCAAGTGAGGCCTGACCAGGTGGTGGCTGAGGGGACAGGTGACAGGTGTGGCTCTGGGCCCACCTGGCTCTCCCTCTGTGGGGCCTGATAGGGCCATGAAATGGTGCTTTTTCTCACGGGCCTGGGGCCCTGCCCTTCTCCTCTTACTGGGATGACAGCTTCAGCCCAGGTGAATGCTGGGGCGCGGGGAGAGATGGGGGAGGATATGAGACCCGCTCTCCGGTCCACCCCACAGGCTGACCACCCCTGTCCCCACCAGCCAGCCTCCAGGGAGCACAGGTGCTCCTGACAGGAGCCAGTGCAGGCGTCGGCAAGGAGCTGGCATCTGGCTGTGCCCGCCTGGGCTCCCACCTGGCGCTCACCACTCACACCGAGGGTCTTGTGCAGAAGGCGAGCCACCCCACCCCATCGTGCCTCTGATGGGAGGGCGCAGGAAAAGGGGTGTTGGGTCTGAAGACCCGCTCCCATCCCGGCTGTGTGACCTTAGGCAAGTCGCTGAACCTCTCTGAGCCTCCGGGCCACCCTTTGCCAAGGGGAGACAAAAGTGCCTTCTTTCTGCATTCTGGTGTTGGGTGGACTGAATAAGAAAGCAATCCGTGGGAGGACTGAAAGTGGCCGAAGCCTGTGCCCTGAGCCAGGCTTCTCAAACTCGAAAGCGGGCTGCATGGGTGCTCCATAGCAATAGCTCGTTGTAGCCCCAAGGAAACGCTCTTGGGCACAAACTTCCCACATTTTCAAGAGAAGCCAGAAATCTGGAGCTGTAATTGTAATCTCCCAAGTATTCATTGTGGGGTGACTGATCCAGTAAAACTCTGACCCGGCCATTCTGGTTCCGGGGTGGCCATTTTGGGAACCCCAGTATTTTGGGGATGATGCTGTGTGGGACCCAAGGCTCAAGAGTGAGGAAAGCAGCTTCATTCCGGGGCCCCAAGGCGGCCGGAAGGTGGAGGGGGGCCAGATGGGGTGGAGCTCTGGCCCCCCCTAGGTGGTAGGGACCTGCCGGAAGCTGGGCACCCCCAAGATCTACATCTCCGCGGACGTGGCCTGCCCTGAGCGCCCAAGCACGTGGTGCAGTTCGCACTGGACCAGCTGGGTGAGGGGCGGGGCCTGGGCAGGACCGGTACTGGAGCGAGGGCGTGGCTGTGAGGGGCGTTGCTGGGGGCGTGGTCAGGGCGGGGCCTCAACCCCCGGGGACGGGGCCCTGCACGGGGCCTCTGCAAAGCTGGCCGCACCTGGCCCCCTGGATCTTAGGGGGCATTCATTCGTGGGGATAAAGCTCGGGGGGCCCGGGCTCTAGGCTGGCTCGGGAGGGGCGGAGTCTCCTCGGGTGCCGGGGGCGGGGCCTCAGAGACGAGCCCTGGGCTGACCGGCCTCCCCGGGCCAGGTGGGGTGGACTACCTCGTCCTGAACCCGGACGGGCGCCCCGCCCCTCGGCTCCCGGCTCCGCCCCTCTTAGGCCCAGGCCCCGCCCCTCCCTGGGCTTACTTCCCGGGCCGGCGCCCCACCCCTCCCGTCTCGGACCACGCCCCCTTTGCCTCCCTCGCCCCGCCCCTCTCCAGGTCTGGGCTCCGCCTCCCCTGTGGCTCTGCCTCGGCGCGGTGCTCGCGGCCGCCACCTGCAGGTGAACTTCCTGAACTACGTGCGGCCTACGTGGCGGGCGCTGCGCAGCCCGCAGGGCTTCCTGGTGGTGGTGTCTTCACTGCTCAGGGCGTGCCCGCGGCCCTGCCTCCACGGGGAGGGGGGTAGAGGAAGGGGCTCGAGGCGGGCGAGCCTGGAGGGAGGGATCCGTTCATCTTGGTGGTGGTGGGCTGGAGGGCTTCCTGGAGGAGGGAGAACAGCGTTGGCTGAGCCGGTCGGCCCCTGTCGCGTCCCCAGGCCGCGTGCCCGTGCCCTTCGGCACCCCCTCCTGGCGGCCAGGGTCGCGCTGGACCTTCCGTTCCCTGCGACGGGAGCTGCACGTGCCGGATGTGAACGTGGCAGTCACCAAGTGCGTCCTGCCCTAGCCGCAGTCCCCCCCCCGCACCCTCCCGTCCCCAGGGGCGTCGCGCGCGCCTCGGGCGTCTTCCACCTGCTCTGCCTGCTGCGGGGCTGGCTGCCGCGCCCTCCCACCTGGTTCAGAGGCGGGAGCTCAACGTCACGGCCGCCGCTGCTGCCTGCGGCCCTTGGGGTGGCGCTCCATCACACTGTCCCCGGGCCCGGGACACACACCGAGACACCCCAGAGAGGGCGGCCAGGGCCCAAGATAGATTCAAGATAGGAAAAGGAAAGCCAGGAACGACGACTGTCTCCTGGAAACAGGCACCCCAGCCCCGGGCGCGTACCAGGCGCTCCTGTGCCAAGGACTTCTCGGCCGTCGATGGGGATACGGGGACTGGTTCCAACTTTCGGACGAGGAAACTGAGGCTCAGGCAGGTGGCAGGTCCCACCACCTCCCAACCACCTCCTCATTCCTTTCCATCTTGCACCGGAATTGCCTTCCACTTCCCAACCGCGGAGCAGCCCCCAGCCGCTGCCGGCTCCCCCTAGCGGGCGTCCCCGGCATTCACGGTGGGCACTGGGGGGAAGGAGCGTGTTCTGGGCAGGGCCCAGCTTCCCTTTTCGTAATGAAAATCTTCCTTCCCTGTCGCGACTCCTCCTGCCATTCCCACTTGTCAGCCTGGGTGGGGGAGGGGTACCCCGCAAAGACTCTCAAGTCCAAGGAGAAACGGAGGCTGCTGGAGGGGCCGATCTCGCGGGTTCTGAAGAGAGGAGGAGTGGGCCTCGCCTGGGTTCTCGCTGCAGCAGAAGAGACAAACACAGCTAAGGAATAGATGGGCACACCCATCGGGCTGGAAAGGAAAAGAGGGCTTATTTGTCCAGTCTCAAACCAGCCTCCGCCAACTGCGTAAGTCCTGGTGTTTTATCCCCCCGGGGCGCTAATGGATAGGGCGGAGCTGGACGCAGCTTCCTGCATTAGTAACTACTCAGGGGTTGAACACGCTGGGGTGGCGACCAAGCCAGGGTGAGTCACAAAGTTACCGTTGGCGGCGACCAAGATTCTGGGATAGGAAAGTACAGTAGAGTCAGTCCCCAGGCTTTCCACACGGATATCAAACAGGAGGGGGACTGGTTATACACAAGGGGAGGCAGAGCTTTGCTGAGCCGTGAACGGGGATTTGAGCTGTTAAGAATGACAGTCATAGCAGGTCTAGGCTAAATCCATCCAGTTTCAGCAACTTGAGATATTAAACTTTTTTTTTTTTAATTTTGTTTTATGTAAAGGCATCTCTTCACACCAGGGGTTCTTAAACTTTTCTGTTGCACGCACCTCTTTGCCAGTTAGGTGAAAACCACGGACCCCTTACTAAGTCCACACTGTACTGTGTATTGTTTCCTATCACACCCGCGCCAACACGTCCCCACAGGAATAATGTTTTTTTTTGAATTTCAGCTCAAGCTCATGGGCCCCTTGTTAAGAACCCCTGCTCTACACCCTCCGCAATACTTGGTATTGTCTTTTTTAAATTTTAGCCATTCTAGTGGATGTGTAGTAGTCTCTCATGGTGGCTTTAATTTGCATTTTCCAAATGCCTAATGATATTGAACACTTCTTCATAAGTCTATTAGGCATTCATATGCCTTCTTTGGTGAAATATCTATTCAAATCTCTTGTCCACTTTTTCATTGGCTTATCTTATTATTGAGTTGTAAGAGTTCATTCTATATCCTGAATAAAAATCTTTTATCAGAAAAAAATAATATAAAGGTATCTATATAATTCTTTACTCTTGGTTGCAAAGGCTCAGTACAATGCCCCAATATTTAAGCTATACGAGGTTTTTCTACTACTGCAGTTTGTAGTACTCTGCAGGTAGCTTTGCGCCAACCATAATGTGCTTCTTATTAAGCATCAGACCCTTAGAATTTGACATCCAGGATCTCTTTACAACTTTACAACTTTGAACTTTACAACTGGAAGTTGGTGCTACACGAACCTCGGGGGGGGAGGGGGGGTTAGTCAATGGCAGAAACTACTTCCATGCAGAGAAAGCACTGTAAGAATAAAAACTAGAAAAAATACAATGTTATGAAACGCTAGGTACTATGGGCTGCTCAAAGCTCTGAGCTGGCAGCTGTGAGAAGGGCTAACCCCGAAGAGAGCAGCTCCAAATTGAGAAATAAGCAGAATTGAAAGATAAAAACCAGAATCTTTATCTTCCCCATCACATCATTCAAGGTTATGTAGTGTCCTGCCCGTGTACCACCTAAAATAAGATCAAATGCCACCAGGGGATGCTAGATCATATTGCATTCTTCAGACCTAGCCCAGAACTTGACTCTCTATATATGTCGTTCAATTTTCCCCAAGTCCATTTGGATAGGCACTATTATTGTGCTCATTTTATAACTGGAGAAAATGAGGTTCTGGGAGAGAAGTCGCTGGCGCGGGGGTGGGGGTCAATCAGCAAACGACTAGGTGGGATTCAAACACCCAATATCAAGGCGCAGTTGTGCAGCCACAGCCACGCCCACTGGGCTCGACTCCCGGCCTGGGGCCCGCTGAGGTAAACGCGCATGCTCAGGAGGGGGCGGTGCAGCGACGCCTCCAACCGCCAGGGGGCGAGCGCGCCGTCCTTTCCTCTCTGGCCCGCACTTCCGGCGGAGACTAGATATCCCAGAGTTCCGGGCGGCGCCAGCCCTTCCGCCGCGGGAGCCATTGAAGCGGCAGCAGGTGAGCGGAGCTGTCCGCGGGCGGGATCCGCCGCCATCGGGGTCCCCGGGCTCGCTTCGCGGGTCGGGGGACGTGTGGGTGCGGCGAGCGAGCCTGGGGGGGCCGGGGCGCGGGGACCGGCCCGGGCGTCACTCCATCCCCTCCGCACCCCTGTCCGCAGCCATGGCTCTGCGCTACCCCATGGCCGTGGGCCTCAACAAGGGCCACAAGGTGACCAAGAACGTGAGCAAGCCGAGGCACAGTCGCCGCCGCGGGGTGAGCGCCGGGGCCCGGGGGTCGGGGCGCGCGGGCGGGAGGCTCGGCTGGGGCAGAGCGTCCCGGCGAGCGCGCGGAGCGCAGTCCCGGGCGTGGCGTCTCCAGGGCCCTTGGAAGCCCCGGGGACGCGGGAGGGGCCGGCGGGCCGGCCGGGGGGCGCGGGGACGTGGGGACGCGCTCATGGCCCGCCGGGCCGCGCGACCGAGGCGGAGGCCGAGGGGCGACTTGGGGGGCGGGGCATGGACGCGGGTTTTGACGCCCGAGCAGGAGCTCGCCCACGGGAGGGAAGTGTGGAAAGGAACGAGGTCCGAGCCTTTGAGTGTCAGGCCGAGTTGAGATTCTTCCCTTCCCCCAAGCAGCGCCGACTTCCTTCGTACGGGCCTGTGCCCAGAGGGAGGCGACCCCGGGCCCTGGGAAGTGCCTGTGCGAAGGGGCAGGGGCCGCCGAGGGGCCTGGGGAGGCTTCTCCCAGCCTTGCCTTCCTGCCCCCAAAATAGTTGAGGGCCTGGGCCCTGGCAGGATCCGCGCCTCATCTGTCCCCGCCGCAGCTGAGCGCCGTTCATTCCTTCCGCCCACCCCCCAACCTTGAGTGGTTGGGGGCGCTGTAGCCCCGCTGGAGCCAGGGAAACCGAGGCACAGAAAGGGAGGAGGCCGGGGCGCCAGGCCCGGGCCCTGACGGCCTCCGCTCGCCCGCAGCGCCTCACCAAGCACACCAAGTTCGTGCGGGACATGATCCGGGAGGTGTGCGGCTTCGCCCCCTACGAGCGGCGCGCCATGGAGCTGCTCAAGGTCTCCAAGGACAAGCGGGCGCTCAAGTTCATCAAGAAAAGGGTAGGTGGGCTGCGGCGGCTGCCGGGGGAGGGGGCAGGCCGGGGCAGGGGCCCAGGCTGAGGGTCGTCTGTGCCCGGCAGGTGGGGACACACATCCGGGCTAAGAGGAAGAGAGAGGAGCTGAGCAACGTCCTGGCTGCCATGAGGAAAGCGGCAGCCAAGAAAGACTGAGCCCCCTTTTCTTTGTGAAATAAAAAACTTGGAGGAACGTGGCTCCCGGCTTCTGGTGTGCGCGCTGGGGAGCGGGGAGCGGTCAGTCCCCCTCGGTCCCCACACACCCCCTCCAGGTGCTGCTCTGCTGAGGAGCGGCTGCGGGCACAGACGGACGCAGCCAGCAATACTGCAAATGTCTTTTAATCATAATTAAATAGCTCATGTGATTTCAGCCGTCATCGAGGGTCCCAGGGCCGGGGGCACGGGCTGAGCCTGCTGGTGGCTCAGGACCGGCCCGGGAGCCCCCCCTGCCCCGGCACAGTCCAGCCAGGCCCGTCTGCTGCCGACAGTGCTGGGGGGCTGTCACCGCTCCACGGCCTCTGTGGCCTCTGCCTCCGCGCCCGGGAAGGCGATGGCGAAGACCTCGCGGTAGTGCTCCACGAAGTGCACCTCCAGGCCCTCGCTGATGAAGGCCGCCAGGTCGTGGAAGTCCTTCCTGTTCTCGGCCGGCAAGATGATGCACGTCACGCCCGCACGCTTGGCCTGCGAGGGGGGCCAGGCGCGTCAGGCCCAGGTGCCACAGGAGCCCCTGGGTTGGAGGCACTGGTGCTTCGTTACCGAGACCCCTGGTGCAGGACCCAGGGCGACGCGGGAAGTGGGGCGAGGAGGGGCTGGAGCCTGCAGCCCAAGGGGGCGCCGACTGCTGGAGCTTGTGTGGGGGCTGCCCCACCCCACCTCGGAGGGGGACACTGAGGCCTTGGCTTTGCCCTGCAGCCAGAAGCCAGGCCCCTTCCTGGCCTGCTGCTCCCCAGTGTGCCTCTACGACTCCTGCCACCAGGTGGTGTCGGGAACGTCTAGGAAGTCCCGGAAAGCTTTACACTTAGGGGGTTGGTTCTTTAAAGTGTCAAGACTGAAGAGAAATACTCAAAACGTAGTATCTAAAAACGCAGATTTAAAGTTTTCCAGATAGGATACCCTGCCGGGGCCAAGAGGTGCCTGTGAGCAGCTGTGAGCACCCTAGTTAGGGCGCCCCTCTGCCCACAGCCCTCCAGGACTCCCACCTCCCTCAGCCAGGTCTGCTCTTTATGGTGCCACAGTCATCACAGGGACATGGCACGGGGCCCCGAGAGGGGATGCACCTGCGAGTAGTGCCAGGCTCTGGGATGGGCATGTGGGCCCTCCTGCCAGCCTGGCTCTGGCTGGGTGCGAGCCCAGCGGGGGACATACCCCGGCCTCCTGGGCCACACAGAGTCCCAGTGAGGAGCAGAGAGGCTCTGGGAGGGACTCCTACCGCAGGGGACAGCCGGTCCCGGCCCAGCAGCCTCGGCCACCTCACCCGCCCCGGGACAGGGGGTGCAGGGGGGCTGCGCTCACCGCGATGGTCTTCTCCTTGATGCCGCCCACGGGCAGGATCTTGCCGGTGAGCGAGACCTCACCCGTCATGGCCAGGTCTTGCCGCACGGGCCGGTCCAGGGCCAGGGAGAGCAGCGCCGTGACGATGGTGCAGCCGGCGCTCGGGCCGTCCTTGGGGGTGGCGCCCTGCAGGGAGAGCGGGGCAGGCGGTGGGTGGGGGCAGGGACACGGGGAGCGGCGGGCAGGCCGAGCGGGCGCAGCCCCACCTCGGGCACGTGCAGGTGGAGGTGTGAGGTCACCAGGAAGTGGTTGGCGGGGTCCCGCTGCATCAGGAAGGCCCTGGCGAAGGTGTAGGCGATGCGGGCGCTCTCCTTCATCACATCCCCCAGCTGGCCCGTCACCTCCAGGCTCCCGTCCTTGTCCCCTTGGCTGTCCTGGTCACGGGGCCGCCGGAGCGAGGTCTCAACGAACAGGGTGGAGCCCCCTGCAGAGCGCGAGGTGGGGCCCGTGACTTCCAGGGCCCGCGGCCCCTCGCACAGCACGTGCAGACGCCGGAGCTTGAGCCCTGGCCCCCTGGCGGCGCCCGCCCCGCGCGCTCACCCATGGCGGTCCAGGCCAGCCCCATGACCACGCCCGGCGGCGTCACGTCGTACATGCGCTCCACGGTGAACACGGGCTTCCCCACGAAGTCCTGTAGGTTCTCGGGCGTCACCTCCACCGACTCCAGCTCGCCGCTGACGATCTTGTAGGCCGACTTGCGCAGCACCTGGGGACGGGGCGCAGCGGAGGGCAGACGGGGTGGCAGGGAGGGCAGACGGGGTGGCGGGGAGGGCGGCGCGGGCGGGGCGAGGCTGCGGGCGCCAGCTCACCTTTTCTACCTGCTTCTGCAGGTTGCGGACACCGCTCTCACGGCAGTACTGCTTGATGAGCAGGGTCAGCACAGCTGGCGACAGCTTGGCCTTGTCCTCGCCCAGGCCACATAGGGCGCGCGCCTGAGGCACCAGGTACCGCTGGCGGAAGGAGAGCCGCTGTCAGCTGGGGCGGGGGAAGGAGACTGGTCCCCAAGGCCTCCGGGCCAGGGGCCATCTCGGCCACGGCCCGCCCAGTGGCCCACCCTGCGGCCCAGAGCTGACTGGACGTCAGTGTGGTGGAAGCCATGTCCCCACTGGCGGCTGTGGCCCTACACATGTGGCATTCAGGGAGTGCGGCTCCAAGAGGTGCCGGCTCAGCTGGAGAAGCCGGCTCAGCCTTGGCGGCAGAGCTTCCAGCGGGGGCGTCACCCGCAGCTGCCACCTCCTGCCACATGCCTCCAGGCCGGAGCTCTTGCTGCTTTCCATTCCTTCCTTCCCACGACCAGCTCCCTGCCGCCCTCCAGATGTCACCGTGGATGCGGCTTCCTCCAGGAAGGCTGCTGGCCCTGCGCACACTTGAGGCCCACGTGGTGGCTGCCACGAGGCTGCTGTCCCCAGGTCCCCCAGCGGTGGCTCAATGCTTATGTGCACCGCCAGTCATGAGACGGAGGGTTGTCAAGGCAGGGGAACAGAGCTGCAGCCGGGCAGGCTCCTGCCCTGCTGCTCACCCCAGGCCAGCGCACGTCTGTTGCACGCCGGCCCCACCCTGTAGCGAGTCCACACTCAAGTCCCGGGCAAGGGCCCTAGCACGGTGGCTCTGCCGTCACTGCAGCGCTCAGTGCACATTCTCGCAGGCCCGGCCCCTGCAAGCTTGCGCCTCCTCCCCCACCCCCCGGAGCTCCCTGGCCCAGGGCCACCGCGGGAGAGCGCGGGGCGTGGCAGCCTCACCTCCGCGATGGCGAGCTTCTCCTGTGCCACGTAGCCGGACACGTTGATCATCTCCATGCGGTCCCGCAGCGGCTCGGGGATGGTCTCTGTGACGTTGGCTGTGCAGATGAAAAGCACCTGCGGGAGGTGCACGCGGCTGCTGGGGACAGGCGCCCCGGCCCCCGGCAGCCCCTGGCAGCCCCCCTGCCTCCCCCAGGAGCCCCTCCACCCCGGGCGGGGCGCACCTTGGACAAGTCCACAGGCACGTCCAGGTAGTGGTCCAGGAAGTTGGCGTTCTGCTCGGGGTCCAGCAGCTCAAGCAGCGCTGATGAGGGGTCCCCCTGGTAGCCCCGGCCGATCTTGTCCACCTGGGGCGGCACAAGGCAGGGGTTGGCGCCCGGCCCTGCCCCCCGTGCCCGCCAGGCAGGCTCAGGCGCTGCAGGCCAGGGTCAGGGCGGGGCCCAAGGACTGGAGCGGTGGCCAAGGCCAAGGCCACAGCCCCCAAGGCCAGGCGGTGGGGCAGCCTGAGGGGTGCACCGGGGGCAGGGCTGGAGCCGCGGGACCTTCCCCTTGTCCTCAGGTCGTGACCCGGACTGGCAGGAGCACTGAGCTGGGGGGCTCAAGGACCGTGTGACCCCGAGGCGGAGCCCGCCCCGCCGCACCTCGTCGATGAGGACGAGGGGGTTCTCCGTCTTGGTCTTCTTCAGGCACTGGATGATCTTGCCGGGCATGGCGCCCACGTACGTCCGCCTGCAGAGGGGCACAGCGGGCAGCCCGTCTCACCTGCAGCTGTGAGCACAGCGGCCCCCCTGAGCCCCGGCCCCTGCCCCACCCCGGGGCCGCTGGGGCCTGCGGGGCGCTGCCCCCTGGAGGCTGGAGGCCGCCAGTGGAGCCCAGGGGCTGAGCTCTGCAGGCCCTTTCTGGCCAGTTTCCAGCTGGGGCGAGCCGGGTGACGCTCTCCCCCAGCTCAACAGACAGCGAGGAAAGCTCTGCCCCATCCAGCCCCACCCGCGCCTCCTCCCCACCTAGGGGGAGCAACCAGCCCCCAGCAGGGCTCCCTGCACTGCTGGCCCCACCCTGGGCCCACCCATTCCTCCTGAGCATTTCCCCAGCGCGGAAGTACGAGGCCGCGAGGCCGCGGCTCTGCCGGGGGTGAGCAGCACCCAGCAGGGACCAAACCCGCTCGGTGGGGTGGGCAGACCACGAGCATAACATGGAGAGAGATGGCGAGGCGCAGAGCCCGCCTACGAGCTGGGGACAAGATAAGGAATGGGGACCTGGTGGCCACAGGGGATAGCTGCAACTGAATGGGGCCGGGGTTTCAGGAGCGTCTCGGTGAGGGGCCCTGGGCAGAGCGGGGGAGGACAGCGTCAGGTGGGTGCCTGGGGAAGGGGTGGCCCAGGTGGCGGGTACGGTCCGTGCACAGGCCCTGAGGTGGGCCTGTGCCTGGGATGGTGGAGGAACAGCGAGGAGGCCCCGTGGGGCTGGAGCGGAGGGAGCGAGGGGAGGGGACGGGGCAGGCTGTGCGGGCCTGGCAGGCCGCGGGGAGGACTGGAGCTTTCACCCGGAGGGAGGCTGTGGGCAGAGAAGCCCCAGCTGCCGCATGCAGTCGGACCCTGCCCCCCTGAGCCACTTCCAAGGTCAGAGCCGGCCTGCACTTGAGAAACTCAGCCAAGGTCTCTCCATTGCTCAGCGGGATCCTCTGCCTGCGGCTCCCGTGCAGTCCCCAGCTAAGGACCGGCCCCTCCCGCCCTGCCCATGCCCTCGCCGTTCCTTCCTGAGCACTCCCCGCCTTCCCGCCTCAGCCCCACCTGCTCCTGGGATACCCCCCTCTCCTGGGGGTGGCTTCCCGAGCTGGGACTCTGGTGCTGTCCGCCGTGAACCTGTCCCCAAGCCAGCCCAGAAGCGGCTCCAGGGGCGGACACCCTGAAACGGGCCTGCCCCGGGTGTGGGGTTTGGTCCCCGCAGCTGAAACCGGTATAAAGAGGGCGGGCGGGCAGGGACGCCCGAAGGCCGAGGGAGGTGCCGCCGGGCCCACCTGTGCCCCTTGATCTCGGCCACGTCGGTCATGCCCCCGACGCTGAAGCGGAAGTACTCGCGGTTGAGCGCGCGGGCGATGGAGCGGGCGATGCTGGTCTTGCCCACGCCGGGGGGGCCGTAGAAGCAGAGGATCTTGCCCTGGGTGGAGCCTCGGAGCTGGCTGACGGCGATGAACTCCTGCGGGCGAGGCCGGGCTGCAGGGTGGGCTCCCGGCGCCCACGCCCCGCTGCCTCCTCCCAGACAAGCGGGCACTGCCCCGCGGTCTCCCGCCACCCATCACACCCCACCCTCGCCGCCGCGGCCGCCAGGGGTCCCCTGGCCTGGACCCTGCCAGCCTCTCCCACTTCCCACACGTGCACTGGGCGATCGTGACGGCCTGGCCCCTCGGGGTCCGTCCTGGGTGCAGGGACAAGTGTGCAGGACGAGGGACGTGTGCCCAGGTGGGGGGCAGGGCGGCCTCACCAGGATGCGCTTCTTCACGTCCTCCATCCCATAGTGGTCCTCCTCCAGCACCGCCTGGGCCCGGACCAGGTCCAGGTTCTCGTCGCTGTACTTGCCCCAGGGGATGGACGTCAGCCAGTCCAGGTAGTTGCGGGTGACGCTGCCACAGAGACCAGGGCGAGTGAGCGGGCACAGGCATGGCAGCGTGGCGCGGGGTGTGGATGCGGACGACAGGAAGGGGAGCTCCTCGGGGGCTGGCAGGGGCTCCTTTCAAAGCCACCTTAGCTGTGCCTCAGGGGCCCCCGTGGCCACCCTGGGACGCTGGCGCCACGCCTGTTCCTGGGCCCAGGCACGGGGGCTCAGCGAGGACGGGTGCCGCGCATGGCCTGGCACCCGCTGACTCAGAGCAGAACCCGCCTTGAACTTCTTTCCTGCCCTGCTGCTGCAGGCAAAGGTGAGCACAGTGGGGAAAACCTGGCCCGGGCCACAAGGGGAAACTGAGGCTGCCAGTGCTGCCAAGAGAGCAAGGCTGGGCCGGGGGCACCCTGGAGGAGTCTCGAGCTGGGGGCTGTGCACTCGTAGCAGCAGCCACCCTGGGCGTCACACACCCGCTCTGCTGGGTGGCGCCCAGCCCAGGCGGACCACATCCCGGAGCCCTGAGGGAGGGCCTGGCGGGGTGAGGCTCCCGCGGTGGGGGTGCCTCGGCTACGTCCCTTGCGGGAGATTATTCCTCGATGCTCACAACCCTCTGAGAGAAAGCGGGAGAAGACATGACTCAGGATCAGCGGCCAAAGCCAGAAGAGGCTGGGCGGCGGCGGCATAGGAGGAGCCCCGGGCCCAGGAAGGCGGTGGCCTCTGGAAGCCGGAGCTTTTGGGAGGCGGCGGCCTCTGGAAGCCGGAGCTTTTGGGAGGCGGCGGCCTCTGGAAGCCGGAGCCTCCAGAGGGACCAGTGAGAGAACGAGCTGTTCTGAGCCAAGTCCCTGCCGTGGACAACGGGCCTGCCACGGGTGTAGGCGGCAGGAGACCTGCCCGCCCTCGACGTCGAGCCTGGCCGCCTGCGGGGTCTCATCTCCTGGTGTGGCGAGGAGCTCCACTCGGGCGTCACCCGGACACGGAGCTGCGGGGTCCCGGGGGAACCCGGGCGGCAATCCCAGCTCACGGCGTGGGCTCGGGCCAGGCAGGCCACAAGAAGACGGGGCGTGTGGGGGCTGGCTCTGAGCCCGAGAGGGAGCGCAGGGACTGAGAGCAGGCAGGGCCTTGGGCCAGTGGCTCTGGGAGCCCCCCGGCCTGGCAGGCGGCGCCGGCCTAGCGTGACACGGCTACGTCCAGCCCCTTTGCCACCACTCCCAGGCCCGAGGCCCAGGACTTAACGCCACTGAACCTCCATTTTCTCCTTGTAAAATGGAGGCGACACCTGGGGGCAACGCAAGGACCAAAGCGCCCCGAGCCCTAGAGATGACAGTGCGCCCACAGGACACCCCCTCGTGGCACCCCCTCGCGGCTCCCCCGCTCGGCGCCCCACACCGCACCAGGCCTGCTGCCGCCCCAGGGCTGCGGAGGGGTCACCCGGGGCAGAGCGTGGGGCCGAGCGCCGGCACGCACTTGAACTCCGAGGAGTGGTTGTCCAGCAGGCCCAGCTTGCTCAGCTCCTCGTCCACGACGTCCATGACGTGCTTGGGGACCGCGAGCTCCTTCAGGCGCTCCCGGAACTTCTCCTCGATGGCGTCCTTGTCCTCCTTCTCCAGGCCCAGCTCCTTCTTGATGATCTTCAGCTGCTCCTGCAGGAGGTACTTGCGGTGCGTCTGCTTGATCTTCTCCTCCACCTACGGGCGCCGAGAGGGGGCCGTTCAGGCGGGGGTAGGAGGGCGGACGTGGCGGGTGCTCGCGCGGGACGGGGCGGCCCACAGGCGCGGTCCCCATCGCCAGGGCTCGCACCGAGCAGGGGCAGAGCGCCCAGTCCACGGACCCTTCCGGTTCTAACCCACTGTCTCCCAGAGCGGGGACTTGGGAAAGGTGACTCTGTATCAACGAGTAACGCCGAACCCCCCGGGGAGGAAGTTCTCAGCTTTTTGATTCTGATTATGGTGATAGACAGTGCCAAGGGTTTGCCAAACATTGGGAAGGTGGGCCTCTAACGGGTGGGAGACAGAGTCTCGCCCTTTCCTGGGTGGGCTTCCGACTTCCAGCACTGCCTCAGGACTAGGAAGGCAGAGAAGCCCCCCCCCCAGCTAAGGCAGGACGGTCCCGGGAGCGCGCCACTCGCAACCCGCTTAACGCCAAGTTCCGCGGCTCACAACAACCGGCTCCACTCAGCCCCTGGCGGGCGCGGTGCCACGCGCCAGCGACCCCTCCCGCTCCCGCTCACCTCCCGCCCCAGGCGCTGCTGCAGCTTGCTCAGCTCAAACTCCTTCTTGAGGAGGGAGAGGGCCTTGTACAGCCGCTTGGGGATCTGCCGAGAAAGGGGGGTCAGAAGCCGGCGTCCGTCTCTGCTGCGGGAGGGGGAAGCGGGCGCCCGGCGAGCTGCCGCTGGGATGTGGGCGTCGGGCAGAGGCTCGGGCAGCCCCGCCTGGTGAGATGAAAGCCCGGCTCCAGGGCTGTGCCGGGCTGCACCGCAGGCCCAGCGGCCGTGTGGACCCTCCAACCCGGGGGAGCCCCGTGAATAAAAGACGGAGCCCCCGCGGCGGGATACTCTGCAGCTGCTCAAAGGGACAGGAAGATGGCCACGGACTGCTGGCCACATGGGGATGCGATGTCATCTTGGGCTGGAGCTGGGCAGGCGCCCAGGCATGCCCAGCCCAGGGCGGCTCTGGGGGCCAGAGCTGCCCGCACTCACGTTGGTCTCCTCCAGGACGTCCTGCAGCTCGTGCGACTCGGCCCCGGTCAGTGCGGCCCCCATGTCGCTGAGGTAGATGGGGTTGTCCACCACCCGCTGGCCCGCCTGCATCATCTGCAGCACCGACTCTCTGCGAGGGACGGAGGGACGCTGGTGCGCAGGGGTCACAGAGACCGCCACGGCACCAGATCTTCCCGGGCCCTCGGTCTCCTTTTCCCCCTCAGCAGCCTTGGCCTTGGGATGGGGGGGACACAAGTTCCCTCTGGCAGCCACTTGGCGACTCCCCTCCCCTTGCCGGGGAGGCTTCTGGCTGAATCCAGGCCCTTAGAAGGGGGAGGAGGGGCAAGGAAAGACCCTGGGCCAGGCGAGCCGTCCCCGGGGCCTCCCCTCCTGGCCCGCCCGGAGGCCCGGCCCGAGACCCACCTGTAGAGAGGGTTCAGGGCGATGATGTCCCGGATGGTCTTCACGATCTCGGCGGTGAGGGCCTGGCGGGGAGGGGGCCGGTGGGTCAGGGGGCCCTGCACCTGCCCGCCTAGCCCTGGAAGGCCTCGGGACCCGAGAGGTCAGCCCGAGTTCACCAGGCCCGAGGGCGTAAAACTAAAGCCAAGCTGCCTCCTCGGACCACTCTCACTTAGCCTTGACCTTCGGAAGAGCCACTGGGGAAAGTGGACGGACGGGGCTCTTTGTTCCCGCCCGTCAAGCCCTCTCCTCACAGGCGACACAGCCCCTCCTCGCCCCCAGGCGGGGCGCATCCAGGCCACGGCTCCCTCCTTCTCCATCACCAGTGCTTCCAGCCCGTCCCCGCCCAGAACCCCCACCCAGACCCCCCTCGGCACGGGGCGCCCCCTCTGCTGTGGACGCCGTGGCGAGACTGGTTTTCTGTCACACCTTCCTTGCAGGAGTTAACGCAGCTAATGCTCCCGGCGGGATCACTGGACGAAGCGCTCGGCATAAAAACCTGCAGCTGTTTTGTGTCCAAGAGGCCACAGTCTATCCCAGAAGCCCGCTGGTGGGCAAGAAGTGGCCACTCCCAGGGCTGTTTTTAACGTGCAATTACCTCCCTGGCCTCTAATTATTGGCTTGAGCCTGATCTGTTCGGGAAGGCCTTGGTAGGGCGGCTGGAGGGCCACCGCACTTGCGTTAACAAGACCAGCGCCCTCTCCTAGGTGCTTCTCAGTTTTTTAAACACGGCATCTGGAAGCTCAGCCGCATGTCGTTACCCCCACACTTGACTCTCCTGAGAAACTCCTGAGGCCACAAGCGGCAGGCAGCTATCCCAGTTTAAACTTAAATAAGGGGCGCCACACGGCGCAGGCTGCCGAGCGCCTGCCTCCCACACGGGAGGGTCCCGGGTTCCGTTCCCAGTCCCCATGAGAACAAAGAGAAAACAACAAGCAAACATGAAAAAAACCAATCCAGGGAAGCAAGTGTGGCTCAGGTGACTGCGCTCCTGCCTACCACACGGGCGGTCCCAGGTTTGGTTCCCAGGGCCTCCTGGAGAAGGTGAGCAAGAGAGTGAGCTGGTGTGGCGGGCAGGCGCAGCGAGCTGATGCAACAACGTGACACAACATGGAGACACAAAAAGGAAAAACAATGACAGACGCAACACAGCAGGGAGCTGAGGTGGCTCAAGCGAGTGAGCGCCTCGCTTCCACACGGGAGGTCCCAGGTTCAGTTCCCAGTGCCTCCTCAAGAGAAGACAAGCAGACACAGAGAGCACACAGCGGACAGACACAAGAGAGCAGACAGCAAGCACAGACAACAAGAGTGGGGGAGATAAATAAAAAAAAATAAAGTAAAAAAAGCAACAACTCGGGAGCCAACGTGGCTCAGTGGTTGAGCGCTGGCTTTCCACATGAGGTCCAGGCCCTGGTACCTCAAAAAAAGTCAGGTGAAAAGCCAGCATTCCCATACTTAGTGACACTGGTCACATCACAGGTGCTTCCCAGCCACCCGGGGCTGGTGGTGCAGAGTTCTAGAACACACCCACCACTGAGGAACGTTCTGCTGGACAGCGCTGCTCTCATGGGCCCCCGTACAGCTCCACACGCGTGTCCGTTCCCCACGCCACAGCAAGCCCGGCCAAGCCCTTTCTGACACCCGCCACCTGCCCTTCTTCCCGGCAAGCGCTGGGGCAGCCTCCGTCTCCTTCTCCACGCAGTACGCCAGCCAGGCCACTGCCCCCAAACGATCAGCTGCTCGGGGCTTGTGTTCTCCATCGGGGAGGAGGTGCCAGCGACAACGGGAAATCCCAAAAGGAGCCAGCACGTGCCAGGTCTTCGATCAGCTCTGGTTTTCTTCTTTGTCCCTAGCTGAAGAGGGCAGGCCACCCTGCCTGTCACGTGCACCGCAGAGAGAGGGTGGAAGGGCCCTCGCTGCTTGCCACCATGGCTGCCAAAGGCCGCTCCTTGCCCGGCGGGCAGCCACAGGTCACAGCGAACGTTCCCGGCTCCCTATTTCCTTCCCAGCTCTCCGGGTTTGGGTGGGAAGAGGCCGGTGTGGTGTGATCGGCTGTGGAGGCCTCTGCACAGTGGACACGGGCTTGAGCTGAACCGGAGTTCAAATCCTGCCTCCTCAAAGCGTGTGGTAAAGCCAGCTGCTTCCAGATTAGCGAAAAAAGGTGAGAGAGCGGCAGCTGGGCTGGCAGCTCCTCCAGGTCACAGGCCCAGAGCGGAAAGACGCTCGGCGCCTAGCTCCGTTTTGCTTGCTGCTGCTAACCATCCCGCGGCGCGAAGTTTCTCCGGGGCTTGATTTAAAGCAGGGTTTCAAAGCTTTTATAACCAAGCTCTGTTTAGCCACGATGATTTTGTTCAATTTTCCCTTCTGTATTATAAATTGTAAATGTATTTTTTCCCCTTTCCAATAATAAAACTTTGATTGAAAAAACACAAAACCCTGCCTCCTCCACGAGCGGCAGGCGCCTTTACCCCGACTCCGGCTTCCTTAAAGGCGGGTCAGGAGGAGAGCAAGTGCTAGGACGCTCAGCTCTCACCCAGCCTGGGGCTCGGGGCGGGGGAGGGGGCGAGGGGCCCCCAACAGGTCCCTGGCGCCATCCAGGGGCGCCCCCGGGACGTGGGCACGACGGCTGCCCGGACTTGCCTTCACTTCCTCGGTGACCTGGAAGTCCTCGTGCGCGACGTTCTCGACCTCCACCATAAGCACCTCGCCGGCGGGCGCCGTGGCGGGCTCCAGCACCAGCTCCGCCTGGCCCTTGGCGCCCAGCTCCTCCTCTGCCTCCTTCTTCCCGCGCTTCGGCTTCCTGCGGGCCTTCTGCTTGCTTTCCGCCTCCGGCTCCTCCGGCTCCACCTCCAGCTGCCGGCTGATGTGGATCCTGGGGACGGGAACAAGGTCGGGGGAGGCCTGGGATCTCCCCACTCCTGACGACCAAGCCACCCAGGTGACACGAAAGGCCAGGGCGTGGCCTTCTCAGGACCTCAAGACCAGGGTCCCCTCCTCGTCCCGCGGACACCAGCCAGCCCCGCGCATTCCACTTCCCAGGCGGAGCGCTCCCACGCGACCCCGCCGTGGTCCGTGAACGTGGCAGGCCCAGCCAGTGAAACGGCGGCTCAGGGCGTGGCTCCGGGGCCCCTGTCCCCAGCGGCGAAACCCCAGCCAGGCCAGGCCCATCCTGGGGACCCTGCCCTGTTCCTCCTCGATTTAGCTCAACGCACAGCAGCTCCTTTTGCAAAGCTCAGGTCTTGATCCAAGTCCTGACCGCTTCGTGCCAAGCAGCTGGTTCGCCAGGCCACCCCCCTCCTCCAGCACCCTGCCCAGCTTCTCCACCCCCAGCAGAGCATCCACCCCTGCCTGAAACCAGCCTCCGTCTGTCTGCATGCTCGAGTTCTCCCTGCTTGGGGAAGGGGCCCTCCGAGGGCAGGCCCCTGGCCTGGGTCCCTGCCCGACACCCTGGACCTGGCAGGCACCAGGCTCTCTAGCACACGCTGACTGAAGCTCTGAGCCCTCAACGCCCTCACGTGGAGGTGGCAAAGGTCCCTTCCCGAGAGGGCCGGCCTGGAGCTGCCCTGGGCACTGGCTCGACAGTATTCCAGGTGTACAGAGAAGACGGGGTGGGGTGGGTCCAGGACGGGCCCAAGCAGGCCTCGGAAGCTGAAAGGACCCATCCTGGAAGGTGCCTTGGGGAACTCGGGGCACAGCAGCCGCCGGTTTCTATTCATTTCCCTTGCATCTTACTCTCCTCCCTTGGGCCCACGAATCCTTGTAGGTGACAGAGAAGCCTCTTCTTTTCTCTAAAGCAGCTGAGGACGGGTGTGGCGGCTGGGTCCACTGGGGAAAACAGCAGAACTTTTCCCAGAATTAGTGTGTGGCCTACACCCATTTGCCCTAAGATCCGGGGGGATCACAAGGAAAAGGCTCTGTGAGCACTGAAGGATGGAAGCTGCTAGAGTCAACAAACTCCAGTAACTGTCTTCCGAGAGAGGCTTTCCAGAACCTTCACGACACTTATGGCTTGACTCTCTGAAAAGCTTCCCACATGCCTTTGGCCACGTCACTCTTGTGAGAAGCAAGGCCGGCGTTCTTTGGAACATGCTTGGTGAAGCGTGCCCGTTGGTCTGTCGAGACCTAATTCATCTAACCGCCTGTACAGGGCTGATGAAAGCGGCAGGCCCAGCAGTGGGAGGGGGCAGAGAGACCACGTCCTTGCGAAGAAACACGCCTGCCCAGCTGTGTGGCCAGAGGGACAGGCCCCGGGTGGGGGGAAGCCCCGGGGTTCTGCAGGGCCCCACCCTCCCCCGTGCTCTGGCCTCCGGGGGCACTGACCTTCTGTGTCCCATGACGATCATGCGCAGCTTGTCCCCGAGGTCCTGCATCTCATGGATCTGGACGAACGTCCCCGTGTGGTAGATCTCGTCCAGGCTTTCCACCACGTCGGACTCGTTGCTGGGGGTGGGGAGAGGAACACAAAGAGCCGTGGGTACCTGTACATGGATTCTCGTTTGGATGTCTGGGGCAGAGAGGGAGGAGGGAAGGAAAAGAAACGAGCCCTTCCTGGCTCCCACAGAACACTGAACGTGAACCCTTCTGCTCCCAGGGGTGCTGGGGAGACTCGTGTATCCGCCACCTTGTGGGGTCCCCGGCAGTAGCAGCACACAGGCAAGTATCTCCTGGCTGAGTTAGAGAGGCAGGGCTGGGGGCGGGGGTTTGGACTAGCTCCCACACCCTCCCATTACAGAGCCTGCTTAGAATGCATCTTCTAACTTGGAAGTGGAACTAAATTCTACCAGGGGTCAAGGTGAGTGGATGTGGAGACACGATACCCAGCAGGCTTTAGCTCTGCAGCGGCCCTGCCGGAGTATTTTACAACCAAGGGTTCCCAAGGTTAAATACCACCTCCCAACCCAGGTCTGGACAACACGTGAAGACACGTGCTGCGAGCCGAACCTCAGCCCCAACCGAAAAGGTGTGCTTGGCTCTTGGCCTTGTCCCAGCGGCTCTGCTTGGTTCTTTTAGGTCAAGAATCGGAGCCCAAAGCTATTCTAATGGAGCAGGATTTTGAGAGCACTACACTCCAAGGTGACTTCACTGAAAAAGTGATGGAAAAGTGCCACTTACTTGTCATCTCGCTTTAGGAAGACACCGGCATACGGCTGGGCAAGACGGACTTTCCTTCTTAACAGCTCAACCAACTTCTTATTTTTAACCTGGCATGACAGGGACCCCAGAATGAAATGCAGGGTACGTTTTCTAGCTGACAATTTGATGGCAGCGCTAGCATTTTTTTAATCGTCATCTATGAGGGCGTGCTAATCTGACCAGGACACCAAGTGACACTGGCCAGGAACCTTGGCCCAAACAAGTTCAGGGATGACAGTGTGGAAAACAGAGAGGGGTAGTGCTGAGTAGCTACACTGCTGTAAGTTTCTTTAAAAAAATGTAGATGACTGGCCTGAACTGAGAGACTGATTTCACAACCAGTGAAAAATTTCCTGGCTTAACAAATTCATTCTGTGGTTGAGAAAAATGCCTTGGCTTAAAAATCTAATTCATTCTGCCTTTTATTCATGCCAGAAGGACAGTCTGAAATGTGCATAATTCAAATGTGGCCCTCCCCACAGGCTAATTTCCTCTGATTTTCACTGAAAATATATCACCATGTCTGTTCCCTCCGCATCAAAGATCAAAACCCCAGGGGAGACAGAACATTCTGGAAATCATCCACAGGTGGAGCGCAACAAGGTCTTGTGGGAAATCCCTGCTGGGGGGTGGGTGGGTGGGTGAGGCAAGAAATGCTGATGTCCTCAGGGCTCACCTGATTTCTCTCAAGCCCGTTAACTCTCAGGTGAGGGTGAGGCTGCGGCCAGGCTCAAGTGACTCACACCTAAGCATCCATCAGAATGACTTGGAGGACTTACAGATTCCTGGGTCCCCTACACCCCCTGGGAATTTCTGATTCAACAGGTCTGCGGCTGGGCCTGAGAACGTGCCTTTCTAGCTGGCTTCCAGGTGAGGCAGCTGCTGCCGGTCCAGGAAACACACACCCTCAGAAACACTGTTTCGACCTCCAGCAGGGGTTCTCCACTTGTGGGCTGCGAATTCCTGACTCTATACATGCTTTTTTCCCAGAAGGGGGCGGTCCATAACACTTGTCCAAAATTAAGAACCACTGGTCTGAACCCAGAGGCGACTAATAAGGAAAGAAGCTACCAACTCAAGTGGCCACATGGTGTCAACTATGAAATCCAGTCAGTGGAGCTTTGCTAACAGGTTCAGAAGCATCCATCAGGCCCCAGGGAAGTCATCCCCCCCCCTTTTCTCTTCCACTCAAAGAGCTGACTGCTGCATCCTTTGCCATCCTTTCCCTCCCCCAGCAGGATTCTTTTTCATTATTTGCAAAGTGATGGGATCAGAAATATAGTGTGTACCACAGGCCAGTGCTCCGAAGTGACTCATTTCCTGCATGATTCACGTTTCTGCTTGGGCCTTGGGGGCACGGGGGTATCTGTGACCTGACAGGGCTGAGGGGACTAATCCTTGTGCCAGAAGCCTGGAGGGTGGTGCCAAGGGTGTGAAAGAGGTCTCCAGGGCAGTAGAAAATAGTGGCGGTGACCTTTGATTCTTGAGGTTTATGACTTGGGCCCCATGGTTCTAAAATACTTCACACACAAGACCTCTTTCAACAACAACTTCAAGAGACAAGGTGCTGTTTATTATTTCTATTTTGTAGATGATGAAAATCGGCGGTCCAGAGAAATAGCTTTCCTGAGGTTACAGAACTCGGAGGGAGAGCTGGAATGCAAGCCCACCGGGACTGGGGCCTCTCCTAGCATCCACTCTTCCTCGTCAAGGACGGGCCTTGGAAGGGCAGTTCCACGTGCCATTAGTGATGCCAGAGGGAAAGTGGAGGGCTCCTCTCACTTCCTTCCCCACTGGCTGGCTGCTGCCCCTCTGTATGCTCTTTCCCCTTTCCCGGGGATCCTTGATATTTATTTAGCAGAGTCTGGAGTGTGAGAGAAGAGGCTGGAGAAGCTGACTCACTATCTGACCTTGTTTATACAGTTAACAGATAACCCTTCTTCATGGGCTCCAGTTTCCACATCACTTAAGGGGGGAAACAAACAAAGAGAGGGGGATGGGGTAGGAGTGAAATGGAAAGGCATCTGGGCCTTTCCTATCCTTAAAGCACAAGTTCCTCCCACTCAGGCTGCTTTCTCTTTATTACATCATCCTGTTTCTTTCTTTATGGCTGAAGCTGAAATGATCTTATTTGCTCTCTCTCCCACCAGAAGCAAGTTCTTTAGGTCCACGGACTGTGTTTTGACTAGTTCACTGATGTACTCCTGGTGCCTGCTACATGGTAGGAAGTCAAGAAAAGTCTACTTAATGAACAAACTGTTTTTGTATCCCTCTGAGAACATTCTCCTCGGAAGCCCTCTTCTAAGCCCCCTGTATCATTCTTGTCTTATGATTTCCCATGGTACTTACTGCCTTCTAACACATAATTACTAATCTTGTTTATTGACTCTCTCACACCAGAATGTAAACACCAAATCAGAAATTTTTGTCTGTCTAGTTCACTCCCTGTATGCCCAACACCTTACAACACGACAAGCATTCAACAGTTTAGAGAATGAATGAATGAATGAAGTCTGATTCCCAATGGCTTTGTAACCACACAGCAGACAGCCTGGGCAGAATATACTGCCCAAACAACATTTACCAACGTCCAGAAAAAGGTAACTGAGTCCTAATACTGCTCTGGTCCCTCCCTGCCCCGATTTCTATGACCGGAACTTTAAGTGGTCAGACAGCCCGAAGTCTATTGGGTTCACCCCCCTCTCAAATGAGACCCTAAAGAACCCGCAAGGGGGTAAAGATTTGGCTCAAGGTCACCGGGCGAGTGGGGAGCACGCAGGGTACTTGAACTCCAACCTTTGAGAAACTGTGTCTG
Source organism: Dasypus novemcinctus (assembly GCF_030445035.2). Classification (NCBI taxonomy): domain Eukaryota; kingdom Metazoa; phylum Chordata; class Mammalia; order Cingulata; family Dasypodidae; genus Dasypus; species Dasypus novemcinctus. The sequence goes on along the minus strand of NC_080691.1, from coordinate 80,522,732 downwards.
AAAAAGTTGCAAGGCGTGAGGGCGCAAAAAGACCCCTCGCGCCAACCCGCTGCTCGCAGAGGTAGGGAAACTGAGGCCGAGGCGGGAGCTCTCATTACCTCGATAATCTTGATGAAGCGCGGGAAGACCGGGTTGCGGGTGACGGCGATGAGCGGCAAGTGCGGGAACACGTCCGGGATCATCATGGGCGTGAGCGCCGTTATGACGGGGCCCTCCCCGCCGCCAGTGCTGCCTCCCGCACTCCCGGCCCCATCCTCCGCGCCACCCTCGGGGGCGTCCTCGCCCCCCGCGAGAGCGCCGCCGCCGCGGTTGCCCGCTTCCCACAGTCCACGCCACTGGCCCGCGATGGCGGGGCCTTGGCCCCACGGCGCCCAGGGAGGGGACGCATCGCAGGCCCGCCGGCCTCTGGCGAGCCAGGCTCCGGCAGCAGTGGCGACTCGCCCTCCGGCGACGGCCAACAGTGGCCGCCGCAGCGCCCACCTCCGCGCCGCGCCCCACAGCCTCACGTAACCTGTGCCCGCCGCCATGGCCCGGCCATCCTGGCGGCGCGCGCAACTTGCGTCATTTCCGCCTGCCGGGCTGGGGGCGCACGTGACGCCAGGCGCGTGCCTCAGCATCGCCTGGGGGCGTGGCCCGGACGACCCACTCCAGGGGGCGGGGCCTGGCGGAGCGGGGTCTGCACGGAACAGAAGGGGCGGGGCATCCCACCTTCCTCCTCATTTCCACCTCTTCCGTCCTTCCCGCTAACGCGCTCACGACCCCTTCGGGTCACGTGGAGGCCGTAGGCACGCGTCAGGGCCCCTGGAAAGCGGGACACCGTTGCTGCCACCGCAGCTTTTGGGAAGATGAAGGAGGCCTTGTATTCATAGGTCCTACGTGCGTGGGTGATAGGCGCATGCTCAGGTTCTGGGGCGCGTCGTGATTGGCGGTTGGGTTTCCCGGGAGACTACGTGCACAGGCTCATACGCTAGGGGGTGCACAGGAGGCCGTGCGCGCATGCCCAGACTTGGAGGCGCGTTGTGATTGGTGAATCACAACGCAAGTCTGCGCATGGAGGCCTAGTGCGCATGCCCAGGCTCCCGGGCTCGGGAGGTGAGTGCTCCAGGAGACGACGTGCGCATGCTCAGGGCCTAGACTGCGCATGCCCGGGTCGGTGCCGTGGCGGTTGAGGATCCGTAGTGGCTGCGGTAGAAGTTAAAACGGGATGCTGATTCTGATGCTGGTGGCGGCGGCGGCGACCGTGCGGCTCTGCCCGCTGGTCGGAGCTCAGCCGTTGTGCGGGTGGGACTGCCCTCCCAGGGCTGGGGTGCTGCAGGGGTCGGGAGGGTCGGGCTCATGGACCCCAGTACAGGCCCAGGTGGGCCCCCCTTCCCCAGCCTCATCGAGGCCTGTTGGGTTATTCTTCCCGTGAATCGGACCCTAGACCCGTATTCCACCCCGCTTCCTGCAACCCGTCACCCAGGTCCTCCCATTTCTCAAAAAAATTCCGGCCCTTTTAAGCCACCTCTGCCACCTCGGTCTTAAGGCTTTGCCGTGCTGTCCCGGCGCCCAACAGGATTATTTTAAAACGGATCTGGTCTCGTTAGTCCCCTCCCCTGGCTTTGTGGCCCCTGGAGGAACACCCGAGGTCTTTGGGCTGCCTGCCGCGGCTGGCATGAGCTGGTCCAGGCTTCCCCAACTGCGGCGCTGTTGACGTCTGGAGCCAAATCGTTCTCTTGGGACGTCTTGTGCCTTAGCATCTCTGGCGTCTACCCACTAGATGCCAGTAGAACTCTCTTCCTGAGGCTTGGCAGTCAGATTTGTCCCTAGGGATTGCCAGCTATCTCCTAGGGACCTGAGACCCACTGACCTGGTGCCTGCCCCCTATTAGCCAGCCGCATCGTCTTAACTTAGTTCTTGAACATGCTAAACTCCGTCCATCCTTGGGGATGGTAGAAAGTACGCTTGCTCTTCCCTCTGCTAGACAGGATTTGCTTCCAGATTTCTCCTTGGCTTGTTCCTCCTCATTCAGATCCCGACTCAATCAGAACGTTCCCCGACCTAAAGCCCTCCTTCTCATCTTTTACCTTTCTGTTCTGTTCTTGCAGCTCCCATTTTCTTACCCCAAATTGAGCAAATTATTGTTTGTTGCTGTCGCCAGAATATTTACATACTCCATAAGGGCACAACCTGTGCTTATCTTATTTCCGTAAGGGCAAAACCTGTACTTATCTTATTCCGGTAAGGGTACAGCCTATGCTTATTTTGTTCACCCCCTACCCAGAACTTTTTTTTTTTTAAGATTTATTTATTTATATCTCCCAGATGGTTCTCTTATCTGTCTGCTCATTGCTTGCTCTCCAGGAGGCACCGGGAACTGAATCCGGGACCTCCCATATGGGAGGCAAGTGCCCAGCGGCCTGAGCCACATCCCCTCCCTGCTGGCTTTGGTGCCTGCTGGACTGTGGCATCTGCTCCTTTAGGCATCTTGTTGCAGCAGGTGTAGCGTCTGCTCGTCTTCACCACAGGACCCGAAACTGGGACTGCCCGTGTGGTAGGCAGGGGCCCAACTGGTTGAGCCACATATGCTTCTCATTGACTCTTTTTCTTTAAAGATTTATTTATGTATTTCTCCCCCTCCCCCTCTCTCCCCCCCATTCCCCCTTCCCCCTTCCTCCCCTTTTTTTCTTTGTCCGCTTCTGTTGTTGTCAGTGGCACGGGAATCTCTTTCTTTTTGTTGCGTTATCTTATGTCAGCTCTCCGTGTGTGTGGTGCCATTCCTGGGCAGGCTGCACTTTCTTGCGCGCTGGGTGGCTCTCCTTACGGGGTGCACTCCTTGCGCGTGGGGCTCCCCTACGTGGGGACATCCCTGCGTGGCCGGGCACTCCTTCCACACATCAGCACTGCACATGGGCCAGCTCCACACGGGTCAAGGAGGCCCGGGGTTTGAACCGCGGACCTCCCATGTGGTAGGCGGACGCCCTGACCACTGGGCCAAGTCCGCTTCCCCCATTGACTTTAAAAATAAGTATATTCTTAATGGAGAGGTTGTGAACTTACAAAACAATCATGCAGATGTGAGGAGTTCCCATGCAGTACCCCTTTACCAACACATTACATTGTTGTGGAATATTTATTACAGATGATGAGCTAATATCATCAGACCGTTAGCACCAACTATGGTCTATAGCCTACACTTGGTATATTAATCTACGTTTTTTAAAGGAGGTACTGGGGATTGAACCCAGGACCTCATATATGCAAAGCCAGTGCTTAACCACTGAGCTACACCTGCTCCACCCAGCACTTTTTTAGATTTCAGTAAATGTTACGTTAACTCTCTTAACTCTCGGGCTAGACAGATGTTAAAGCCCCAGGGAACTCCCGCCTGGAGTGAATTGACCCATCAGGGACCTGTTTGCTGAGAAATGGGAATGGTGTGCCTTTGATGGATGGCCCCATTTGATTCCTTTTCTTTAAAAAAAAAAGATTTATCTCTTCTCCTTACTGCCCTCATTGTCTGCTCTCTGTGTCCATTCGCTGTGCATTCTCCTGTGTCTGCCTATTTTAGGCGGCACTGATCCCGGGACCTTCTGGAGTAGGAGAGAGGTGCTCAGTCTCTTGCACCACCTCAGCTCCCTTCTCTACTGCGTCTCTTATTGTCTCTCTGTGTCTCATTTTGTTGTGTCTTCTTGCTGCACCAGCTTTCCGCTTGGGCCAGCTCACCTTCACCAGGAGGTCCTGGGAATCAAACCCTGGACTTCTCATATGGCAGACGAGAGCCCAATTGCTTGAGCCACATCCGCTTCCCCCCTTTTATCTTTATAATGAAGTTCATATAGTAGTGATTCATTGGCCTTACTTTTATAGCTGTGAAGACAGACCTGGTGAAATTAAAAACACATTTGCCAAAAGAATCACAGCCACTAAGTGCCAGATGTCCCGGCAAGATTTACTAGTAAGATTTGTCTCAAGGACTTTCTGATGCCTACTTTGAAAAGATGGACATTCTCCCATTTCCCCACCCTCATGCTCAAAGTGGGGTGGTTCCAGCAGCATCGGCAGCACCTGGGAGTTGGTTAGAAATGGAGGTTCTCAGGCCCCGCCCTGGACTTAGTGAATTAGAGGCGGCACTCAGCCATCTGTGGTTTATCGAGCTCTCTGGATGATTCTGCTGGAAAGTATATACCATCATTTTTTCCACTCCCCCCTCACTGTCGTCCCCCCCCACACACACACACACAGAGACAAAGAAACTTGGAGCAGGAGTTCCTGTGGGGTCTGAATGACCTTGTATAAGCTCTCGGGAATCAGTTCTACATTTTTAGTGTCTTTGTATCTGTTTTTGGGGGGGGGGGGGCCGGGCGGCTGGGGCCCACAGTTGCATCAGATTTTCAAGGGGCTCCCCAAACCCCCAAAGTGTTGAGTGGGTACTTTAGGGTTAACCCAGAGGAGACTTAATATGCTATAAAGCTTGCCTTTTCAATAAAAATTGACAAGATGGTCTTTCTCATTGCTAACCTCTAGTAATCGCCTGGTGAGGACTGGAAAAGCGCGTAACGTCCACAAGGCAGTGCAAGGGGTATGTGGCTCCATATTTATCACCAGTTCTCTTTTATCTAATTACTGAATCAGAACTAACGTCTCCTAGTATTTCCCAGTGCCATTGCCGGACCAGACATTTTTTTTTTCTTTTTAAAAAAATATATGAAGTATGTCCATGCATACATACACGTACATAAATGATAAGTGTGTAGTAATAGTTGTTAACGTACAAAACAGATATACATAACAGCATACAGGGTTCTCATACCTCACCCTACCACCAGTACCTTGAATTGTGAAACATTTTTAACTAATGATTAAAGAGCAGCCTCAAAATACTACTACTAACCAGAGCAACTTACATTTGGTGTATTTTTCCCCCAACCTACCCTATTATTATTTTATATCCCTTATATCTGAATATACATAAGTGTATGGTAAAAGTAGTGAACTTACAAAGCAGACATGCATGACATCATAACAGGGGTCCCTACATCACCCCACCACCAAGGCCTTGCATTGTCAGACATTTGTTACAAATTATGAAAAAATATTGTCGAAATCTAACTACAGTCCTTACCTTGCATTTGGTGTATTTTCCCCCCAACCCACCCTATTATTATTTTTTAAATATATTTTTATGGCAGAAGTTGTAAACTTACAAAACAATCCTGCACACGTGCAGAATTCCCATACAACACTCCTCTATCAACACGCCACACCATGGTGGAAATATTTTACAGATTATGAGATGATATCATCAGATTTTTATCAGATCCGTAGCATATATTTGGCACAGTTTTCCCCTACTCCCCCATTATCAACACGGTACATCTTTGGCATAGATGCATCTATGTGTTTGTATTTTTCCCATGCTTCTCCACGTTCCCACCACCCTGCAATAGTAATGTACACCGGCCTTAGCTCACAAAGGACACTTGAATCTGTACTATCAACCACAATTCTCATCCACTTCTGGGTATACTATGTTATTCAGTCCGTAGATAATTTTCTAGTTTTCTGTCAATTGGCATTTACATCCCTAGACCACCCTTTTCAGCCACATTCCCATTTATAAACCAACTGTTACAAATAATGTGTTACCATCAACTCTATATAGTTCCACAATGTTACAGTAAAGCTAATTAAAACTTATAAGTACACTAAACCTCATTAGTCCATCTCAGTCCTCCTCTTATCTCCTTTAAGAATCCACTACCTACCACCAGGTCTTAAAGATGTTTTCCTACGTTTTCCTCTAGCAGCTTTATGGTTCTTGCTTCTATATTTAGGTTTTTGATTCATTTTGAGTTAATTTTTGTATCAGGTGTGAGATAGGGGTCCTCTTTACTGCTGTTGGTTATGGATATCCAGTTCTCCCAGCACTGTTTATTTATTTTTTATAGTTTTTTTCTTTATTTAGAGAAGTGAGTTTACAGAAAAATCGTGCATGAATTACAGTGTTCCTGTACACCACTCTACCACCAACACCTTGCATTGGCGTGGAACACTTGTTAGAATTGATGATGGCATATTTTTATAATTGCACTATTAACTGGAGTTTAAAAACTTATTCTGGGCTAGTTCGGTCCACTCCACCTCTACATCGAGAGGGGGCTTAGACGCCACGTGGGTGATGGATGCAGTTCTCCCGCTTGCAGCATTGTTTATCGAATAGCGTGTTCGGCCCCAGCTGCGTGGGTTTGACAGGCTTGTCAAAAATCACTTGACAGTAGATGTGAGGGTCTGTTTCTGAACCATCATATTGGTTCCATTGGTCTATGTGTCTGTCTTTACGCCAGTACCATGCTGTTTTTTACCACTGTAGTTAGGTAAATGATTTAAAGTCTGGAAGTGAGAGTCCTCCAACTTCATTTTTCCTTTTTAAGATGTTTTTGCCTGTTCAGGACCCCTTACCCTTCCAAATAAATTTGATAATCATGTTTTCTATGTATTTTTAAAAGCTGGTGAAATTTTTATTGGGATTGCATTGAATCCATGTATCAGTTTAAGTAAATTGACATCTTAATGATATTTAGTCTTCCAATCTGTGGGCATGGCATGTTCTTTCAGTTATTTAGGTCTTTTTTGATTTCATTTAACAATGAGTTGTAGTTTTCTTTTTTGCTACCTGGTTGCATCATCATCTTTTAGGTGCGTTGCTTTGCAGTGCAGGGCCTGCACCTCTCCATGCAGGTCTGGGATGCTTTTTTCCTTTTTTTTACAGGGAGGTCCCGGGGATCAAGCCTGGGTCCTCCACTTGGTAAACGGGAGCTCAATTCCTTGAGCCACAGCCACTTCCCAAGTTGTAGTTATCTGAATACAAGTGCCTTACATTGTTGGTTAAATTTATTCCTAAATATTTGGGTTTTATCTGTCAAATTTTATTTTCACCACTCTTTTGACACTTTTAGTTACTTTTACTGACATAATTTTCATTTCTAGACTCTCTTCCAAGCCCCTCTCTCCTGTATTTTCTTTTCAGGCTGTAGCACACTCTTCAGTATTTCCTGCAAAGCCAGTCTCTTGGTTACAAACTCTCTCAGTTTCTGTTAATCTGTGAATATTCTAAGCTCACCCTCATTTTCAAAAGACAGTCTTGCCGGGTATAAGATTCTTGTCTGGAAGTTTTTCTCTCGTAGTATCTTAAATATATCATACCACTGTCTTCTTGCCTCCGTGGTTTCTGATGAGAAATCGGCACTTAATCTTATTGAGCATCCCTTATTTGTTAGGCATTGCTTTTCTTTTGCTGCTCTGAGAGTTCTCTCTTTGTCTTTGTCATTTAACATTCTGATTAGAATGTGTCTTGAGTTGGTCTGTATGGATTTATTTGGATGGGAGTTCGTTTGTGCTTCTTGGACTTGGATATCTCTGTACTTAATAGGGTTTGGGAATTTTCTACCATTATTTCTTCAAATTCCTTCTGCCCCTTTTCCCTTCTCTTCTCCTTCTGGGACACCCATGGCACATATGTTTGCACATCTCTTGCTGTTGTTTAGTTCCCTGAGAACTTGTTCAATTTTTTCCAT